>NC_071327.1:78443163-78773580 GCF_943734725.1 Anopheles marshallii | reverse complement strand
TTATAGCAACTCAACAGCCCACTGATAGCGGGTTTCGTAGGGTCGGTTAAAGCTGATGATGAGCTCGTGTTTTTTTTCCCCCTCGGTGGTAGAAGCTCCCTGTAGCACTTGCCGTGGGCCGTAATTTGGTTACGATTCGAGCGGAAAGACGGGGAAAGATGGGAATTTGGTGTGGGATTTCGCTTCCCATCGTAAAGCATTCAAAACGGTCCGTCTGTTGCAAAAGGGTCGTAAAGAAAAGGGCTGTGTCAGCGAAGAACTTCTAATCCGCGGCTTCGGTTACGGTACGTTGCACCCATTACCTTTGCCAGGAATTTTAGAATTCTTAACCCTTGGAAGTAATACAAAGAAATGCTAAAGCTCTTCAGTAAGAAGTAGCATTGCTAAGAAAATTTTCAATCGTTATGTTTCTATAAAACAATTTGGTAAGAGAAACAAAAAAATATTTTTCAGATTATTATTTTTAGTTTTACAATAAGTAACCACCTCTCCAGGGTTAAAATCGTTACGAGCGGTTTCTTTTGAGTTTTTCTCAAGTTTCCCGACCTCTTGTTTGTTAAAAAGAACAAAAAAAAGCAAAGCATACTCCGTGCTAATGACGGTACGACAACGACAATGACCGCGGCAAAGGAGACCCCCGGAGCAAAACAGTCAGCTTCGCTGTACCGGAATTTTCCGAACCCAAAACCCCTTTCGTAGCTTTCCATTTCCGTCTTGTTATGCGGGGAGGTGGCAACCTCCACCGTAACAGACACCGGAACCGCACAAGCACGTGAAAATGTGTCACTAGCGTCGGTTTGTGGGATTAATTTCGCCCCCATCCCCCGTCCCTTTTTTTACAAACGCGTGTGATGCGAAGGTTTTCCATCCCATACAATTTCCCGAAACAGGGCACTTAATAGCTCAATGACAACACAGACTGTCGACAGCAAGCACGAAGATGACGAAGATGCCGCAGACAATGGACGATGTTTCGTTACATGTCATTGCCGGTGTTTGTTTTTTTTTGTTTTAATCTTTATCTCTTTGACTTTTTGACACGGTGAAGTAATTTTATGGCTTTGGACTGTCGTAAAATGGATCTTTAGCGGTTGTTTCTATTGTTTTGGTTGCTGGCAGTGCAGGTATTGGTAGTGATTTAAAAAGAATATTTAACTGTTGTGGACAAAGTTTTAATTTATTTCTACCTTTTTTTATCAATTTCAGTACACAGTGTGGAGTCTGCTGTGGTTAGGATGGAACATCTTCCTAATCTGCTTTTACCTAAACATAGGAATTTTAGATAGGGTAAGTAGTGCGAATGTGATTCATATACATTGTTTATGGTTTATAAAGTTTGTTTTTAAATTTATAAATTAATTTGGTAAATGTCAGTAAGGCTTACCATTTCTTAACTACAATGTGTTCATAGTGCCTGTTAAGAAATACGAAAGCTTCTCAGCTCAATGTCTCTATAAAAATAATGAACAACAACATACGGTGGCTTACATGAAAAATTTTCACGTTAGGTGTCTTTGCTGGATGGTTGGCCCAAATGAGAATCGAATAAGGACTTTTGTAGTTTTCTACTGATAGCCGAAGCACAAAACCTTCACAATCGAACTTCCAACAGCCAAATTCGTGTTCTAAATGAACTATTTTTATTAATTAATATGTGATTGTACGATGAACTCCCCAGATGGGTAACCATTTCAGCTCAACATGCTACATACTGTGGCTTAATCAAAGTTTCACCATACTGACGCTACACAGTAATTAGAATTCTTCATTAACATCAGGAGGAAACGAATCTCTTTCAACTTGCCCATTTGCCCAAAGTTTGTCTCCTTGTGCGCTGTTTCAGTATCGATCGCCCGATCGGAAATGAGAAAATCCTGCTCCAAGTGGTGGACTTTTCCAATAAATAAACTTCTTGCCTTGAAGTGTCCTTTTTTTATTTGCTCGCCTGTGTCAACTTATTCGAAGTTACACGAATGCTGGCTCGATGGAGGTAATGGCAATCCACTAGTTTCCGATAACTCTTTGCTATCCGTGGCTGGTGGTATCGGGAATGCTAATGGCAAGCTGTAATCTCATTAGCCGATAAACGTTATCATCACGCTACGCCATCAGGCATCGCACTAAAATCTTGTCTAGACGATCATACGTTCTTTTTTTTTTTAACTATTTTGCGATTCCGCCCAGCTTTGCTGTCTGCTGTGTTCCTTTTTTCTCCTTCTTTACACTATTTGTGGCCAAACAAGAAGAATATGCATTGTTGCAATTTCATCGGGCAGAGTAAAATGAGTCTCTTGTAGCTATTTATTTGGAGCCATGCCAAGATGCGGAAATCTTCGACCGAATGCCATCAACCGAACTGCAATGGACTAAGGCTGTAGGCTGTGGGTCTCTTTCGATGTTTTCACCATAATGCTGTCCATTAGGCTTCATTACGGGTTGAGATATGTACGCAAGGTACTTTCCATCGCTTACCTGCAAATCCCAACGTCCCATATCGTTGCTGAGGACGTTTCGCCACAGGAATCGATAGACTAAAATGGTTATGACTTCGGGTTTCTTTGCATGACCAGGTTCAATCAACGGTAGTGGATGCCGTTCTGCGGACGGCAACAAAAGGGTCGCCGGCCAACGACTGCTGCAGTCCTACCCCGAAAACAACCATCGATGCAACATTCCATAATTGGAAACCATCGCTCTTCACCTTCGGATGCTATTGTGTGTGGCGAAAGCAGGTCTGGTAAACAGCATTACCACAAAACCACCGAAACCCAAAGCGGTCCCAACCATTTCGGGACAGTTTCCCATTAGCGCAGTAAGAGCGCTCCCTACATCTTCAGGGTTTGATTGGATGCCGGTATGACGTCAGGACGTTCGCGGCACACGAGTGAGTGAGTGTGCGCATTGGCGAGCGCATACGAGAGCATGAGATGGAGAAAGTGTTTCGGTGGCATTGCGGAATTCCAATGACCTTGACCCGAACTATGTAGTCGGTTCAGGTCCTTCACGTGCGAGCGACCAGTCAGCCAGCAGACGGTATTTCGGATGGAGAAGAGAGCAAAAGCAAAGTCAGCAGTCAGAAATAACTGCGGCCGACTCCCAACGGGGCAACTGAGCGTGGTTGGCTGGCTGGCAAGACGGTTATGCACGGCGTGCAGTAGTAGTTTGGTGTCCTTCGTTTGGGTGTCCTTTTGCATCGCTGCCTGCGCTGGTGCGCTACGGCAACGGTCTGATGGAGTGTGCGGGTGGTCGTAAAATGTTACGTCACAGACGGGATGTGTTCCACGGTTCGAGAATTCGTCTCGTGTCCTGCTACTTTTGTGTTTTTTTTGCTGGTGCATGCCTTTGTTCGACATTGGCATGCCGATACACTGTAGACGCCACCCGGTCTGAGGTGAGTTGTGTTTCGTCTTTCATCGGATGGTTACGCGACAACATGCCATAGAGATTGTTGATAAACGGGTTGTCCATTTTCTGCTACAGCTGTACCATTTTCGACTCGATGTGTTTTGTGTTTGCAGCATGTAATCGTAATAGAAATTGAATTTTCGTAAACTAGAACAGCCTCAGCGAGGTTCGCGCCAGAACATCGTCATTTTGAAGCTGATTTAATTTGACGATTGCATTGGTGATTGGCAATGAATGTTGAAAATAGGTTGCACGCAACACCGTCAATCGATTTAATGGAGTATAATGGGCTTTGCTTGGAGGTTGATATGTACCTGGTCCATTGTGTACCGTCGTATTTCCAGTTGCTTGACGTCTTGTCTATATTGAGAATTAAGAATGAAGTCTGTTATTTGAATTGGTTTTACATACAACAAGACATTGAGTACAATCTTCCAGTGTTCATTTAAGATTAAACTAACTCTCCAAAGAACTCCCCTATCCAAGACAATCAGCATGTTTGGAAATCGTTCAAAGTTATCCTCAAAACTGTTTGCCAATATGTTCCAAAACCTTTTTCATCCGGACAACCCGGATTTAACCACACCGATGCCACTACTGCAGTACTTCTGTTTGATTGCCATACTTTCGTGCGTTTTATGTGGCATTTCGGAAATCTTTACGACACCCACTGCCATCGTCAATCAAAAGATTTCACATCGCAAGAAGTTTCCCACCAGCCAGTCAGCCAGTCAGAATCGGTTAAAGAACACTAGCACAGATCCTTTGGCACAGGAAGGCGGCCTGACCTTCGGGTTTGATGTAGAAAGGTCGAGAAAAGGATATTTTGGTAGTTGTTGCTTTCAGTCTAATGCTACAGTACCATACCGTGTCTGGTTGGCCGGGTGATTCTATTTCGGAAGGATAATTTATAAGGCATTATTTATGGTTGCATTATCACATGCTCTCCAAATGTGGTTTTTGGGCTGAAATATATTTCCATTTATTTTTTAAAAGCTTTGAAAGATTCATATCCGCGTGTTGTACAACATTTTGATGCATTAAAATCAACCACAACTAACTGACATATTTAATGATGATAGTAACTTGCTTAATCTAAAAAGTGTCGCAGGTTTTTTCAAAAAAGTTGTTTCAAAGTTATGTTCCATAATAAGCTTTCTTGTGTATTTAGGATATACTTCTTCTGCAACCGACTTTCTAATGTGATTTCTTTGCTTGCATTACAAAATAAACAGGATAGTGATTTATTGAATTTGGGAACGGGCAGCGTGTCCTGGTTTGAAGAGAATGGCTACGGTTGCCGACCTACCTACCCCACCAATGTCACATCGGAGGATCCGTACCGGCCAGTGCGACCGGAAAAGGTCGACGGCTGTCTGCTGGAGTACCACATCGTGGAGGTGGTACATTCGGGCGTCCATTGCGCACTAGCGGTATGTATTAAAACCCGTGCATCTATGTGTGGCTTGAACAACCAAAACTAATACGTTCCTCATTTTCTAGGTGTTTGGAATATTTGGAGCCATCTGCCTAGGACAAACGTTTCTCGACGAGGATGACAGCTGTAAGTAACCGGGTCTTGTTAGGAGCTTTCAACCCATCCGTAACCCCTCGATCCTCATCCCCATGGTCCCTTGTTCCGTCCAGTGTAGGATACCTTTCCACTCTTGTTGTTGAACCGTGTTGGACTTACTGCGTTGCGTTGTTACATCAACGACATTTAACAATTTGCCTCTTCCCTTTATATATGTATTTGCTGAAGCAGCGAAAGCTTCGCATTCTGCTTTCTCTCATTACTACTAATTCGCGCACCTCTGTTAGGCTCATAATCACTCATATCACTAACCATCTCATCATCTGTTCGTACTCAACCCCTGGCTTGCGAGCTGCATGTATCTAGCCGTTTGTGTTCTAATCGTATCTAATCCGTTCGAGAAAGTAATCACTCATTGGGCTCGGGCTATCGGAGTCGGGTAGCCAATTAGGAGCAGAAGCATAGCAAATCGTCGTGGGCGCATGCAGAGAAAGTTCTCCATTCTATTCGTTTCGTTGGTCGTTCTTTCTGGGGGCGTCTGATACCCAGTACGCATTCGTAGCCATAAATAGCAGTCTCATGATGTGCTTTTATCATATCGGTGGGCTTAATAAAATAATCTTAAACTAGTTCTCAAGTAGCTATCATTCGCAGATATGTGGGAGTGTAGCTCAGAGGAAAATGAAACTAGGGCAGTAGATCGTATTTAGTGGTGGTATTAGATAGAATTTGTGGATAGCGATGTGTCATTGTTACAGTTAGTTGTAATCATTCTTTTTTAATTGAACATTAAGTTTAGGTTGTTTTTTTTCGTATTCTAAGATGTCAAATACGACACTATTGCAGTTTACGAGAAGTAAATGTCTACGCGCTAATATACGGATGATGTCAGGGGGTATGTTTACGATGCGGGAAGTATGCATCATCACTGTCTCTCACTTGTAGGTCGTATCATTACTCAAGTGGATCGTTCGGCGGAAAGACTGATAGCTGGCGGTCGGTCGTTAAAACACATCATCCACAAGAGGCTGATTGAACGGTCTTTGTTCCTCGGTGTGAGTAGGCCCGCAACCATCGGGTACACAGGGCATTTACAGTCCTCCGGTACCACCTTACGCAGAGAACAATGGTTGCTGTACGCCGTTACAACGGGAAGTGAGAAACAAATCACTACGGTTGGAAAATTACGCCCCCGTGAGTCAGACGCATGCATTTGCTATGAAAAGGTAGCTGTTAGTACGCGGAAGTGGACGAAAATTATTCTAGTTACGCGCGTGTTAACCTCGTAACGTCCGGATTCGTCCGGAGCATTGGGTTGGCCATTGTTACGTGGCGATTCAACGAAAGATGCGCTTCGTTTCTTCCCCGGGATGGGTTGATGCGTCGTAAAACATGTGCTGATATTGGAATTACTCTTTTTTTGCAGCACTTAAATTGGCTTCTGTTCTGTTTGAGAAAGATTGCCAGATTGGTGTGTGAAAAGTGGGTGTTTTGGGAGTGTATGCCATTAATATGCCATAAAGAGTTCTGGGACGGTATGAAGGTGTTAATTTATTTTCAATTTAATACAGTTATGGGTTTTCCTTGTAACTAATTTTTAACATGAATTTATTAAATATTCCTTTTTTCAGTTCGTTGAAGCTTTCTGTTTGTTGAAATTTTACATTCGAAGAACTTTTATAAACCGGTTCAACAGTACCGGAAGAAAAGCACACTTTACGTGAGTTATTTTCATCTTGCCGCATTCGCAATATTTCATTCACATCACTACTCTGTGCTGCAGGGAAAAAGGGAGAAAAATGTGTGCAAAAAACGTCTTCCGTTCCTTCATTGCTGATTTGGCCCAACATTGGCAAACAGCCCATCATGGTACGCACGGTACGCAACGATGCAACATCATAAATGTAGATTAAATTTTTCGATATTACACTTCTGCCCGTAGTGTTTGTGTGCGTGTGTGAGAGCTAGTCGCACGACCGGTAGGACATAGCTTGGATTCTTTAACACGGGTCACGATATGGAGCCGGTTCTGGGTTCTGAGGTCAGCACAATTGCATTGCCCAAGTGCTGTGGTGCATCCTTTACTAGGCGTGAAGGTGACACCAGTTTGTAAGGGGAGGTTGGAGTAAAGAAGACAAAAGATGTTTCCCCATCAGACTCTACTTTAGTCTCCCAGCGAGATGAAAACAGAAAAACGGAATGAACAAGCCCGGTAGAACTTATTTTTATCCTTTCTTCGTGACTTCATCCGTGTTGTCGTTAAATTGGTGCCAGAAGATGGTTTTGTGTGCTTATTTCCGATTGGAATTTTTTGGAGAGATGCTTGTGCAAAGTGCAGTCCATTGCATTCTGTATTGATTATTCATCCCAATAGACTAAATTGTTTGTTTGTAAGATAAATTATATAGTGCCAGAATTTTTGCATTGCAAGATAATAAGAATGACGAAAATGAAAATTCTATTTAACTATTATCTCAACTGACACGATTATGACATAAAGTTAGTCTGCGCCACTTCCATCCGGACCATAGTTCCTTGCCCTGTGCGAGAGGGTCAAAGGACGGCCGAGTGTGACAAGCGGTTGCAGTTTTCACACCGTGTCCCAAACGCAAAACGTGACATTTCTGCGAAAAAATGCGCACGTAATCCTGCGAAACTGGACCCGTCCGCTGAAGGTGTGGAATGTGTTTGGGGATTGCGCTAGTTCTAGTTGTTTTGTGTTTTGATGGCGCGCGAAGGTGCCCGCAGGAGTGTGTCAGCGGAAGTGTGCCTTGTAGCAGAGTAGAAATGGGCCAGTTGTGTGTGAGTGTGATTGACTTTTGGCCAGAAGTGTCTGAGGATGACGTCAACAAAAGTATAACTTTGGTTTGTAGTTTTGTAGGCTTCCGGATGACTTGTAGTTTTGCGTTCTCTCACGTTTCTTTACTTGTGTTGCAAGAAATTTGCAAGACATGGAGACTTGAATTTGTGTTAAATTGAAAAAGTTTCGCGTTTGTTTTTATTTGAATTATATTTTTACGTTTTTCAATTTAAATTACAAACAAATAGTGCTTACATAGTAAAAGATATTGACGAGGGCTCCTTTTTGATTGATTGTTTGCTGGAGAACAATCAATTTTGGATTGTGGATTTTTATGTTTTCTTATGATAAATCTATTCAAATCCACTACTGCCTCGGCTTTCCGTTTGTTTAACCTTTTGAGCTGATCTATGCTTAACGGTTGAATTATCGCTTTTTGGAATAGAGTTAGACCTTTTCTTGGATTTGTTCTTAACGTTTTATTGGCTTTGGCCCTACTTTGTTGTAAAGGAACAAACCAAAAACCCAGCTATAATCGTACCGAAAATTGTGTTTCTCTTGTGCATGCCGAACCCACTTAGAGCACCGGAAGAGGTAACGCGCTCTGTGGCTTTTCCAGCTCATCCTACCGAATCCTCCCGCGCTACCGTGAGTGGCTCCTTCCCGGAAGAGCCTGAAGGATTAAAGGGAATGATTTGCATTCTTCATGGTGCACATCCATCCTGCTGCTTGCCACCGAGGGTGGAATTGTATCGTTGCAAACGTCTTTCGCCGCGTTCGGTGGTTTCTTAACGCCTTTTTAACGCGAAGGATGCTTACATCGGAACACATCGAAATCGAAACGAAACGTTCCGCCGGTTTGGGGTTTATTCTTCTTATCGTCTGTGGGTGTACCCACTGATTTTTATAACCCACTCGCCCTGTGTACGGCAACCTGTCTCGTGTTGAAAATCAATTTCGAGCCAAAAATTGATCAAATCCCATCATCCGTTCCGGGCAGCGTGCCGCTTCGTGTGCGCTTCCCGAGGGCGTGCTACGTGTGGCTGTTCGACACAAAAGCTTCAACCGTTTTGGGATAGCACACAAACCGTGATCAAGCAAAGGAGTCGACGCCAATAACGATTAATAATTGAAGGCCGCATAACCCGTTCCGTGTGCGCGAGCCAGCATAATGCAGAGGCAGTGTGGAAAGCATATTTCCAAAGCAGTACGAACGAACGGGCATCCGGTAGGGGAGCGAGCAAAGGTAGAAGGTGTTTAAATTTTCATACATATGAGACGGTACAGTTTATAATCATTCTGTTTTGTTGCATCCGAAGCATAGGTGAGAGCAGTAGGTGCAATTGATGCCGTACTTGACCCGTGGTGAGTCCTCACCTTTAGTAGACGACATTCTGCCATTTGTGGCATGAACAATGAATTGAAACATACAATGTTTTTGTCAGCGACAGCAAACGTTCTCTTTAGCGTGTGGTTTAATAGAGCGATGTTAAATGTATTTTTGCTCGCATAATACATAATGCATATTTTGCTACATATCATGTCCGTTTCAAACTTCAGTTGGGGTCACGGTATAGACTTTGAGATTAATGCAATATTCAGCACCGATGGGATGCGTATAAGCAAATACTATTAAAGGGAACTGTTCTATCAATTTAGTTAAGGCAATAATCGAAGGTTTTTTTTTTTATTGTACGATCAATACCCCTTATTTACTTCGGATTGAGCTGATGATTCAAACGATAAACTGTTTCGTGGGTTAGTCTGCTGGGAATCCAGCTTATGAAACATTTCTACAACTGTTGAAGTCTTGTGATATGTCATAATTAATGGCTAGCATTTTAATCTAAAGTTTGGTTGCTCTGTTGGGACATGATTCGAGCGAAACCCCGGTCTATGTTGTCCAAGCAAGCATATCTCTAACTATAACACCTGACAGGTCAAGCTCTTTGTAAATAATGTCCAATAATATTGCTGTGTTTCTTACCAACATTTTATAACAAAATATTCCCTTAAAGTTAATTGTCTTTCAAAGGCAATATGTAAAAAAAAAATCATAAATCTGGCGTCTGTATCTGTGTATGTAAATTTCGTCATAGCCATCAATTTCAACCACCACAATTCACATCGTCACTTCGCCTCGTCCATTTCCATTCATCAGCACGTGCACGGTACATGTCATGATTTCATTTTCATTGTGATGAACAGCCTAAAGAGGTGTTATTGTTTTCTTTTGCATATTAAGTGCAAGTTAGCAATGGTGCTGTTGAATGATGCAGTGTTTTGGTGTTGAAGTTAGCTTCTCTTGATGTAATGTCTCCTGTAACGGTGGTTTATAACCATCATCTCACAGTTTCGCGGCACGAAATTGCACAACACAAGCGATAGAATAAATTTGTTGTATTCTTTTGTTTTGTTTCTCTGTTATCTCGTTTTCCCATGCCGTTTTTGGATGGTTCGCGTATCCGGACGCTTCATCTTTTCTGATTGTTTTTCGCTGGTCCTGTTTTTTTTCCGTTACATTCCAACATATCTTTATTCGCATCTTCTTGCATTTCTTAATTGTATTTCTTTTCTCTTTCGTTTTCTCCTAATCGGTACCGTTTCGCTATTGGTACTACTCTGCTACTACTACACTACTACTACTACTACTACCACCACATTTCTTCTACTATCTACTACCTGTCCACAACCTGTCAACCTGTCTCTACCGCCACGGTACGGTATCTATTTTGCAGTCGATTTTATGGGTGGAGACGCAAAGAGTCCGCAGCACACGGCCGTGCATCCGATGTACGTGAGCTATAGTAGTTTACCAACCACCAACAGTGCCAACTCGACACAGCTAAAGCAGGCGGCCAGCAGCGCTAAGCTGCTGCTGCTAACAGCTAGCAATGGTGGTAGTGGTATAGACGGAGGTGGAGGAGGAGAGGAAGGAGATGGTACTGGTGGTGTTGGGTTTGATCGTGCAAATCACACCAAAGACCAGAGCAAACATCCATCATCATCTCTGCCGAATCACCCGGTGCCCAATAACAATCCACCATCTGGCGGGGCAATAATGCGCAATAACACCGGCATTAGTGGCAGCTTCGGTGACGTGCTGAAGGCAAAGCTAAACGGGCACGGTCCGCCCAGTAACAGCAATCACTCACCCTCGAATACTAACACACTCCTGTCATCCTCATCCTCACCGTCATCCACGTTCACGAACATCCACAGCAGTCCCCAGAGTCTGCACAATGCTCACAACAACAACAACTACCACAACCACAACCAACACCATCACCACAACCACCACAATGTCCACCATCAGAACAGCACAGCTGCTGGTCTGCAGGGAATGAGCGTGAATGGCGGCGGCAATCTGCTGACCAAGCTGAGTAGCACCAACAGCATCAACAGCGGTGGATCGCGGGTGATCCTGCTGCAGCATCAAGATAGCTCGGAATCGTCCCCGCCACCGACAGTTCCTGCGAGAGGTCTTAGCAGGAATTCTAGCTTCAGCAAGGCGACATCCTCCGGTGGGAGAGATCATGCCGCGATCCTGAACAACAACCCACTGCGCAAGAACAGCAGCAGTGTGAGCATTCTAAGGTACGGTGATGGTGGCATACAGGGACACCGGACACCGGATCCCGAGGACGACACCTTCTTCATTCCGAGAAGTGCCTCGTCCTATCAGGCACGGGCCGCTAACTTCGGTATCAGCAATCCCTTCAATAACGTGGTGTTAGGGCGTCCCGGTTACCGTGGAGGAACGTCCGGAACTGATGGAGGCACTCCGGGTGAAGATGACGGTCGCCGATTACTACTGCTGAGTGGATCCGCTCAGCAGCTGGGAAGTTCGACACCACAGAAGCGCAACTCGCTGGTCGGTGTGGTTGTAGCGAGTGGTAGCGGATCGGCAGGACCCGCCACACCGGGCTCGTGGAATGGTCGAGGATCTCCAGTGCCGCAAGTACCTCCTCTACCTCAGCATTATCCACGCAAGGGTTCCGACGCGGGATCTGCGTCGAATAATGCCTACCTAACGCGATCTCCCAACCTGAATCGTATCGCACGCCGTCACAATGGAAACGGCCCCGGAGGAAGTAACGTGCTTAACAACAATCATGGTCACGGTGCAGGGTTGCCAGACCGAGGACCTGGACCGCGTAGCGGTAGCAGTGGGCGTCTGCCAAGCACCGCCAACCAATGTGATCAGATCCGAGAGTATGGTGGACCGGTTGGAGTAGGAAAACCGCTGGGATACTGTGCAGCCGCGGTGCCATCGTCCCCACAGGAGAACAATAACTTCCCCGCGCTGCCTGGTGGGTTCCAGCGTAACAACAACACACCGTCGGGCATACCGGTGATGGTGATGCACCGGGCCAAGTCACAGGATCGGTTAGCATACCGAAGTCGCCGACCGGGACGAACGTTCGGTGCGAATGGTGGTGGCTCCGGTCATCATCATCACCACCACCAGCAGCAACAGCGTCCCCGATCGTTCTGCAGCAACAATGGTGCCTATCCGGACTACGTGATCCTGGAGCACCCAGGGAACTAGGCTGTAACACTAGATCTAAGCACGCGTCATAAAAAAGAGCGATAGCACGACAAGCCGATAAGAAGGCGCCAATGTGTCTTGTGTCGTGAGGATTCCTCCCACCAAACCATCCCCTTCCCGGGTGAAGGAATCGAAGAGTCCTTCGGGACGGTGAATTAGTGATGGCGGAAACAAGTCGCCGCGCTGGCGTACGAATGAATTTCCTGTCGCTCCAATACTTCCCTAACTCCGGCATCCATTTCCATGGGCTCCCCTTTTCTCACAGGAAGCAGCGTGTCGCCAGTGTCGGATTGGGCCGGCCAAGTCGATACGCGCCTGTGGTGTGGAAGGCAGTGGTTTGTGAGAGAAATTATTGTGTCACTACCGAATGCCTCCGTTTCATTGCGCTCGAACCGACTAATGATGGTTTAGAACTGGATAAGTTCTGTATTTCCTTTTGTGTGTCTCTTTTTTTCTTTCTTTCTCTCGGGTGAGGTTGTTATTGTTGATTCTTGTATTTCGTGAATTTTACCCATCTGTTACGACCTCCTTTCATCGTGCCCGTGCCATCACCGTGGCACAAAGCTGAGCTTTCGGTGGGAACTGTTTGAGGTTCCAGGGACGACTATCCGTGGTGTGCGATTATTTCTTCCATGAAGAAGTGTTGCGTGATGGCACTTAACGGGAAAAGGTCGCGCGGTTTTGTCGCATCCACGATTTATGGTATTAATTTCCATCCAAGGATTTGCCCTTACGGAATGGGAAACTTTTCGGTGAGAAGCAAATTAATGACAGGAACCGGCTGCAAACGCTGTACCAACGGAGGAGTTAGACGCGCTAGATTAGGTTTTGTAAAACCAAGAATTAAGCATCCCTTCCTGTAGCATTTTCTTCGAACTGTGGCGCATATTTCTGCTTTTTCTCTCGTGCGAGTTGGAGAAAAAGTTAATGAGATAGAAACGGATTGAGTGACGGATCAGTGTACGCGAGGTATGTGTGTGTGGCAGATTTTACAATCCCAAACCACGTATGTTTTGTTTGATTGATTGATATGCAGCATTGAGCGTTCGAATCAATGAGGAGTGTGTATCAGCGAGTGCAACGTGTACGAGGCGCCATCAAATGATAATGTGTTTTTTTTCGTAATGTTTGGTTTTACTGTATCATGGTGAGCGTTTTGTTACTATTATTAGAAGGTAGAATATTTTTTACCAAGCGTAGATTACAAACAAAAAATACTATATTTGCCCATCTTGCGGTTTCCTTTCTGAGCACTCCTTATTCCGAAAGTGTTCGGAAGTTAGATAATGTTCCTTAATTAATGTCTACATCAAAGTCCTTACGAGATTGAAGGTAATCTTTGTGTTTGGTATGTTTATATACAGATATGGCTAACCGACTTTGTAGAAAGTTCTTGTTTTAGTAGTACAGGGATTACTTAAACAAACGTTGTTCCATTGCCGTCGTGACTCCGTTGTGAACTAGTTAGTGTTATTATATACATTTATCGTAGCGGATAGATGATCGTACTGTTTGAATTTTCCTATCGATCGAAGGACGAACACAGGAGCGGAATCGTTTCTATCGTTACATATGACTGTGTTATAGGCTCTGTTTTTTTGTTTTGTTTTAGTAGACAATAAGTGATAGGGAATAGCTACAAATTTTCTCATCCAACGAACGCTCCTCCAAAAGCACCCTGAAGAAAAAAAGAACAAATTTTTATTTGTTCGTAGCGATTGTTATGACATCGTCTGTTTGTAGCGGAACGAAACTAGCAAAACATGTTATCGGTAGCAGCAGCAGTAGCCAAAAGCGCAACATCAGCCGTATTTCTAGCCAAATTAGTGCGAACCGCATTCGCATGGACAAAATGTGTAACGAAACATCTTGCCACGGGCGACAACTCGGTAATGTCGCAAACCAAAGCCCTCAAACGTCGTTTCACCGCAGTTAGTGTAGAGTTTGAGGAAAAAAAGCATTATAGACCGTAAAAGCATGTAGAGATAGATAGTAGACTAGCGAACGAAGAAAAGATATGTGTTTTATTTTCACCTAAGTATAAGGCGTTTTTTTTTGTTCTATACACCTAGCGCGTACGTTTACAGGCACTATTACTCGATTTGTTTTTTTTTGTTCCAACCTTCAAGCACTCAGCAATGATGCTTGTTTTTTTTTAGGAAAGAACAGTTCACCATTCGTTCGAATGTACAAAGCACAGTGAAAAAAAATATACCGAGTGCAGTGGAACGACCCACATTAGTGATAGTGATTTAATTGCGAGAATTTATTCCTATATAATACTACTTCCTTATGTAGGCGTAGCATGAGCTGAATCAAAACACGTGTTCACGAAGACGGATTCTCTTACTATATTCGTTTAATGTTGTTTTACTTTTTGGCTTCGAAGCCATTTGATTCTGTTTTTGGGGTTTTTTTTCGAAAAAATAAAGCTCAGTGGCGTTCAACGAAATGAAAGCAATGAATATAAATAAAAGAAAGATACAGAAAAAGGTGAAAACAAATATTTTCATTGGGTGAATTACTGTTTATTTTCGAGTTGTGGAATTGAGGGGAGCTATTGTACAGTTTTATTATATGTTATGAATTTATAAAAAAAAACAACAACTGAAGTGTAATTTTTAAAAATAATTATAATTTTTCAACTAGCATATCTTTGTAGAATGTTACAACTACAGTAACTTTAGCGATGAAAGTAAGCTTAAATATTAGTAATTATTATTGTTTTTATCTTCCAATCAAACATTTTGACAGTGACACAATTTAGACACAACACCCTCTTAGCATAGTATATAGTAAATCATTGATTTGAATAACTCAACCATGCACATAACCACGTAACAAAATAGCACCTCAATCACAAATGGAAGTTTTCGGTGAATGGTTTTTTTACTTACTAGAAAAATAACTGCGAAATGTGTATAATGTTTGGAAAAATAATTACTTTTCTTTTCTTCTAGTAAAATTTCTTAACAAAGTACAACCCCGATCGGTGTAGATATTATTAGCGTTAATAGTGCTTTCTAACTTTTTGCTGAGTTGGATACCTCAACATCCCTTACCAAAGCTCCAAAATCACAGACTAAACTGATCTCCTAACAATAAGTGTGCAGGTAAGTGCTAGTCTCTTTGTGGTCATCAACAGTTAGTGGGTTACATGTTGTTGGTACCTTTGCTACCTTTTGCAACTACTATTGCACATTTATCACCGCAATCATGAAGTGAGCTAATACCACGCATTGCAACTGCATACTGCTTGAAAGAAGTCCTGTAAGCATATTTATCGAATCCATTTCGATGGTTCATTTCCACTGTCACACTAACACAAATTGCATTAAACACGCGCAACAACGCAAGTTTTTACTTAGCGCTCGAATTGACAGCTAATGTCAAATGTATACTGATTGAAAAACCCTGCCATACTTGGTAAGCTCACGGAGGATGAGACTAGCACATTGCCTACTTTCATACAGTGATCAAGTTTAAATGCGCCAGCCCTTCCACATCATCTGAAGCTTCCTTTATCTCCTCCACTTTATCGTTCCTTACCATTACTCCTGTGTTCTTCTCTGTTTTGCAAATATGTTTTATTATAAACTAATTTTTTGTTAATGTTTTGTTTCCTGTTTCTCTCTCTCTCTCTCTTTCCTTGTTTCTTTTCTTTCTTTTCCTTGTTATCTTCCGTTCACGATGCACTTGTACTTTCACTTCCGTTTCTATGTCCATTTTATTCTTACCCTGTCTTCCTTTGTGGTCTACCGTGGCGCGTTGTTCCACCTTTCTCGGTGGTTCTAGTGAGCAGAACTAGCAAAAAGTCCAAACACCGCCAGTCGCTGTACTCGGTTGAGTTCAGTCGGCCGGTGGACACGATCCGGGGTGCCCACCCGAACGATGCGTTTGATGATGATGATTTGATTGGCGGTGCAGGTGCTAGGGCACCGTCCTCCCTGAGCCCGAAACCCATGACACCGCGTCGTGTCAAACGTCGATCGGTAATGCAACGTGGCACGATTGGCGGTGGAACTGGTCGTCAGAGTACCTCCAGTCGCCGGGGTCATTCGTCTTCGTCTGGTGGATCGGGCGCGATCGCTTCGGGGAGTGCGGGACATCATCATCACCACCATCACCATCACCGGAGCAGTGTGCGCAACTCGCGGCGAAAGACAATGCACCAGAACCCGGTAACGAAGTTGCTCAATCAGCAGCAGCAACATCTGCAGCAGCATCGACACCATCATGTGAATGCGTTGGCTGGGCTGGAGGATGCGGCAGGCACCATGACGCTCACCAAAACCTTCCCACCGTTCGTCCACAACAAGAACCCGGATTTGACCGAGTCGAACTTGAAGTCACTGAACAACGACTACATGATGGGTCAGTTGAACAATTTCGGCCAACCGGTGGGTGAGGCATCCGCCAACAATTTGAACACGTTCGGAGCGCACCATCACCATCATCAGTCGGTTCAGCCACCGTTACCACCACATCGGCGGCAGGCTCTCGTACACACGCCGACCTTCCTGGACGGTGACACAAGCAGTCCGATCGATCCGATCTACTACAACATGAACTCATCGTCGCCACTGCTCCAGCAACAGACGTCCTGGGGGGCTTCTTCCTCGCCACAGGCACTCGGGGGTGGTGCCGGTGGTGTCCTCGCTGGTGCTGGTACCCATGCAGGACTGTCCAACCCAGTGTACCAACACTCGACGACGAACCTTAACCACAGCCCCGAACTGAACGAAGAGTACTACGGCACTAATGGGCAGAATCGTCCACCATCGGTACGATCGAGTTACTCCAACTTTCACGGCACGCGTCCACTAAGCTCATATCTCGGTGCGGCGGGTGGAACCCAACAGATGGGTGGTGTTGCTAACCGAGGCTACAATGTGTCTCCCCCGGGACAAGTGGGTCCCGCTGGACAGGTGGAGAACGTGTTCGCTAACCTAGCGAACGGTAACAATCCGGTCCAGGGCCAGGTTGGCAGTGGTACGGATCCGATTGCCATCCCGCAGCTACCCCACCGACGTTCCGTTTCGCGCGAGAGTTTGCGGGCGATGCAGTTCCTGAACAGTGGTCCACCGGCTTATAATCTTAACTATCACACACCACCGGACTCGGAGACGACCATGTGAGCGGGACGGTGGTGAAGAACCTTGTACATACAAATACACACTTGGCACTCGGTAGGTGAAGGATGTTCTCCAGGTTCGGTTGGTGAAACGGAATCTCCCCCCGGAGTGGAGAATGTAAAAAGCAATAGATATTAACCTACTGCTGATAAGTGGTGCATAACGTAAACCTCGGTTGCTAGTATAAACAGTATGTCTATAGAATCCATTTACACCTGACCTGATCGACTGCGGTAATTGGTAACTGTGGTGGTGACCAAAAATGTACAAAGCGAAGTAAGCAATTTTATAGCGGTATAAAACTAATATAAGAATGGAGTTCCAAGCGATTGCTGTCAAGGGACTGAGTGTACGAATAGGAGACAGAACTGTGTACTGAATGATAGTTAGGTAGGGTTTAGCTATATACTGTGGAGGACGAGTTTTATTTTGGAAGTTTTTGAAAGGACACGATTGAACTTTAACAATGTCCGGTAGCAAACTGATTGAATTGTCCGGCATATGAAGTCTAATACAACAGTATGTCATCCGATTTGTATTTGAATCGTGTCCTTACGTACAGTACAGCAAATTGTACTCGAATCGAACGAACGAAACCGTTACGGACCGTTTCGTGTGTTGTGATTATTTAGATAGATAAACAATAACGTTGAAGCACCATGGTCTGTCAGTGGCCTTTTGGTTGGAGTGCTGTTAGAGACTAAAAAAAAGATCTTGATATAAATGCCAAAGTTTATAAAACTTGTAGTACTATTAGGCAGGAAGATAGTCGCTCGTACATACAATCTCCCATCTTTTCGATCTTCCCTGAAACTCTAGCGGGTGAAATAGCACGCCTTAAGGATAGCGAAATAGGAAAGCTTGCAGCTATTTAAGCTAACTGTGCTTACATCAAAACATCTCCAGCGAAGCTTCGGATGACATGATCGCGTGTATGATAGGATCACTCCCCTCTATCACTCTTCCTGCCCCACCCGGTAAATGAGCAATCGCGTAATCGTCATAGTTTTTGAGTGTTTTTATTTTATTTTCGATTTCGATTTTTGTGTCAATAAAAGAGCGATAAACAAGCAATATAATAACAAAACGGACAAAACAAAACGAACGACAGTTCGGTGCTGCTTTCTTTTTCGTTGTTCACGATCAACGTTCAGCTACGTTCGAGTGATGCCTTTTCTTTCAGCTCCCAGCAGGACTCCCAGAAGGTGACCAGCCGTTGGTCGGTGTTCGAACAGAACTCCTTGAAATCGCGCAACATCTTCAGCTGGAACAGATCGTCCGTTTGTGCAATGACGAGCGATTTCCACTTCTTGTTCGGTATCATGTGGTTCCAGGACCAGAGGAATCCGGTACGGCGTATCACTTCGCTTTCGTCCTTCGTGTTCCCCTTCGCTCCGGTGACGTGGCGCGTGATGTAGGACGGTTCGTGATTGCTCGGTGGCACCATCTGCGATTCGTACGACGCCGAGTACCGGTTAATGAAGGCGATCGGTTTTTTAAAGTTACTGCCACCGGATGCGAGCCGTTGGCGTGATCGCAATCCCATGTTGGGGTTCGGCACCAGCAGGAACATATTACCACTACAGTGTACGTACTGATAGTCGAGCGATATCTGATTGCAGCCGGTTTTCGTTTCCACCGTGCAGCGCATGAAACCGAACCGGCGTACGATCGCTTCTTGAAACAGCAACAGTCTCGTTGGCCACGTTTCCTTCGGGAACTCCTGGAATAGGAAGCTGCGATGTTGCTTTAGGCAGTCGATATCGAGTGGAATGAAGATGGGACCGCGCAATGGGTCCGACTTTTCGGTGAACGGTTCCGCCAGCGGATCCGCCGGTATGGTCACGAGCTGAAACCCGCACTGCTGTGCCTTTCGGCACCAGCCGTAGATGAGATCGTACACGATCGGACCAGAAGCCGTAATCCACTGGACAACGATCTCGTACGCATGCCCGGGTATCATTCGCTGGTGGTATCGTGCGTGACCCCACTCCGTTCGATCGGATTTCGAACTGATATCGATCTCGAGGTGAGTTTGCTTGTAGAGCAGTCCATCCTCCTCGTCCTGCCTGTCTATCGATTCGCGCAGAAACGTCGGCACGCCACGATCATGCGGATCGACCGGTCGGGTAAGATCCGGATGTCGTATTTCCACCTCCATCCATTCGTTTTCAAAGGCGGCTAAATCACCGAGCGGAGGGACGTACTCCGGTGAATCCTTTTCTTGGCGCACGATGTAATACAGACAGAAGCCAGCAACGACCGGTTTGTTAAAGTCCCCGGAAGCATGACAGATGAGACGATTGCTGCGAAAATGTGAATAAAATGTCTTAGGTGAGTTGACAAACGATCAAACAATCGCACACCCTTACCACTTACCGTCTCATTTCTTCCAGTATCTCGACGGGTTTGCACGGACCTTCGATACGATTCTGCAGCCAGTTGATCGCATCGTACGATACGAACGTGCACGAGGGCATGCTTTGTGCTGGGGCCAAAAATCCCACACCGTGTACCGGGTGGCGCATTGCATCGAATATTTCCTGCAGTGTGGCCGTGGACTTTAGCTTGCCACATTCACCACCGAAATCATCTCCATCCTCTGGCAGTCCTTGTTCGGTGGCCGTATTCAACGTGGACAGTGGAATACCGTCGACCGTCGTTCTGCCGCCCACCGAACTTATCATTGGCGATCCAATCCCCGGCGTAACCGGTGTTGCCGGACTATTGTTGCCGTTGGATATGGTCGACGCAGCAGATCCAATAGCACCGGTTCCGATAGGTGTTGGCGACTGCATGGCACTACCACTCTTGTCCAGCACCTTCGATCCGGTTCGTGTGAGGATACTGCAGAGCACAACAGAAGCATACGTCTTATTCTGGTCGGGTAAGCGGTTTGCGTTTGGTGTGGTTGGGTATGAAAAGCGAAGCAGCATTGCAACGTGCAAGCAAATAAGTAAGAAAAAAAAATCTATACACGGCAAAAGCAAGCAGTCTACGCGGCTTACCTGCCATGCTGAAGGCCAGAAGGCTTACCGTGCTAACACTACTACGACTTTACTTCTGATAGCAAACTTTTTCTCTTTTGATTTTAGGTGTTTTGGAAATGTACAACGATGGGGATGGCAATGGGCACAAAATAAAAACACGCAACTAACCTGTTACCGGCAAGGGTGCTAGGGAAAGAAAAGCGATCAGGAGTATGATGATGGTGAAGTAGATGATGATGAGGATGACCATTACTAGTGCTGTTATAATACAGTTTTACCCATCCACCATGCTGCTGGAAGAAAAGATTGAAAATCAACATAACTTTGCAGAAAAAAACACAACACACAATCATACAGAAAATAGTGATACAAATGAAGAAACTTGTGCAGAACACAATGCTCTTCTTGATCAAATCCTTGCTTATCGAACCAGACCAATTTGACAACCATCCATGTCTAAATTTTGATTTGCGAAAGTAAATTTTTGTTTGTAAATTCGTAGCGACCATATAACAGTATTACAGTTAACTATTAGCACAATTAAGAGACAAAACAAACTGCAGTTAACACACAGATACGAAACGAGCGACTGTAGGTGCAATTTATATATAAGCGGCAACAGAAGCAATAGCATCAGCAGTAACACACAACGCAAAACCAACACCACCGCAAACGGGAAATGATCCCATCCCTTGCAAATAACCACCCAGCAGCGGCACATGTGAAAGCGAACGAGGAAAACCCCCCGTTTCGCATGGTAGGAAAATAGTGAACATTAACCTGAACCTTGACTTCTCCGGTAGACGGTTGCTGAAGACTCGTTCGCGGAACTGTTGGGGTGCCGTTACCTTTTTTTTTTGACAGTACATCGCACAGATTGCGGTATCGAAAGGGATGCACAGAGAGGGAGGAAACACGGGAGATAAAGAGGAGAAAAAAGACAAGAAAAAATCCAATTAGCTATCGCAATAACTCAGCTAAAACGTTGACGATCGTTTGCGTACTGTTGGGAATGGTGAAGGTTGGAATAACATAACGTAAAAGGTTGAACGTTTAGTTGTATAAAAAAAGTAACAGAAAAAAGGCGTTTAAGAATGGAAATCAAAACAAAAATAGCAAAGAAGCAAAAACAAATGAAGCATCGTAGACAAAAATCTTCCACCGCGTAGTACAAAAATTAGGAAAGCTAACGTAAAAGAACCCGAATGAGTGCGAAATGTAGCTCTTTTCGATAACGCAAATTATAATCTCGTTAAAGCTCGATTTGAAAGCAAAATTTTAATGAAAGCATAAAAATCACGACGTGCTTCATTTGAAAACAGTAAGCAAACACAAGCAAATTAATCCCAACCACCAACAGGGTCAAAGAAATCGCAAAAAAAATAGCGAGTAAAAGAAGCAAAGCAAAATGCTATAAAAATTGCCGCAAAAAAAAACAATAACACAAAAGTAAACAAACCAATGGGAAAATAAAAGATGAAAACAAAACAGGGAGAGTTTTTTAAATGTAAGATTGATCGACTAATTCACGGCCGATGCTTTGCCTTCCTCTCGCTTAACTCCGAACAGATTTTGTTCGAACTGAAATAATATTAAACTTATAATAACCACGATAACACGCTACGATCAAGGTGACAAAAGGACAATGAAGGGAAAGAAGGAGTTGGGCATTGTTTCTTCTCTTTTTGGTTTTTGTTTTCGCACACCTGATTCGGTGGTGGTCTCGACAGGATGCTGGTACTGTGGCGTCGTCTGGTAAGGTGCGATTGTGGTGGGTATCCCTGCAAGGATAAGTTAGGTGTGTATGTGCGTTCACAATATAGCCGGCATAAATTAGAAGAACAATTGTACTCGTGCTAAGACGTTCCCTTAACATGTTCAAATGTTTACCATTAAAGAATGAGCTTGGTTCTGTAAACATTCCGTAATTCGGTATGAAAGTTATAGACCGGTTTGCTCTGTACTCCAACTATGTCTATACACATGGAAGACAAACTTTTAATGTACAAAAAAGTGATTATAAGTGGCACTGATGAACGAAAACTAAAACACTTTTTACTGCTTGTTTAGAAACAACTGAAAAAAACAGACATCAGAAAGGATATGTGCGGCTGCACACACATCCAGATTCTGTTGCAATGAATGAGCTTTGTTTAAATGCAAGCAGTGTTGGCGCTGTGATCAACATCATACATCATCATTAGTCACGTACACGGTCAAATTTGATTAAATAGTACACACGAAGAACAAAAAAAAAACAGCCAGTGACTAATGCCGTCAACGAGCGTCTAACGCTACGCGAGGACTAAATTGTAGGTACAATCGTTAGGGGAAAAAATGGAAGGTAACAAAACACATCACATATAAATGGCTGAAAAGTGGAAAAACACATATTGCCGGCCTCGTTCGAAGGAAACCGTTAAATGGGTTCCAATTTCAGCAGTACGGCGGCAGCAGCAGCAACAGCTCCACCGGAACCGGCACCGGACGCACTTACCCGTGGCTTTTTGGCCGGTTGTAGTTTTTTGATTTTGTTCAGATACGCCTCGACAAAACGCACAAATTCGTAACAAATCTGCCGATCCGGTGGGAACGGGCTGTCCTCATGGTAGATGTCACACCGGCGCACCGTACCATCTATAATTTTCTTCATTGCTGGATCTTCTTTCGGCAGTAGATACATTCGGTAGCGCCAATATTTCATATTCTGTGGAGCAAAATGCGATAGTTAAAAGTGTTTGTTCAACAGAAATACCGAGGTGCCGTTCAATAACCTCGTGCAATGGATAGTCGGTGTCGCCCCGTGTACAGATGTATTGGTCCATATAGTTCCAGTTAAAGTTTTCCAGCTTTTCCGTGGTGAAATGAACTCCGCTCACTTCGTACGTGTCGTGCTGGGGTGCATGAAACCGGTACCGATAGTCAACGTTGATCGGTGGATAGGGATGGCTAACGAGCGGGCAGAAAAGATTTATTAGTGGAATTGTTTACTGGCTTTGGGGCCTCATTTTCTATATCTTACCGCGGTCGGTAGCGTGTCACTGTGATGGCCGAACCACTGAGCGAGATGCGATGGAATATGCGTCCGATTGAAAGCAGATACTCTTTGGTCGGTTCCTGAGGTGGTTGACGACGTAGAACGCTACTGGCCGTTGTAAAGTAAGATATCGGTTGTAGATGGCCACCACAACAAGGCGCATGTGGTGGATTCGTGGCACTCTTATCGGGAAGCACGATCAGCTGAAAGCCCTGCAAGCATTGGAAAGACAAGTTAACTAGAATAGGCGTTTTGTGGGGGAAGTCTGTAGGACTTCTCACGAGGAATTAACGAGGAGATTATAACTATTTGTTTGTTGTATGAGAACAAGATTTAGATTGTCGCAACATTAAAAAGGGTGAACAAGGTATCTAAGAAAATAAGACGGTCATAGGATAGGAAGTTTAAGGTAATCAGTACAACTTCCCAGTTATGCGTCTTTACCTGTGCCAATCGTTGTGAAACAAGCTCCTTAAACACTTCATCCGTTGACAATGGTTTCTTGTAAACCGCACGGTTTTGCGCATAATCCGCATTGAAGTCTTCCGGCAACAGCGTATAGTCCGACACCACGTAATCGTTATGTAGCGATCGTTTGTCCGGGAAGTAATCGGTTGTGATCGGCAAACAGGCAGGAATTGTAAGCGATTTCCAGTCCACTCCTTTCAAGGCGATTTGCGGTGACGATGGGAAGGCGAGAAGAAGATGATAGTTAGTGATCGCTCTGTAGGAAAACCCCCAAATAAGGCACTATACTACACCATCGTAAATACGAAAGCACAATCAAGCATACAATACAACCAAAGCACCTTTCCTCTTGATCAGAGATTAATAGCATGTTAATGGGTAAAGATACGAACAGGTTGGTTGATAAGATTTTGTTAGTGATAGTAAGCATTACAGGTATAATACTATATATCTACTCTTCGTGCTATACACACCGTACTCAGTCTCAAGATCGTGTAAATCATGCAATCATGCTTTTGTAAATTATCATTTTAAACATGCACATTCGGGAACGGTATGTACGATCGTGTTGGATGGGAGGATTTTTGGGATTGTAGATTGCAGGGATAAAGTATGCTTCTTACGCAAACATTATAAAACCGATACAATACAGCAGGCCAATTCGGAACGACGATGCATGATTTACATTACCTCAGCCAGGGTGGATTCGCAAGAGAAACGTGCGTACAAGAAGGAGAGCACAGACTTGTGCGACTACACATAATACATGGACAGAGATGCTATTCACAGGCTTCAGCAATACTCGCTTATACATATAGTTCAACATTCCCTCTTTTTTGCCACACCCTAACACAAGCGATATTGACAGCGCTACATTTAGTGACACACATTCAGTAACTGAAGTTAAGAACAGATATCACCACATTCAACGGACATTGTTGATAAGTGGACTATACGCTGCCCTAACCCAAAAGCGTTCCTTTCGGACAGTCCAGGACGCGTTCGAGTCGAGGACGGTCGTATATCTGTGGAACGATTCATTACGCATACTAACAATACCTACTGAAACAAAACACAAAGAGTACACGCACTACTAACATCAACAGAGCAGAACAGTAACAATAGCAATATATGTATATAGAAACAGCACTTGGAAACATGTTAACGATCGTTATCGATCGCCCATTGTGCAGGGGAAGATAAACAGGATGGAAAAGTGAAGTTGGATAACACAAAAGAAACGAGAGCAGGAAAATAAGGGTGCTATGCAGAGCAAAAGACTAATAGTACTTAAAGTAAAACAATATCATAGAAAACCAAATCTTTTTCCCACAGCATGTGCAATGGCAACGGAAAAAGGGTTGCACGGTGTAGCTGTGTGTGTGTGTGTGTGTGTGTGCGTTTTCCAACCTATGATCACTCTGCCGACTGTTGATACGCTTTCCCCAAGATGCCGGTTTGGTTCCGTACGGTTTTGTTGGTGTTTGGTTCGTCACAGACACATGGCGGACAGATTGGTCGGTGGACACACATGGACGCATTTGCGGGGGTGGTGGAGCACAAACGGATGAAACGTACGGACGCATGTTTTGTGATGGGCACATATACACGCACACATACATAAACACACACATACATTTAGATGGGGATATAGAGAAAAAAGAGTGAAGAAAGAAATCGATGTTGAATTAGAAAAAGGTAAAACCGGTTTCACGGATACGCGGTAGAAACGTTCATTTGTGCGGCCAGATCGAACAGGTGCCACCGCACCGGGTTGTGTGTCCCCGGGCAAAGTGGAGAGAAGTGGGTGGTAAGGAGCAGGAGAAGGGTATCCAAGTATCCACAAGATGTATTCCCGTTTGCAGGCAACAGCGGCATATTAATGGTGTGAAGAAAAAAAAAGAAAGCATCCACGGTTGGGAAGAAAAGAGAGGAGAAACGTTAAAGTGGTGCGGAATGGCGCAGAATTGCGAGTGGTGCATGAATCGATGGAACGGAAAATTGATCAGGATCGGGACACCGTGAGGATTTCAATTTATCGAAGATAGTTGTATCCGAACGGATGAATGAGCAACATCGATCGCTAAACAGCGAACAACGAACACCGATCGCGACGAAAAGCGAAGCGATTATTTGCTATCGATCGTTTTGTACTGTAGAAAAGGATATTTCCAATACAACGAGGTTGTGCGTTTGATGAAGGATGAAGGAAGCGTGGATATGGAGAGGATAAAAAGAAACATTCGGTTATTTTACTGTATCGTTGGTTAAATATGGTGTGAGCGGCCATGGCATAATAGCCGTATAAAGAGGGTAACGAAAAGTCAGTGGAATGATGACGATGATTTATCAAACAACAATTAATAAAAATAAAAGAAAAAAAAACACTACACGGACTGTTGTGATTAGCAACCAAACATGATGTGTTATGGCTGATGAGAAAATGAGGATCGTGTGGGAAGGATCATGGATGCATGGAGGACACCAGTACCGGCATAATGCTGGTGCTCAGGGTATGATGAACGATACTCTCAACTGATATATCATGGGAAAGGAAGATGAGAATAAAACAACGCGATACACGGCACGTATTAGTTGATGAACGCCATCACAAAGACCCGGCCGTGTCGGTTCTACCTGTGGTTAGGGCCGGTGTCCATTCCTGCTCGCCGGTAGCACCCCACAACAGGGTAAGGCTTTTGGAAGGCGTTACCGGTACATGTGGTCCGGCCGGTGAGTGTAGTACGGATTTTTTCCGATTGCCTAAAATATGTAACACAAAAGTGGCATTAGAGAAACAGAACTGGAGAAAGTATGTTACGCAGTTTAGCAAGCTTACATCCATTTTCGGCGATCCACTTCAAATCGTCCTCATTGAGCCGACTATCAAACGAAGCGGTACTGCCGTGCCGTGCCCGACCCCACGTGCAAGTGGATGTGTGCGCATATTCACTGCTTGAATCAAGATCCACAAAATAGCTGGGCGATTGGGTGACGGCCGGGACAGCCTGATAGTGATGCTGCTGAATAAGCACTCCTTGTGGTCCCTACAATAAGCATATACAGTAAAGGATAAAGAAAGAAACAAAAACAACATTGAACACCTAAAATACCTTCGGGAAAATGTGTGTCCATCGACGTCGGTTTGAGGTGAGCTTGATGGTAACGTGCGACGGATCGAACGGATTAATCAGCGCCCGTCCAGTACGTACAACCGGACCACTAGATGAACCAAACGCACCGGTGCGACCCTCAATAATTGGTGAGGTAATGGCAGTCGGTTTCGGCATGCCTAAAATGTCGCTCGTGTTGGGAGAGCTGCTGCGTGATGCGATGCTCACGTTCAGCAGACTGTTGGACGCATGATGTATATCCGGATCGGACATTTTACGTCGCAATCGCGATGGGCTCAGTGTGTCCTGTTCCCATTCGCAGGCCCTCGCGTACGTGCCAAAACCATCCAAACTGGGCACGGACGTTTTCTTTGTCCGTGCCATGCGCTGCAACGAACTCGTCCCGTGAACAGCCGGTAGCTGAAATATCTGATCGTCGTACGCATCGTAATCGAACAGACAGTTGTGGATGTACTCGTTCTTTTTATCGGTCGTTTGTTTCGTCAGCCGCAAACGTCCCGGTCCAGCGGGACGTGTTTGTTGTGGTTCCGTGCTGCCACCAATCGCCGGTGGCGGTTTGATGCGCGGAATAAACGTAGAGTACGGTAGCTTCTTGTTCGTCGAATAAAAGCTAAGATTAATCCAGTGTGGCATCGAATAGTCGTCGATGGAGGTGAGTGTATCTTTGTTGTGGAACTTTAGCAACGGTACCGCATGCAAGGGCTGCTCGCCGACACACACCAGATCGCTACCGACACCGTTATCGATGATACGTTGTTTGGTGATGTTGGTTAGCTCACGATCGACCTCGAACACTCCAACGCCCGGTGTGATTACCACCGAGAGCTGTCCGGTACGATCAAAGCTCCGGTCAAGGTAATGCTTCTCGAACACGTTCAGCGAAATGTTCAGCACTTCCAAGAAGTTTCCCTGAGCGGCGGTGGAATTGGTGGCCGGTGGAATTTGCGTACCCGGTGGAAGATCGCCTCTCGCATGGTATTTAAGCACCACGTCCCGATAGCCGGTAAATAATCGTCGTAACTGAACCAGTGTAGTGCTCCAATCATCGCAACGCTCATTTTGAATGGCCACACGATAGAAATCCTCGTAGAACCGTCCCCTGTAGTCGATCTGCAAACAGTCGCGCATATGGGGCGGGAATTCGTCCAAACTTTTCGCTGTGTAGAATGTGCGCGAGAAAAGCACTATCGTAACTTCGTGGTTACTGCCAAGCTTCTGCCACTTTTTGTACAGATCGGCCAGAAATCCGTTTACCGCCTTCTCGAAGTACAGATCGCCGTAAATGTCAAAGTCCCACATTTCGGACGACATCTGCAGGAAGAGGTACACCATCGAGGTGTTGCTGCGGAAAACCACCTTGGTGTCCTCGTTGATAACGCCACAGGCCACACGTTCGCCCTGAGACCACATCTCGTACACCTGGCACCGGATACATCCATCGCACGATTCGATCTTCTTGTTCAGATACACGCACGTGTTGGTGAGCCGTGTCTTCAAGCGCCACATCTCGGACCTGCCAATGTACTGGTCCTTGAAAGTAATCTCGACCGAATCGAGCACCACATCGGTCGGGTCTATCACACGCATGTAGACATCGTTGTAAGCCTTCAAATTGAACGTGGTGGCTACATTCACCTCCACGCTGATAGTTTCGCGCGAGTTGAAGTCTTTGTTCAGGCAGGTCACCTGCAGGAGTAATCGGCACCCGTCATCCTCCGGTAGGTATATTTCGACGATATCATTTAGCTTTAGATCCGGATGTTCCTTGGGATTCAGCACCAGGTCCTCCGCTAGAAGAAATAAAGAGCCAAGATGATTTTCTGGTACATAATTGCAGTACTTACTATACTTACAGCTAAAGGCTTTCTGGTGGGTGACAAGTTTGAACAGTTTTTGTATCATTTTCTTTCGTAACAGGCCCGTGGCAACCACAAACCATTACAATCAGAGTTGGGAAGAGCGATAGTATAACTTTAAAGCGTCGAATTGATCACAGTTTCTACGCGCTACAAATGCTGGTACGTTCTAAACATCTCACAGAAACGATGAACAAAAATGATTTGTGATAAGCGGCTGATACATTAGGACAACATAGAAGAACAGGTCGGTCAGCTGATGTAATCTACTGACTCTATTCCTACTTCTAAGCCATGTGCACCATAATCGTTGGGGAGTATTACCGCTTTACAAACGCCACAATCACAACCGGGTGGTAAACATTTAACGCTACACACTTTACAAAACGCGATAAGACCAAATTTTGGGATTCCACTGAAAGCACCACACATCGATTATGTGCGTTTGCCACAAGTTGACAGCAAACATATGATTGGGCATTGTTTATCTACGACTTCCCTTCCAGATGAGATTATGGCATTTTATGTTGGGTTTGCAGTTTAGTTAACTCTTTTTTCTTGTGTGTATTTGATATAAATACAGTGCTGAAGGTTCGTTCACAAAATTAAAATCTAAAATACACGTTTAAATTGATGTACTTTCAGAGCGTTGCGTATTGATGAACACAGTTGTTTATCTTTTTCGAGAGGGACAACACCGACGTGTTGACAGGTGGATTGATTCGTTTTAAAATCATGGTTGAGAGCTTCAGAATGGATCAACTCACATTTCGTGTTTATTGTTTTGGAAAGTTTACACCACTTGTTCTTCAAAATAAGGATTATACTACATTCTTCCATTGTTATTGGCTCTTTCTATAGAATTTGCTATCTATATAGCTAAGCAAAAGGAATAATTTTCTATAGCAGCATAGCTTGCGTACAAGCAGTTTTTGTACATATGTCTTGTATGCAATTTATGTTTCTTGCGTTGTAGCGAATCAAAGAAGGAACGTGTTCTGTTCGTTTTAATTTTTAAATTTACAATTAAGCACGTGTGACAATGATACAGAGGATCCGCTACAATGACGAGCTCTACAAGCTGTACCGGTATGCTGGTCATGTGATTACCATTGCATCGGACGGTCAATTTCGTAAAGACCTTTCAACTAGGACGTCCACATGTCAAACAGACCAGGCCAAATTGAGCCGGAGTTAAGACGTTGAAACGTTCGGCAGAAAGGTCGGGCCATACATATGCTGCAGCATGCCTAGACCATTTAGGGCTGGGTCTGATGATATGCGGGCAATGTATATTGAAACCCCGTTTGAAAGGAAAATTTCTTTTGTGTTTCTATAGTATTATCACATTCTCTACACTCTGGTTATTCTTATGGCTGGTCAATGTAATCGGTGTAAGGTTTGAGTTATATAATGTTTTATTTAACATCTTAATAAGAATCTTGAGCTCAAAATCAATGCAAGCCAAACAAGACCAAAGCCAGGACAAAACACTGACGGAAATAAAGAAATGATGGAAGGTAGAAAAGAAAAGATATATAGCAGTAATTGTCCAGCGCACAAATTATCACCAACCGACGGCACTAACGAGGTACGTCCTTACTGCCACGCACTGCGTGGCACAGTCGGTCTTCTACACAAAACGGTGAAGCATGGTGTCGGTACCTTCCACTGCGTTCCGGTGTAATGTTTACAAACCTCGGGTGGAATCTGGTTTAAAAAAGCAAAAGTCGTTACCATCCCGCTCCTTCATCATACACCCGCATCCATCCTTACTATTGAACCCGTTTAGGTCCGGGCTGCCTCATTGAAACTGTTTGCGGTTTGTGCCGAGCATTCATCACCCTCGCCAAAGCTCTCGGGCTACGTGTGAAACCCATCCACCTCTCTTATCCGGACGACGATGACGACGACCACGACGACGTGTCGTAATTGAAATTCAAAATGCAATTCATAATTAAAATATGCGCCCCGGCAAAATCTTTGTTGGTCGGGCAATGAGATCATTCTACCCCAGGAGAACGAAATTCACCATCTGAATGGTGCCACCACTGCTAAGAAGGAAGCCCCAGATCCCAGGTCCGTGCACTGGCAACTGTCTCCGGTATGGTAGCAGCACAGCTACGGAAAAGGGTTGCGGAGTTTGCTTTCTTTTTATTTTTCATCCCCTGGTCTAGTGGACGAAGGGACAAAAATGTGTAGAGGAGTGGAAATGCTTGGGACAAAGATAAACAACGAAACAAGATCAGCCGTTCGCCGTGTTCCGTTCCGTCGTCGGTTTAGTTCTTCCATTCGCTTCCTGCGACTCCACTCCCTGCCTTTTTTTCCTTCCCTCGATCAGGAGTTAATTCATCTTCGTTGCTCGTTCATTTTGTGAGCTTTTCACCACCCTCCCCATTTCCTGGTGCTCCGTTCCTTGCTACCCGGCATATCCTTTTCTTCTAACCAAAGCGTGCGTCTCGGTACAGCTTATCTTTTATTCATCTCCGTTGCACCTTTTCTCGCTCGAGTGACGTTGTTAGGAGCAGTCTCAAGCACTAGATCCCACCCATACACACAAACACACATACTTATCCAAACACACAAACACGCATGGCGTCCTTTCAGGTATGTCCTTTATTTTCCAATATGCGGGTATACGTCTCTGTGTACAGCCGTACCCAGTATGTCAGGAAGCCACTTGACTTTTCCTTACCATCAATTCACTTCTTACGATGTTTGAATGTGTTTGTGGTTCCTCCCTCTCTTTCTCTCACACCGTCCCTGGAGAAGCTTCCGTTCCGCACTAGCATTTTCACCGGTATCAATTTTTCCTGCTAGTCATCGCCGTGACATCCATTCGGGAGGAAAAATAAAAAGGTATTCACAAATAAGAAAGCACAAATGCGATCCGTTTAAAGACATTTCGCATACATTAGTCAGGCTTGGCACAGAACCGGCCACCTGATTCAAGAACAATTGTTTTAGAGGATAATGTTTTTTTCCTCCTCCGGCGAAGTTGTTGACCTAAACGCCCACCAGTGTTTGGACGGCCATTTTCAACGCGTCGGGATAGACGGGACGGCGGAAGCGTTGTAGTATCCTTTTCGGGCGCATCGTGGTCCTTTCGGAAGGGATGGCTTGTTTTAATACCCACAATGAATATTTAAAGCTGATCTTATATAATGAACACATTTGAACAGCAAAAACAAAAACACAAAGGTTTACTGAGAAAATACATAGCCGATGAATAATAATGATCTAAAATGGTTATATGTTCGTTGCAGGGGAATTGCGCCTAAAGGTATGCAATGTAACAGCAACAGTTTTTTTCTGAATTGATAATAACAAAAGCAAATTAATACAGCGAAAAGTCGTCATAATCATAATAAATAAATAATAAGAATAGCAAATCTGATTGGCTAGTTTATTAGCAAAAGTTTTAATGACCATGGGGAGGAACTACTCGCAGTTATCCGTATTAACTCAGCAGTGAGAATGAAAATAATTGCTGAGGTAATACTGCGAAAATAGCACCCAGTTGTTCGATGAGCCTGTGGTGCTTCTTCATTCGGTGAATCCCCTTTTTCTACCAAACACTAACCACACAGCCAACGGCAAAAAAGTCATTCATCATAACCGGTGTCCCTGGCGTCGGCCAGTTTGACATTTCGTTGGGAATGATCCCCGTGTGCTCACAGCACCGTGCTACACAGCGGAAGTGAATTGACGTTTTCCAGGAAACAGCCCCTGTTATAGAGCGTTGTGACTGTGTCTACTTCCGACAGAGGCGCATCCAACTATACAAGCCAAACCATGTGGTTGCAGGCGGTCAGCATTTCCGAATGAGCCTGCAATTCCCAGCGGCATCTTTACCACTGCTAATCCTGTCAACTGACGTGTGTACCGGACGTGATGGAATTACTCAGAAGCTTTGCTATCTGTTTTAATCCAAACCCTCACTGTTCACCGCTTTCGAAGGGGAAGATGGCAAGTATCATAACTTTTCCGAGCTTTAGCATTGTTGAATTAAAAAAAATGCGCTCTTCATACATCGAAGCGAAAGAAATGTGGTACGTTTAATAGCAAACTGGAACTATAAAGGAGAGAGAGAAATTCACTTTTGTTACTTGCAAACAGATGGGAAATACTGTCGAGGAATGCATCCTGCAAATAACGTCCCATTTTGTAGCAAGATGGCAAAAAAAGGAACAAGATTGGACTGTAAACAGTACCATGAAGGCATCCCATATTGTTTTTGTCCCATTGATTGCGAAGAAGAAGCATGGAACGAATGTTAATTGACAATTTTGTTACGTTGCTCTTTGTGCAACAAAACGAATGGAAATGAACGAAACTGTGCCACAAACAAAAGGAATAAATCCATCCCGGTATGTGGTTCCTTTTTGCATGGGAAGTATTTACTGAGTAAAATGAAGAGAATCGCTACTGCAAAAAAGATTCACGAGGAAGAACAGAAGGCGGTAGGAAAGATTCAATAACATATCGCATCCGTACGCTTGGTGATATAATATGGACCACATTCCGGAAAAGGTTGCCTGAAAAGTGCTCGTATGAATGTTCGCCTCAAACCGTCGGTGTTTCCATACGAAAGAATGATGGCAACGAGAAGTTCTGAAACACACGGACGCAACCCGGTGACATTCATTACCGGAGATGTTTGGCAGGGCATTTGCCAGGAAATTAGCGTCACAAGAGCACTCAAGCTCGGGCATCTCAAACATTCGCATACGGCATACGTAACGATGCGGCCACGTGTGTGGGGATGCGTTTCTTGGGCGGTTAGTCATCACTGGCTTCCGTTCCGTTAAATCCGCTCCGTACCCGGACCGGGCCACTCGAGCAATGCCGGCATCGGTCCCATTCATTTGCGGTATACCCTGATGTTTGATGATGATATCATTAGATACAGAGCCGTTCCGTGTGTGCGGGGTGGGTGTTTGGTTCGGATAGCCTTCCAGAACTCGGGGAAATTAGTTCCACATTTCTCCAGCACCGGCACACGATGACCGACTTGTTTACGCGGGCGCGAGTGCTCTTTGCGAAATGCATTTACGCACCATCCTTTCGTGCCGTTGTGATAAATCCACAACGCTGCACAGGTGCGTTACTTGTTTGATCAACAAATTTTGCTCCTAATTAAGGTGCCCGATTTGCTAAGAAGTTTGCCTACAATCAGGCGACGGCTGCTTTGATAGGACGGGCGTTTGACATGCCGGTTAAACGCACTAACCGTTCGTACGTCCTTCGCGCTGCGTTGGATAAACGAAGTGGTATTCCGTTTCTTCTGACCCAACAGCCACTAAGCCCGGTCACAGTAAGCCACCGGTGTCACCGGAAAGTTCTCGTCCGGGCAGGAGAGCAAAAAAGAAACACACTACACGCTGGTTTGGAGAAGGAATTTTCATTAAATTCCTGTTGCTTGTTAGGTGTCATGTTGTGCGCCTGCCAGTCACGCCGACGTCCGTCGGTGGCGCTTCCGTTCTCCCCATGATGCTCAAGCCGCACGAAACGCAGACAAACCCAGTGCGTGCGTTCAACTAAAAGAAAGTACACGAAAGGTGCATTCGCGTGAAGAATGTCACTGTATTTTGCATGTTCCGGTACGAGTAAGGATTGCTAAGGAATGGTTCAAGACTACCGCGTTCTATCGTTAGGGGAGTAAAAATTCGACAGCGATTGTCTGGAGCATGTTTTCGTCTGGCAGGGAAGTCAAGCTGGGGAGGTCAGTAGGGAATTGCTAAGGTAGTTTTTTTGTGAGAGTGGAATCTTACTGGTGGAGTCTTTAGCGATCGGTTAACGATATTAGTGCGATTATGTAGATTTAACTCCGCATTATCACTTTTTGTTGATGGAACAGCGGTCTATTCCTTCGTTCGTTTGATCTAGTTCACTAGAATCGAGCAATTGAATACTTAAAATGACTAGTTTAAGTTGAATATGAATGCCATACATGACGGGAAGAGCTAGAGCACAATCGCACAATTTAGTAACGAAAATATCCCTTGAGTTTAGCGCTCGTAAGCATTCCCACTTAAATCCACTTTACCATAACAAACTAACGTGCATAAGCTATTAAGGCAACACAATAAAATCTGTTCACTCTCAATCGTAATCGGGTTAGAAAGTGCGGAAGAAAATTAGTGCTAAATCGCATTACCTACCTCACGCAGCACGGTTTCACTAAACTACTGTACCAACGGAGCTCGAGTTTCCAAAGACAAACCAGTTGCTGGTACAAGACCAAAGTGAACTAAACAATCCGTAAGGCTTACCGTACCGCAATCCATTTACTAGCTGCACAGCATCGCTTACGGTTGTTTTGAGGAACTGAGTCGTGATAATCATGTTTTTCACTGCTGCTTTCTGAGGCAGCATCCATCCATGAACGTCGACTCCATTTGTGAGCCTATCGCTGTACGGTTTGCCGAAACCGAAACGAAGCAATAGCAGAAAATGTTGCTCCCGAATGTTTTTGTGTGTGTGAGCCCATTTGCCAACCAAAGTTTCTAGCTAAGACACACTGGCACTAACGTTGGACGGGGATGGGGAAGGATGGTGGGTCGCCAGGCAAAGCATTCGCAGATGGAAAACAAACTCGACTAGACAGTGATAGTGCTTATTTGCATATTACATCAAGATCGTGATGGATTCGTCGAAGGGAAATAGAGACCCGAGCGGACTCTGCTCCGGTTTGAGCGGGCTGTTTGCTTCCAAGACATCGAGGTACCGAAAATGGAAAGCTTGTTGCCTGTTGCGAGTGTTTTGCTAGCTCACTAATAGAAAAAGAAATCGGCAAATCGGCGCAAAAAAAAAGCAAATCACACTCCACGTCAGTCTTCAGTGTGCTGGAGACATATTCTTGTGCAGTCCACTGATCCTTCTTATTTGGCATGGCGTGTTACCGTTCCGTGCCGCTTCGTATCGTTGAGTTTTATTACCCCCGGGGACATGGGGCAAGTTGTGTGTGGCGTGCAGGGACGCGAAGCGAAATGGCAGCAATGGGAAGCATGAGTTTGATGCATGAATTGTTTTTGTCTGTTCGTCTGGGAGGCAAAGAAAAAACAGTCGTATCGATCATCAGTGGTACCGATCAGTGAACCGAGCCGGAACGGAGCGAAGAAAAGCTGTTGGACAGGTCGGCAAAGCAAGCCTGAGGCGTTTCTAATTGTTTGGTTAGCCGTGAAACGGTAATAGAGGGCATCAAAGATAAATTATATGAAAAAGACATGTTCATATGGTCAAAAGAAATGTTTTTATTTTAAGCTAACAAATTAGTAAAACTTTAGTATAAAGTTACAAACGATAAGTGAACAATTACATAGCTCGAATGCTACGAAATACAGTTAAGATATACCTCTTCTATTTTGGGTCAGAATGACTTTTCTTCACGACACTATCCACCGGTGTATTATTCGTCAGTTTTCCTGCAGCATTCCAACAGCCAGGCGACACCACAGACGCTAATATCAAAGTTATCGATGTTCACATAAAATTTCGATTTTGCCAACCATATGTGTATCCTCTGTGCCGAACTCCGAGACATTCACTTTCTTCGCCACTGCACATTCGACTGCAACCGAATGCACGCGAAACATTTGGAAGCGGAATAGCAGCATGCATGCGAACTTTCCAAATGCATTTTGTGTTTCAGTTGCGATGCAGTGCGCGAACAGCTGCAATCCAGCACCAGCAGTGACGGGATATTAGTTCTGAGCGGCACAAGTTTTTCAATATTTGTTTGCGCATTGCGCGACCGCGTAGGGTGAGCGAAGCCCGGGGGACAGCGTTCGCGGTCGTTGTTGTTCACGCTCATGCATATCATTTTTCGTTCATCGTGCTGTTCGTAGCGCTGTTCACACAAAAATAGTCGTTGGGTCGTTGAGAAAATGGGAAAACTTTTTGCTGCTCAAGTTTATTGTCTAATTTCGTTGACGCACGGCTTGGTTTGACGATTTAGCACCATGCAAGCTGGAAGGTGGTTAAGAAGTAGGAACGGATCTATGTTTGCCAAGTGTAGGAATTGTTTGATGCGTTGAGTTTGTGGTTTGCATTCATTCGTCAATTTAACTGCTGTGAAGTGTATGTATTTCTTGTGATTCTACTTAACTTGTAAGATAAATTTAACTATTCAAACAAATTCACATTTCTTATGCATTTTTTTACATTTAAACTTGAAGTGGTAATTCATAATGACCAGGCTTCTCCATTTGATCTAGCATGTTGTAGCTTGTCATTACATATCTTGGCAACTGTACATATATTAAATTTCGTTAAAAAACTGTTTTGAAGTATGCTTTGAAAATAGGTACATTTATGTTATTTAAATAAGATTTTCGGTTTGTTTTGTATCTTCAATTGAATAACTGTACTAACTACTGGACGTTCCTATCGACAAAGGCCATTTTGTTAGAAATGTTAAGTTTGTTGACAAAGTTATACTGTCCGCTTTCAAATTAAGCTTATTATAAGAAATGAATACATACAAATGAATTTGTTCATCATAGCGTTCGTAGCATCGAAAAAGATTAGGCGTCTCCATTTGTACCAGATTTTTTATTTCTAAATAAACTATTTATTCTTCATTTATACATTTATCAAATCACTTATTAAAATCGCATTATGAAAACGGTTTTCATTTTAAAAAGTTCAAAATGGTATCCCTATTTAACCATATTTTCCAACGAAATGTAATAAAACATGCAAATAACATCACAAACAGCACTTACAGCAAGCAACTACTCATTCAAATGCTACATTTGATGCAAACAAACTAATTTGCAGCCAGTGACAGTCACTAAACTGTGTGCGTTGCAGTTGTGCAAAAAAAAATCAGAACGAAGCGTTATTCGAACACTGTTGAAGGGTCGCTACCGTGGCCGCTCGGTTTTTGACGGAATGGAATATCCATCAGAAAATTACGTTCATAACTGCTTTTGACTGCAGTCTAATGGCTTTTCAGTGGTTGGCTGAAAGTCGGAAGATTGGCTTGAGAGTAAATGCATTTGCTGCTGTTCCACCCGATACCCGGGAAGCATCTGCCGCTCCCTGTGCCGTTTGGTGGGTGTCCCCGGTGTGAAGGTAGTTTTTCGGCCGGGCACGTTGCGCACAATCATGGCTGACGGTCGAAACTGACAAAACACATTTCGCCCATTCATAACACTTTAATTTCTTTTGCTACTCTTATACACCCTCCAGCCGGTTCTTTCCCGTTCTCGGCACGGGCTTCGGGATTATCATTGGGAATCGCTTGGCACAGTGCCCTAAACACACAAACACAACCCCATTTTACGAAAGCGCTTGCTGCAATGGTGAATCCATGGCGGAAGGCATGGATGTAGTATGATGCATTTTTTCTTGTTTCTTTGCATTTTAGTCGAAAAATGCTACAAAAGGTGAGCGACAAAAAGAGCAACACAGAAACGGACAAAACGTCCCCTGCAGATGCACCTTTTCGCGTTGGTGCATTCGGAGTGCTCGCGGTTCAGCGCAAACTGGGACCGAGTTCGTAAAGCAGATGTCGTCTCGCACCGTGCACGCTATCTTGCATTCATTCGCTCTGGCGCCTTTCATTCCGGACGGAAAATGTTTCATTAAAATTAACGTTTTTCTATCTTGAAAGGGCGCCACGTCGGAAGAAAACGGGAGGGAAAAAAGGATATCCTGTTTGAGCGGCCGTTCGTTTGTTTGTTTTTTTATATTATTTTTTTTTGCTACAGGTGCTTTCTTCTTCATAGGTTCATACCGGATTCCAGCTCCTCTCAAAGCCTTTTCCCCGTTCAGCACGCGCTCTGCAGGGCGGAATTTGACCGACAGAAGTACGTCGAACGGAACGAACTCGTTTTGGATGCAACACAAAAAAGCAAGAAAAAAAAACCGGAAATAATTGTAGAAATGTCATAATTTTCAACGAGCATAAACGTTTGCATCGTGTTCCCCTTTTAGTCTCCTCGCTCCTACGTTTCCTTTCTTCCCCGTCCATCCGCTACAACAATCAGCCGAGGAACTACTGCACCGATATGCAATCTGGTGGTCCATTTTTTATACAAAAGCGCTGGATTTAGAAAAAAGCCGGCTTAAAATGGGATAAAACCAAGGCAAAGGCATATAATGAAAAGAACATTATAAAGGTTAAGAAACGTATTGGATAAAAATGGGCCGCAAGATAGAAGCGAATGGAGGGAAAGTAGAAGCAAAAAACGAAACGAAACGAATTGGACAAAATTCCTCTCGCCGTATCGCGTGATCGAAAGACGGTTCGAGGAACCTTGCGAGGTGTAGTACGAAAGGTGGTAAAATGGCGAGGCAATCGTACTCGGTTCCCCTTTTGCGCGATGGATTTTGGGGCGGATAAGCGAATGAATAATTTTAATAGCCACGGTGTGCTCAGAACGCATCGAATTGTTTCTTCACTACGTCGGTGCTTTAGATGAATTTGTCCAACGAGTTTCATTCCTTTTTTCCACATCTCCAACGACACGATATAAGCCGGGTAAGCACGGTGCAGTGCTTTGTGATGCGGTGTGTGTGTGTGTGTGTAAGTGCTTTCCAGCAAAGCTTCGTCCGTTAAATAAATGACCGTTGGCGAAAGGTTTGCCTCACTCCATGCCCCCAACGGCGATGCTTCTTTGGCCATGACTTAACAGCAGCAGATTTGTGCCGGGTGGATTTCTTTCGCTTTTCGTATTTGGACGCGAATTGGTTGGATTATGAGTCGGTGCAATTGTGCTGCAGCGCTGTTCACGGGTGCTTAACCCGTTGCAGAGGGAAATTAGCTGATGATGGACATTGTCTTATCTACTGCCAACGTTTGCTGGAACAAAAGTTGAGGCGGTTGAATAAAGGTTGGTGAATTAAGGGCGAAGAGAAATGCAACCTTAACAATACAAAATTTATTGATAGTTTTAATTGAGATAGTAAAAGAAATACACTTGAATGGAGTCCGGCTCCAACAGAGTGAGTTAGAGCTGACGAGTTTGACCTTGAGTAATTTAAAGTGCTTACTTACTTATTTACTAGCAGAAGCGGTAGAGTCTTTAGCAAAACCTGGACGTATTACGCCTGAAAGTATGCAATCAATTGTTGTGTAACCATTATTTATAGCCTAAAGGGTGTAGAATATATGTACAATGCAATCAGTTTATCGGATTAGATTTGCGTTATTACCGGGAAGTTGTAAACTATCCCCAGAAACATTATTATGCGCAAATTATTTACGATTACGAAACTAAATCCGTTCCATGTAGTTCCAATAGTTCCAGGCAAATTGTTGCATATTATGTTAGCAATTAAAACACGATCTTGTTGAGCATGTCTGACACGTTGAAAATAAATTTGTATGCAATTGCTAACATCAAAGTATGGCAAGCCGTCGCTAAAACAGGAGAGAATTATCCCTGGAACCCAGGAGACCGGAGTGTAGATTTTGTCCGGGACTCTACGCCGGGCATTACCATACCGCGAGTTGAATTAGAATCGGATATTCCACTCCGTTAACTACGAGAATTAATTAAACTATAAATTGGAAAATGGAATTATTTATAATGAACTAATGCTTTTTCCATTAGCCAATCGTGTCGGTGCCGAGACAGCAAGTGCCGCTCGCAAACGAAGCGAAAGCGTCTGCTTTGCGATTGGAGCACATTATGAGGCAAGCAGTATAAAAGCGAAACCGCCAGCCAAGAGTGGATAGTGTACATTCCTGTTGGAAAATCCTCTCCCCTTCTTTAGCCCGCGCGGGCTGATCCCAGAACATCCCACCCAGGATGCAGTGCATGAGTGCATCAGCAGCATCGGTACGTACAGTTGAGCCTATTGTGAGCCTGAAAGCGACCGGAAAGAGCAAAGCGCGACCTGTCGATGGCAATGATTTCTGTGATGGTTGCGTACAGTATGGTTCTTAGCTGAGGTTTGGTTGGAGCAGCTTAAAGTCCCGTAACCCTCCCCGTTCAAAAGGAAGGGAACCATTGTATGCTCCCATTCGCCAATGACCCGTGGGTTCTGTTTGTGGATACGTTACGGGTGCCGTAAACATTGGTTGGTTAGATAAACGTAATCCACAACAACAACACTGATTACCGCACGAACGGTGCCCGGATGACGCTCGATCCGGTGCGCGGAATGCAAGCGGTCCGGTTAGAGTAACATTCCTTCGCAGTGCAAAAGCTGGTACACGCAGCGCTGCAAAGATGCGCTTCGAAGAAGACAACCTCCCGGCGAAAGTGGTCGTAAAGTTTACGCGTTGGTTAAAAGGAAATGTTTGTTAACCATGCGAAGGTAGCTGCGGTACGGACTCGCTTCACCAAACCCATGGTTCAAGCGATAGATCTACATTGGAATTAGCCACAGGCGTCCAGACCGGACGCCAGCGTTTGTTATCGTCGCACAGGAAACGGCCATTTTATCGTCAGTGTAGTTGCGGCTGATTCAAGTACGGGACGAATGCTAGCATTAACCACCGACGCTGGCATATTGGAAACGGATATTAGCTCAAATATGGCAGCAATTACAAACGCCACCGTGCCACAAATAAAATCGAACGGTCGTGCTTTACGAGATACATTCCACCCATAATACTGCATACCCAGGTTCGGGATGAATACTGTGGCCGGAAAAGCGTCGGCCGCACTGGATCGTCGTCGATGGATTATTAGATTTTGCAACGATTACGGCATGAAGTAATCGTCATCGGTGTGTGAAATGAGCCCCAGCCCCGGCAGTCACCTACCAGCGGAGCATGTGTAAATTTCAATTCAATTACGGTTACCGATTAGATGCACAACATTGGTTTTTATGGATTTTGCTACACGAATGGCTTGTGTGAGAGAGAGAAAGAGAGGAGAGATTGGTGAGTGAGTTACAAAGTATGCACAATACTCGGACGTGCAATGCTGGTTGTGGCAGATTGGTTGTAAGTTTATTTCCACCCAACAGTATGCGTTTTTGCGTTTGAGCACAAATTAGACTGATTGGTGCTGTTGATGGCCGTTGGAGCTTTACATTGTTACGAGCAATGTGCACTTGGGGGAGGTTAAGTTTGTTGCGGCTATACAAGCTGTCTATTGAACATTAGCCCAATTTAGGGATTTTGTTTTTGCAAACTTAATGCACGAATTTTTAAGAATTATTAACCAACATAATTATGCTGTACAATTATTTTATTTACAATCATTAGGGAATTGAACTGTATAGATAGTTGATATTGAATATTTGGGTGTGGCAGAACATGATATAAGAGTGAATCAGTTTATTAATCTCCTTTGTCAAACTAACAACTTAGACTTTTTCAAATTGTGTATTGCAGGTTGCATAGTTTTAGGATGTTTCCAAATGTCTAATATATAAGCCGTTTATAAGTATCATCCGCCAGAATATAAATACGAGACACAATACAGACAGGGTAATATCATACACTATCAACGGTATGATTGAATAAACTCAAAAAAATAATGTGGTTAAAGTTAAGCGAACCAGCGCAAATGACTGGTCCTGTCGTTCTAGTGTTAAAGAGTTAAAAGCGGACAGAGAGTTTCTGTTCTTAATGAGAGATGATATGACTGCAACAAGGATAGTTAGTAAGCCCTTAAAGACATTATTTTCAATTGTTTCTTCAACCAAGCAACAAACCACCCGTTTACATCGGCTGTGGGCTAAAACATTCACCAAGCAGAGAACCTGCTACCTTGCACTTTCCGTTCATCAGCAACTTCATAATCACTCAGCGCAAAAGGGGCGATCCTTTAATGCATTCGCTAACCACACAGGGAGCGCAATTCCTCAACAAATTTTCCACTTTGGTTGTGATTTCGGCTGATACTGTGTCATTTATGCTTCGGAAGCACGAAAAGCCGGCCAGCAGAAGAAAAGCGAAAGCCAGTACGATCGTGCTCTTGAGTTTTTTCGGTCACAACTTACGAAACTTTTTCGGTGCTGTTCACGCGGTTCCCGGTTTGCCTTCGTTTCCATTGGGTGTACGTGTGTCTTTCGCACGTTCTTTCACCCGTGCCTAGAAGGGTGAAGTGAAGAACCAGGAATGGCAGCTTGGCCCACAGGCAGAATTGTGGGAGCGCGAACAAAGTTCTACGGGCGATAGTCGTTGTCGCGTACATTTGCATATCTTAATAGGCAACATAAATTCTGGCCCAAGTTCAGGGAACCCCCCGTTCCATTCGCTTGGGGCCGCGCGGACGTTCCTTGTAAGCAAGGCGAAGGGTTTGGTTAGGCCAGCCCATTCCCGTTGGGACGGGAAGAAACTCCGGCTAGCGTGTGGAAGTTACAAAAGTTTGTCGGGAAATAATAGAAAATGCAATTAAGTGAAATGCTTTTCATCGCTACGGTACGCCAAGTGCATGGACCTTTTGGCTGGAGTCCGATGGCGCTCCGGATCAACATCCGAAGGGAAATGTTTGTTCCTTCAGCTTGCTTGTATGTACGTACGCGTACGTCGCGTCTAGTTGGGACGGGAAAGCAACGGGAGTTCTCTCGCGAGTACAATTGGCCCAGAGCGGGCATGCTTTTTCTAGGGCACATGTTACGCTGGGTGTTGCGAAAAGTATTGCGCATGGTTGATGAGTGTAGGAATTTTGGAAATTTAGCAATAATTACTCCACACATATTGAGACAAGCAGTGTTTTATTTTATTAAAACATTAAAACAAATGAATGTCGTTTCCACTTACTGCTAATCGCCATTACTTTCTCGCTTACCCAACAATGATGCGGAAGAATCGGTCAAACATTCCGCGAATTCCAGTACCAGTTGGCGTTTCTCTTGCTCGCTAGTGCGTAAATCTCACGTAAATGCCATTTTCCACGAAGGTCAAAAAAACAAAAACCCGGAAAGATAGGAGAATCCTTCCAAGCCAGCCGCCCACTCCCTACCGAACACCGTACCGTGGAGCTGGTGTGGCAAGTGAAATATATGAATATTATTTAACTTTAATTATGATATTATTTAACCCGAGAATGTGCTCATAAAATATTTTGCTTGCTCATTTGAGCTGACCGAGCACGCTTCCTGCTTTGTCGTGCAACCCTGTGTGGTTGTGCGTAAATGGGTTGTAGGTTGCGAGTTGGCCCGGGTGGAGTTCTAGTTCCTCGGAAAATAAACCATTCCGAACGGCAACCAAGGGCCAGGATCCGGTCAATGGGCGGGCGGGAACCTATCCGAAACTAACTGCTCGTGCCTTATTTGCCTGTTCCGGAGTAAGTGGGTTATTTGGGGTTTTGTTTCGGTTCTCCAACCCTCCCAGGAAGGAGGCGATAATTAAGTTAACTTTTTTAATTCATTCGCTCGGAATAAATGAGCCATTCTTGTCAGGTGCTGGCGGTGGCACAAAAACGGGTGGCGCGATATGGCGGTGCACGAACAACACCGGTGCCGGTTAACGCACGTTTCACTGGCGGAAACTGGCGATTGTGCGCGTAGTTCTTGGAGTGTGATTTGCTTTGGTGCGTGGGAAATTCCATAAAACAACCACCCCCACCATACCAGGTGGCGTTTGTTGTTCGGAAAACAGTTCTTCGCATGCGAACGTACGATGTACGCAGCGCTATGATTTCTCATTAATTTTATGGGGTGCTCTGCATTTGCTGTGATGCAAGTACAGGAAAGAAATGGAACAAACCAGTGCGAGTAAATCGTGTGGGAATGTAGTTTTAGTTTTACTTAGTGCTGGTAGTAGAGGTTGTACAGTCTGTCCTGAGAGGATTTGTGTGATCGAATGTATCAAGGAAGCTTACCATGAGTGGAGAACATTGGAGCATTGCTAATCCAAACTTCACGGACTTCATGTCATTGAGGTGCATTGAGAACATGCATTCGATAGTATAATTATTCAATCGAATCTGATGTACAATTAAAAAAAAACACTTAAATATTGTTCTTGGAATAAGTCTAACAACAGAGATCCACATAGTCTTGTGGTGATGTTCAGTCTAGATTCTATCGACTAAAAACTGTAAGATCTCACGCCATGCATATAAAGGATATAAACTAGATTATTAAAGTTGAGTACTGAACGAGACTATTCTATTCCCGATTTGTGGGTCCAAGATACGTTCTTCGATAAAAGTACTTCTTATCATTACAGAAACAAGAAACATCTTCAAACTGATGTGAAGTGTATTAAGTTATGATTAGACAATAGCTCTGAACAATACAGACTGTCCATTCTTGATGAAATATAAAATAAATAAATAATAATCGTATGCATGAGCGTTCCGGGTGCGTCCTCCGCTCTCGATTATCCTGTAAGAAGCCAAAGATTTGTTGGCTTTCATTTCTCATTGTTTTAGTATAGATATGGCACAATGGTTAAATTATTGATAGTCTCTAAAGATTTCCAATGAAATATTTCATTGTTAAAGTACACATATGATTCAGGGTGTGCGGCCCATTACATTAACTACACTTCTGATGAATGATTCAATAATCGAGCGAATGAAATGACCCCCGGTTGCGCTTAGATAAATACCACAATGGATAGGCAATCATATCAACAAATCATGCTGGTCTGGCTGTAATCTTGAGGCTGTTGAAACCTGCTTTAACACAGACATTTGCATGATAGTTTACTGCCGTGCGCCGTGGTCCTATGTGCGATCCTTTTGAATGTTTCCCGATAGTTAACCCGGCCGCTATAAACCATTATAGTATCAGATCAAATTCATGGTTGATGAACACCGTGCAAACAATTGACTGTGAAGTACGTGTACGTACGGCTGCTAATCCGTGCGTGATAAATTTGCAAGCCACCAAAAACAATTCGTCCTATCTTGAGGCATTCGCCAATCGTTCTGCCCTGTTCTGCCAACATCCTTTCGGAAGTTTCGGTTGTTAATCAAATCAAAGCAATGACACACATTATCGCATCCCCACGGTTCGATGGGGATTGCACCGGGAATGGCAGCTGGATTGTGTCTAGCGATCGGACAGCCCGCCAGCCTCTGGGGAGTGCATTCGAGTCACATCACCCTAATCGTTGGTTCGGGAACAATTAGAGTGTTTCGCTATCGTCGATCAAACGACAATTGATGGAAACAATGGGATGCATTCGCATATCGTCCATTACGTCACGGTACGAGTGAACGTATCGACACATCCTGCAACTATGCTGCGACCGTCTGTGTGTTTGTGTGTGTGTGTGTGTTGGTGCACAATTATTAGTACTAATCTAATTTTCCATCGACAACTTCCGGGCACAATGGTTACGAGCACGTGAGGCGCATCATAATGGGTCATGTTAACAAAATGGACGATAATGCGCCTTGAGTTATTGGCGGTGAAATTATCCACGTTTCTTTCGTCCGGCGTAGCTGTGGTACGTGTCTCTCTTGGGATGAAGGTTTGGATTGGCACACGCGAGACAAAAAGAGAGAGGCCCAGTACTGTCTTCCGGGTGATAGCTGCTGTTTTGAAGGTTTGTTGTATTAAACAACGCAATAGCTGACTATTGCCTGGTGTTTAATGATTGATATTAAGCTTAAATTTATACAAAAAGTTCTTTACCCCATTCTACTTGATCGCAGCAGTAGAGAAGATCGCACTATTTTTGGAGACTTAGTTTGTCGAGCCTTGATGTATTCTTCAATGTCGTCTATTGCAATACTGTTTGAAAACACCTGTCACTAGTGATTGTATGTTCCGATGCTATTCTTTTGAATTAATAAGTCTTACTTAATCTAACAAATCATATTCAAAAGAATTCTGAACATGCTAATGTTTTAGTGAGGGGATAGTAAAATGTATATCCAGCATCAGCACATTCGTTAGATAAAGCCTCCACAACTTTATTCGACAACATTATTTACGCCAAAAACAATAGGCACTCCCGGAGACTGGCGTTCCTGTGATAATTAAAATAGAGATTTCAGAAGAAATTGCTATATCGCTCCATTTCCGGGCAGAAAACAACAAATCAGACACTCGCTTTCATCACGACGGCGAAAAACATTCCGTAGTATTAATCGGTGGTAGAAAATGTCGCTGGATGGAGAAGTAACACAGTGCCAGACCGGGTACGGTGGGCAGGGTGCGTAGGAATCAGCTCGCTCATTGCGTTTAGTACGGCGTGAAAGTTTCGTTTGTGCGTATTGTTCCCCGAGCTTGGGTATCATTTTTCCACCAGAGTGAAGAGGAAATTATTCCCTACGTTTGTGTCCGGCGACAACCAGTGCGCCATTTTATGCTGTTTGCATCGGTGTCCCGCTGAGTTACTATTTCAATTATTTGCACCACGATAATGGTTTCGAATGCAATCAAACATTTCAGTTTTGGAGCGGCTTGGGTACGCGATGGGGAAAACGGAAACCGGGTGAAAGGACCAGAGTCCGGCACTATTTACGTTCGTTTGTGGATGCTGTCGTTTCACGGTGAATATGCTCGAAAACGGTTGAGTGAACTGTACAGGAACCAGACCCATCATTCGCAAGCTTCAACCGAACCGAGAGAACACGGTAAACCCGAACGCCGTCACAAAAATCTCTTAAATCAGCGTACACCGAAGCACGAGTCAATTTGAAGCGGTGCAAAAGCGGAGGAAAGTATTGTGCGAACGGTAGGACGGTTTCGATTCGAATCTCGGCGAATTCCTCGCCCGTCGAGCGTGATTTGAATGTGTTGTATTTTAATAATTATTTTCTGCAAATGAGCAGACACACGAACGAAGGGATGTGCTGGCACAGGGAGACCTGTTCGAGCAAATAAAGGACCGCGTGGGAATGACATTAATGGTGTGATGTTTCGTTGTATGTTTTAGCCTTGGATTCTGTTGTTTTTTATTCTTTCCAGTATTTTAATATGCGTACGTTAATGAGCCTGTTAATGTTTGCGTTACCCTACAGCGGAAAACGGTCAAGAAAGGTGTAAATGTTCTTGATTGTTAAGCAAATTGCATACCTACTAGGCGCTTAGGTGGAAGTAAACGATCAGCTGGAGCTGTCAATTCTCATCGTCTACCTAAACATCATGTCCGGAATGTATCACAAACGTTTCATTTCATTCCTTAAATGATTGGATTTACGGTTCCCGAAAATTGTTATCGAAATCGTGTGCAAATCATAACCGACGAAAAATTATCACTCTCAGTAAGTTCCGGGAAATGATACAATAAAGCGCGCTCATCCCCAATCGATCGATATTAGTTTTCCACCCAACAAGTGACGGTTTTTGATGGGAAAATACGCCGAAAACAAAATCGTTCCATCGAGACTCCTTATCGGAGAGTTCGTTTGATGATTGCAAAAGACTCGGTTCCAGGGCATCAATGGTACCGTCCCGTTTGCCGTACCAAGGTGGTGTTGAAATATCCATACCCTCCCGTGAAACATCCAAACTTGTGCCAACACAAAACCATGTGTATGACGGTGGTGGAGGTGAAAAGGAGCAGTGAAATATTCACCCTGGTTGTGGCTAGGTCAGGACCGGACACAGATTGGCTATTGGCTGGCGGCTGTTTTGTTGGCTGAAGTTTGGCAGTATCGTACCGCTGTTGTCTGTGGAGCGTGTTTTTGGGCCGAAAATAATTAAGTAATGCATTATTTATTTTACCAATACAGCTCCCCGGTGTACATTTACCGTAAAACGCCTGCAATCGATTGCGGCACTTCGGTTCTTGGAACGAAAATCTTTTCCTGGAAAAGGCAGGGCTTTTCGGCCGTTCGATCGGCTTGGTACACCTAATGGTTAACCCACGGAAAACTTTCGTGCGGAAAATGTGGTGTTCCAAGTAGGAGAATAAACATTTCATGATTTTAATGCCTTTTTGGTAATAGACATCAGAATTCGCATCAATATTTTGCTGTTTGTTTGGTGTTGTATATGTGTAATGCAGTAAAATATTGATGTGGTGTTGGTAGTGTCCTGGCAACATGGTGGTTATTCATATACATTAAGCTGCATTATATGATTAGGTTACTATATATAATCACCTAAGAATATTACGCAGATGTAATATTTGTTATAAATTTACTATAATTTCTGGACGCAATACGAAAATCTCAGTTCTTGAACAAAGTAATAAACTGTTAAACATAGCTTTGTGATAGCTTCATAGTCACATAAAAGTGTGTTGCTAACAACCATTCTTGCCTTAAAGATGTCTGTTGCTGGAATTTACTTTAAAGTTTAGTCTGCATATTTCTGAGTATTACGGTAGCTAGGTTTAAGGTTCAATGGTGCACCGTAAATGTCATATACTGTCCGACCGGTCACCATCGACCGTGCACGGAGCTATGGATTTCGGTGTTTTTGAAAAACATAACTATTGAATTTGCCTTCCGGCTGACATGCTTTTGATTTTGGCCTGAATGGAATGAAACCGAATGCATAGCAAAAACGATGCAGCGTCTGACATTTGACGTGTCACGTACACGGATTTTCGGAAAAAGAAGGATTTTCCACCTTTAGTCGCCGTGTTTTTTGAACGATGGGAAAAAAGGGGAAGAAAAAAGTATTCTAAAGAGCTTCAAAACATCCGTGGAAAGCTGTGTCCTGCAAACCAAATCAGAACACGAATGATGATGATGAACGAGAGCCATGATTTTCCGACTCGTTTGAAGATTTGCTCCGAATTCGTCCATGTGGTAAGAAGGTTTAAAGCCATTTTTTGTTTGTGTGCTCTACTGTGAGGTGACGATATTGTCATCGGTTTTTCAGTCTGACAAAACGGAACAATGCAGATGAAGTTGAGCAAGTACGCCAAACGTAACTTGGGGTAGCTTGCTTGCTATTCACGCCAGAAACAGATACATGAATGGCTAGCTCCGGATCTTTGATTGTGGGCTTATTTTTTTCCTGCTTTTTTGACACGGAAAAGGTGCCTGAACTGTGCAGTGTAGAGAATTTGTCCCGTATGCATGCATGTCTGTTCCCGTTCAAGCAGCACGTAGGATATTTCGCTTACGTCTCGGTACCGATAAGGATAATGGAGTTTATTGCCGGGAGCCAATGGCAAAATAGGTTCCGTCTGTCACCATTCTCGGTGGACATCCAGCAAAGACGAGGTCTTTAGTACGGTAGCCCTGGATATGCTTTGAGTTTGGTTCTTTTCTTGTACTTCTGATGGACAGCAGTTTCGGGACGACATATTCCCAAAAAAATAAGGAAGAAAAAATGAAGAATTTGAATGAAATCATAACGAAAGTTTTGGAACACAAACGAGATTGGACTAGCACGTCAGCTATGTTTTCTAATATTAGATTTTCTCGGAATGGTAAGGAATTTTTCGAAGTACTGGAATTCTTATAAAGATTGCGTTCCCAAAAATCCAGGAAGCGTTTAAGACTTTGGGATGGAATTTTGAATAATAGATCCGATGTATGGTCACGAAAAGACATTGCTTTCGCTAGCTAGCCAGGTATAGTTGGGATGTTTAATAATTTTATTAAAATTGTGCGCCTGTTTACACTTTAACGGAACGATTTGCCTAAAAGTATGCAATTCGTAGCACAATATCGGTGTAGTAATTATCACAAAATTGTGTTTAACCGCAACAGTGAATTAAATTGCAAAAAAAAAAAAAACAAGAATAAGAATTAAGTTTCCCGCACTAATAAAGCAATTGCAAATAAGCTCCATGCATACGGTGAGCATCGTACGGTCTCGGGAAGAAAAGCACAAAATATTGCATATTAAATGGATCGTATGCTTCTGCTATGAAAACACCGATCACAACCTTCCTATGAGACAAGCGTCTACCGGTGCTGTCGGTTACCTCGACGGAAAGATAAAGTTTTACTCGCCATCGGTAAGCAATGCGGCACAATAGAGAAAACCAAAGTACCGTCGAACGAAGCCAGAAGCACCGGCACCGGTCCGTACATGGTAGGTATGACCGGCAAGCTGTACAACGGGGCCCATTGTGCCCGTCTCCCGTCTGGCACTGGACGCTAAATCCTCGTTCACCGATTGGCCATTACCAATTGCGCTACGGGAAGAGATCAACCGTAAGGGGCAGCATATGGGTGTTGCACAACATGCGAAACTTCAAGTCAGTTGCTTTATCAATTTTATTGACATTTATTTAGTATCTACATTTAGGCGCCGGGAGGCGAGATGCGAACACATAATGCTGTGTGTTTCTGATCGATAGGATAGGGGAGGGAGGCACTGGGAGGGGTTTTTCGGGAGGGTAAGTTGTGCCGTATTTGTGCCTTACACGTGCTCATGGTCACGGTACGGTGTGGTGGTGTGTAATGGGGGAAGCGAAGCGTAAAAAAAATGTCCATTGATCCTGAGCACCAACAACGGATGTCATTTTCCACCCATACGGTGTAGATAACCTGATGCTCGACAATCCTTCGGTCGTTACAGTTGTCGGTCAAGCATACGGAAAACAACATCCGATCGCTCTTGCGGCGTTAGCTTAAAGATTTAGGCAACAAATCGTAACCGTCGGTGCGGTACGCTCTTTTTTACGACTGGTGCTAATAAATAACCATGTTAACAAGATTTTAATAACTGATTCACCAGCTTTCATGACCATCGTGAGAGGTCCATGATTCGTGTTCTTATGATGTGGAGCTATATTATGTGTGTGTGTGTGTGCTGCGGTTTACACTCCGGCACTCGGACGTTTCTATTCAACGCTGGTGTCAACTGTGTCCTGTTGCGGCTAATGCGCCCTCTTGTTATTGTTGTTATGTTTTTTTTTCTTCGCCTGCTCGAGCCACCAACAAACCGTCGAGGGTTATTAATGTTATCGTTTTGTTATCAATTTTATGCCTCCATTATCTCCATTGAGGCCGGATAAAATACAGTGGCAATAAAAGTGAACTCCAAACGAACAATACGAAATGGTGTCAAATTATTTCGCCGTACAAGACCATGCTTTGTGTGTGTGTGTATGTTTGGTGTGGATTTACTGTCGGGGATTATTATTCTGCCCTCCAAAAATGACGGTTTTGCCCTCCTTTTGTGGGGTGCTTTTATGTACTTTACCAAGGATTTAAACACGTACCAGTAGAATTGGGTAATGTGCTGGGTCGCATTAAAAATTAATAATTATGTACAGTATTTTTCCACTTACACTCGTTACGTGTAAGTGAAACATTCGGACTTTGTCGGATATTTTGTGTTAAACATCGGCTAAGTATTTTAACCAATTAGTTTAGCATCGTTCTTACTGTTGGCTAACGTTGACGAGTGTATGGGTTCGGTCAGCGATCTCCTTCAGTGCTATTTCCCGTGACATCAACTGAATAAGGTCACGAAACTTGCTTATCATCTTTCTACGGGAAAGTTGTGAGCTTCCAGCAGCACAGATTGACAGTGATGAACACGATGTCAGCACAGTGGTTTGTTGGCAATGTTACTCATTCGGGTGAGAAACGTACGTTTGATTGAAACCTGTCGTTCTTTGATTTTCCGGTTTTGTGTTTTCCATCTGTTTCAAACTTCTTCATCACTGAAAGGATAAGCTGAAGGCTATTGGCCTAATATTGTCCATACCCCCAAAGGTTGACCGACCGTAATTGATTAGTTTCAAATATGCAAAGGCAAGTTTTCGTACGTGAAGATAATACGAGTTGAAAGCTCGTACCAGCAATGGTGTACGAACATTGAGCGCTAACTTTTGGATACTGTAAGACGTTTTGGAAATGCTTCTTCGCAGAAACTTTTATGCAAAAATACTTGAGCTTGGACGGAACAAGTACGCCGATAAGCAGGTGAAAACTTTTCGTTTATTGTTACCGGTTTATTAGAAATGGGAGATGCTAGAAGTTTTGAAGTAGTTGGTTGTTCACCCCGTCAAGCACACGTTAAAGGTTAGCTATTAAGTAAATGAAACAAACGTATTTGTGATGCGATACTGTTTCTGACGGCACGCAAGGTAAAAGACTTTCCCGGATAATTATGCTAAGGATGTAATATCTACACGCATTCTGGTTCGTCCGTTCATATGCGACTTTAATTTGATATATCCTCAATGTAACCCGAACCGTGGTGTTGCGTTTTCATGTCAACAATTATTTAGCTTCCAAACCGGAATACAATCATTTGTGCTCGTTTCCTTTTTGTTAACAGTGGTTGGGTTGTATGAACGCATAAATAGGTTAGCAGGATAAGTTCAGCATTGTAGGTCACGGTGGTCTTAGTTCCAGGACACACATCGAGTAATGCCGGTAGAGTGGAATGGGGTAGACATCCGAACACTGCGTTCACGATATATTCTTGTTGCTTTAGGATGTAGCGATGTAGAATGGAGCATATTGGTTTTTTTCTGGCAAAGAAAACATACTTATGCTGGGCATTTTGGTGACGGGTTGACATTAAGGGCGTTGAAATGAAAGTCTAAGCTGATTGAGTGGATATGTTTGACCAAAATTGGGCGTGGAATTACATGATACATCACAATTGAAAACTGAAGAAGGTCAATCTTAAACGTGATCTTAAGATTACCACTAAATCAAATCAACCTTGGAGAACTAATCTAGATGAGAGTATTAATCTGGTTAACGATGTTTTGAGGCAACAAGTGGGATGGACAATCAGAAATGTTTTTGGTGGAATCCAGGAAATTCATAGACATGGTCGGTGCACCCAAATTAGCCGGTCCTATCGAATATGCTGACTCGAGCGGCACGCAATAAGCTGGACCGTCTTGAACGATCTTCTGGTTCGACGTCTGTTGCAAGCTTGTTAAATCGTTGCACGCTTACGGTACATCATTATTACCAAGATTGACCGATGGGGGGATCTAAGTTTCTTGGAAAAAAATGTTCATTTGGACTAGTGCAATATTGTTGTTAGGGCCGTTGTTCGGTAGATACTGTGAATGTTCAACGACTCGTTACACGCTGTTCTCCGTGGAACCCTCCAGGTTGAAGCCGTTGAAGCGTAATAATTAATTTTCCGTCGATTGCCTTTGATTATGTTCGCTTTAGTAATGGGTAATATTGTTGTACATACATGTTATCGTGTATATTTACTATATTAGGTATGTTCTGCTTCATTAAATTACTAGCAGCATTAGAAATGTTTGATTTAAAATGCAGTTTCTTAGCTAAAAATAATTGATGGCATATTATTGTGCAGTGTCCAATTCAGCGTTCAAAATGATTGAACTGAAATAACATGTACAGTTTGTCGATGGCCATTCCTTTTCCAGCAATGAAAACACAGACCCTACAACAAACTTCAGTTTGTTACTAATACATCTCTTAGCTCTTGAAACATCTTTTTATGTCCTCTATCAAATTCCGCCAATATTTCATTGCAGCAGTTATTTTCAAATGATTTCTTTCATAAAATAGATCCAATTGCAAACGAACTCTCTTATAGCATACGCGAAAGAGGTTTTAATCAGTACCTTCTAATAAATGATCATGTAAACAAAGAGCTGCTCACAAATCGCAAACATATGGTGCTTTTCGACATGAACAGCGAGAAGAACGAAAAATCTATACGACTGAAAACGACAAATGGTTTGCGGTAGCATATGTCAGCTCACTCACAATTTGTCAGCTTTATTAATCGACAGCGAGAACAAAAAGTGCAATCGTGCATGTCGGTTTGTGATGCAGCACTGTTGCAAAATGGTTGCAGATACAGTGCTGTAGGGAGCGAATGAATCTCTATTCATCAACTAAATGTATAGAGCTGTACGGGATGATGTATGATCGCGAAAGGATAAAACTATCACGTTTACATACATGTTCCGCTTTGATTCCGTGTATTGTTTTGTTCATCCTGAGAATAATTAAAAATATGCTTCCATTGATCTTTATGCTCTGTAATAGTCAACAAATTCTGACAGATTTTTATTTATGAACAATTTATGCGCTTACTGTAGATTAGTTAGCGTTTCATAACGACACAAAGGACGTTTCATTGGAATCGTTTAGCGAAGCTATAGAAAATGCGCTGCAATCGTCAACAATGATAGTAGGCTTTGATTTATAGTTCAAAGGCAACACAATAATAATACCTGTAAAGTATTGTTAGGGAACAATATATAGCATTGCAGCAGCTTTTAAGCTTTAATTGTCTAACAAATATTGATGAGAAAGGCGCACTCTCCATAATTAAAGAACTTAAAGTGGAAGCTATGTTTTGGAAGCCAAAATGAATTATGATTAGAATAATGCAATTTAGATGATTAATGTTTCAATTTTGGGCATATTTCTGAATAATGCAATCTATACCACATTAATGGGTAACTATAGTTAAGAATTGGCTTTTTTCTGCTAGGTAGTTAACGACACCCGATGAAGGGAAAAAATCCAAGTATAGTTGCACACAACCCCCACGCCGACTGCCGTGGATAATCTGTTGACATTTAATAAGCAATAAATATTCTCCACCATGTTATCTTTTCATCGGGCTCTAAATACGGTGGTGAATAGCCTGGGCTAAGGTTACTGGGCCACATGGAAGCATTTACATGTACGTATCCCGCTAGTCATAGTACGGAACAAAATGTACAGCAGTACGCGCAGGTACATTACGTGTAAGTGCTCTAATTTCCTCACATCCGGTTCTGAAGCGTTAGAAAAAATTCCGACCAGGCACACCGGAAGAACTTTGAAACGTAAATTGCTTTCTTCGCACAGCACTCGCTCGTATTATACGGTACACTGAAGTAGAGTGCCGTGCTATATGGCATGGAAGGAGAATTGTTAGTGTTAGTAGAACGATATTCACATAAACCGGTTGATATAATTATTCAAGCTCACTGATGCTAGTTGATAATGGCCGGAGGAAAGCTGCTTTGAAGAGTGCATACGATTGTTCTAGAGTGGCTCATTAACGGGCTTCGTTAATACAAGTCATGCATTTTAATTCCCTTCACAGAGCTTTTCTGATGTCACGATCTATCACCACGGCTCACGAAGGCAAGTGAGATGATGCAGCAAAATGTTTATAAGTTTAAGCCATGCATGTTATTGCTTTAAACCACGTGCTGTGGAGTTGCTATATCTTCGAAGGCAGCTCAAAAACAATTTATTTATGACAATCAACTGAGTGTGGAAATCGGTTCAGCATTGAGAGCTTAATATGTTAATAAAACATTTCTTAAAGATGTTTTAATTCTGGGCAAAATTGAAGCATTAATCTGCTACTCACGATTTTAGACGACTCTGGAGAGACTCCCGGAGCGCTCAAGAATAGACAATCCTCAAAGAATGACCACTCGGGTTTTGCATAATCCAAGACAAGTACAAGCAGAGGAAAGTTCTTGTGCATAGAACACTTTCTTTCCTTTGACTTTATCGTATAAGAAACCTCTTCTCAATGGAGCTGACAGAAACTTCATCATCAATTCAGGTGCCTTATTATAACATGAGAAATGTTTCTAATTATTTATTAAGCCTGAAATATTCCGAAACATGACCGATTGAATAAAACCCAGATAGCTGGCCACTCGCATAGCGACCGATCCCTCATTAACTCCCCCCTCATGCTCAGTAAAGGCAAACACGGCGTACAGCTTACCGTGTGCCACTATTGGTGCACCTGCATCGTTGAACCATTGTCCCTGCTGGGTACCGGGTGGAGGTATCAAACAGAAACCATGCTGTTGCCATATTATTTCCTTCGCCATATACTCCTTCAGCAGACTAACACATTCGATGTTGTCCGAGATCAGGGTGTACGTTGCACCGCGCAGATGCGTCGTATCGTCTTCATTCCTGCCGTACGACAACATCGTCACTTCGATAGTTTCCGGCCAGAGCATGCCGATGTCGATTGGTTGTATGGTGTCACTGTACTGTACATGACCACGTATCAGCACCATGGCGATGTTATTATCCCATCCAACAAACTCCGGATGTTTGAAGATGTTCCACACTTCAAACCACTTGGCATGGCCATAGAAATCGGTCGCACCCAGCACAATGTTGTATTCACTGGGCGGGGATAGATAGACGGCACTGGCCGAGGTTAATATCCATTTTGGCGTAATGATGGCACCGTTTCCTATGAGTTGGCGTGCGTATGCAATGGCGGCCATAAATGGGTACTGCCGAACTGACACGTCCTTCCCACCGACTTGACGTGTTAGGGGCTGGACGATGGTTACACAGCAAACAGCTATAACTGTCAGTAAGAGTTTCATTTTCCAGCAACTGTTGGGAACTAAAGAGTTATATTGATTGTACGGCCTTTAATATTTTTGATACTGGCGTCAGAAAGACTGAGCTTGATTTGTAAATAGACTTATTAGTTCCGCTTGATCGCAGTGAAATGAGAATAATGTATTTAGTTCCCTGCTTTGGATCCACCAACCACATCTGATGATGTACGAATATTTTTTTTCATTTTCCAGCAGCAAAGGTTCAAACTGCTTTGCATTAAAAATGTAACAACTCTACTACGTCATATGTCACCCATCTTTCGCATGATGGAATTAAAGCGCAACGATTATAATCATAACGTCCAAAAAGAAACTTATGTGTGAATTTTGTGGTCATTGCAAGTGATTCTAGTATGCCTCAGGTATTGTTCTAGTACTTGTTTTATTGCTCTATGTGTGATTTGCAACAAAAAAACGCGTCTCAAATGCCTGACTGATATATCAAGCACACTTATCCAATTTTGATAATTTTTTCCTGAATCCAGCTCGTAAATTTGAAAACGCGTGTCGCAACGGATCCTTGATTTATGCCTCCTTCGTGCTCAGCAAACGCAAACAACCCAAACAGTTGACCGTCCGCGATCAAGGGAGCGCCCGCATCGCTGTAAAACTGTCCTTGTTGTGCGCCGGGTATCGGGAACACACAGTAACCCTGTTTGTCTTTTATCATATCCTTCGCCAAATAATAGCCGAGGAAATTAACGCACGCATCATCTGCGGTGAGCATGTAGTCGGCCTCGCGCAGCCGGTGCGTAGCATGCTCATTTAGGCCGAAAGAAAGCATCTGCGCTTTGACCGCATCTGCGTCCGTGACGGGCAGATTGATTGGCTGCACCATGTTATTGTACTTGATATTTCCCTTCAGATGTATCAGTGCGATATTGTAGTCCCAACCGATGAACTCGGGATGTTTGTGGATGTGGTTCACCTCGTACCAATAGCCATTGTCGAGGAATTGGCTCGTACCGACCTGCACATAGTAGAGACTTTCCTCTAAAAAGTAGACGGCACTGGCGGACGTTAATATCCATCTCGTATCAATGATAGCACCATTTCCGACGTGATTGTACGCGTATGAAATGGCTGCCATAAACGGGTAGGTATTAATGGATACATCTTTTCCACCGATGTGACGCAACTGTGCCTGTGCGGACCGGGAGTAATAGATGCAAACTAGCGAAAGGAACACCAAAGAAACCTTCATCTTGAACTAAGCCATGAGAATTGTTCGGTGGCATTTTATAGTACCGACAATGTACCGGCAATTTAGTAGGCATTGTGAAAGATCGAGTGTATGCAGCTAACAACAACAAATTATAATTGCTCCGGTGGTTACTTGGTAACGGTTTGACTATTCGTTCTGCTACGTTCTGTGTCGATCTCTTGTGATAAATGTTTCGATTGTAGTAGTACATAGCGCTATAATTCTGATTTTTTCCTACCATTCACACTACATACGCTTGGAATTATCAATAATTGATCTGACTGTCGATGTAAAGGCGTTTCCCGAGGTGTTTTTACAAGGTTTTGATGAAATTATCTACGACTATTTGTACGGTTGGCATTCGCATTTTTCACAGATGTGCTCCAAACCATCAAATTCTAATTTATTTGGTTGTTTCAAAAGTGGTTCATTATGTTTAAATTTAAAGACAATTTAATTAGCTGTGATTGATGTTTATTTTGTATGAATAGTTACAATTATAAACGGTAGATGGCATTGCTGCATTGCATTGATGTGTTGTGTAAATGTGTAAATTAAAGTTAAATTTAACATTTCAAGGCAGGTTACACCATAATTTGAGGTAGCTTAACGTGATGGCAAAATGTTTTAAATGCTGATGATGAAGATACTGATACTGTGTGGTTCAATATGCGTTGCCTTTAATGTATTGGGAACAATGGTAAGTACATGGGTAAGAACGTGCAGTATCAATTGGTACACTGCTAATTGTTGCAAGCACATCCTCCACGATCCGAACCAAACAAAACAGAAGTGTAGCTAGAAGGCACCTAGAGAGGAAAACAATTTTGTTCACCACAATCAATAGCGCTGACCAGCATGCCACCGCCGGGCAGGGTCGTTTGAAAACACGGATTAATTTGTCGTTATCTGCCGAAACACTTGATCCAAAGCAAACCGGTACGCACACAGGCAGGAGAAGTCCGGCAGCGGTCGAGATAATCGAAATATCATCGAACAAAACCAATTCGTCAGCATTGCCCACCGACGAGTTGCTTCGGAGCCCGGCCAAACCCACCACAAAACGTGAAGGCAAGCTTTGTCACTATTATCGTTCTTGCTTCAGTCAATTCCGGTTCGAAGGTCATCCCTTCTTCCGTCTGGTGAAAGGGCATCCGAACGCTACGCCGCCGTGGGAAACGATCCGGAGGAGGTGGTTGCTTTGCTCGGTACTTTGCGATACGGTCGCTTCCTGTCAGTGGCACTGCCTCCGGGATTGTTTGGCGACAGATCAACAGCGTGTCCGGACGGTTGTGCCGTAATTCGGCGCATCCTGCTGCTTCTTCCCAATCAAACCAGTCAGTTCACTGCTCGTCCGGGCGAGGAGCGGCGCAAACGCGGAACGGCGGGAAACGGAAAGTGAAACAGATAGCTCCGGAGTGTCGGCGAATTACCTTCAGCCTTATCCACGTGCCCATTCATAGGTCCCCAGTGACCGTGCCCAGGTTCACCCACTTACCCAATACGTAGTGAAATTGAGAAAATGCGATACTTTCGCCCGGGGAACCGGAACGCGAACCGCGCGCGTTTCGGCCTGTTCGGAAACGGAAATCCAATTTAATTTTGACATTCTTTCAAATATTGATGAAGCAGCGAAATGTGTTTCATTATTGAGCTGGCAAACAAGGGCAACAGACACACAGACCGGATGGGATGAATCTCTTTTCTCGGTTTGACGGTTTAATTTCGTCCACCGAGGAATGACATTCGTTACGGTGACTGACTCCGGGATACGTTTGATGCTGGATGGAGGGTTTTATGTTTTGGCGTTAGGGTTTTGCTTGTTGCGAAAAGCATCGCAGTTTGCAGCGGACTCATTTTCCAAAGCAAGAGCAGTATCGGGCAATGTGCACTGTTCGCAGGAACCCGGTACTATCCAGCGATGACATAATTAATCTAAAACGCAATGCAGCGCACAGTGAGTTCCGTTTCGTCGAATTGAGCAATTGAAGCCATTAACACCAACTTTTGTACTCGGTTGGTGGACATATGTTTAACATAACGAAATTCTGACACACACACAGATTAGAAACGTTGCGAGAACAGGATTTTCATTAAAAGCGGGAATGACTTTGAAATGAATCGTCATAAATTTCCGGAATCGTGCAATCGGTAACTGGGAACTCCTAATATTTGCATAAAGTCAATAATTTGAGTTAGGAAATTCAGCATTCATCTTAATACGGATGCATCGGCATGCATGCGTTGGCGAGAATGCCAGTATGTGCGTCGGTATCGGAACGGCTGTAGTTATCGTAGTAGTAGCGATGCTGTTATAGTTTTTGGTAAAGGATGATAAACAATTCACGAGATTGTTTCATGAAAAGCGGGTTCGGTTCGTTGGCGTTTATCGTTTCAATTTTATTGATGGGTTTGCTTTGTACTTGCGGTAGTATTACAGCTGAAAATAGTATTCGGAATTTTGCTTTTATGTTGACGAGAGTATATCATATATTCTCGCAATTTTTGAAAATTGAAATAAATATTGCTTTCATTGTTTACGTTCTGTTCCGTATAAATGTTTAGTGTTTTCTGTTTTAATTTAGGAAATTAGATATCTGTTTAATTTGATCTTTAAAAATAAATTTTGCTCGCAACATTCCATTTTTGTTTTTTATTCCACTAATATGTTCTTTCTATTGTTTATTTTTGCATCGTTTGCAGGGATCAATTAATTTAATAGCAATAAATTTACCATCGTTGATTTGATTGTGGTTTTACCATTGATTGGTGCCGGAAAGATCTTGTGTGCTGGTAAACAATCAATTTGAAAACCATTTTAAATAGATTCTTTTGATGTCTTTTTGCTGCAGGAATGTGCGAATTTCATCGATTAATTGAGGCTAATTGAAATTGTTCCCTGTGCGCTTACACAAAGGGGTTTGGAAATCAGACGCACTGGCATTACAACTACCATGCCCGTACCAAATTTAGACGTGAGCATAGTTTGCACAAATAAACCAACCCTAACAAGCATATTGTGCACACACACACACACACAGTCTGGCTTTGTTCCAACATTCCAGAAACAATTTGCAACCAACTATCCTGATTTTGGTGTGGTAAACTGATGCGAAGAGACGGTGGAAAGGTTTGATCCTTCATTCATGGTTTAAATTCTACCGAGACATCATTTCAAGCCATCAAACCACATAAACCACAACAACCATTTGTCGCTGCTGCTTTTGTGTTTTCGTTGGCATACGACGGCTGATTGGGTCGCGCTCGACGAACGTGAATGATATGATCGCTGACATGATGACATGGGCTAAACAATGAATAGTTTTATCATGGTTAGAGTGAGGATGTGTGTTTGGTTGCAGGCAATTGATTTTTTGTTTGAGAAATGTTCCATGAGAAAACACAGGAAGTTTGATACTCTTTGTTGCACTAGTTGTGTGCTTTAATGAGTGTGAAAACGTTACAGGGTTCATAGTGGTAAAAGCATAATGGAGAACTATTTTTGCCGTCAACTTCTAGAACATTCTCCTGTTGTTGTAGAAAAGGCACTACAAGTGCATTTTTCTACCGCTCGTCGAGGCATGGTGCAACGACACACATTTACCACCTGGGAGTGGGCCACTCTTGCACTCACTTTCCATCGATCACTTAAAGCCATTCTTCGATACAATCGTCAAGTGCTTTGGTTGTACCATTTGCACGATAGTCATCCAGTGTCCATCGGTGCATGGCATTATGTACCTCCGCAACTAACTGGCTCCAGCTACCATATCTACCCGTCTCACACCGCCGCCTTCTGACCCGTGTCACACCGGTTAACACTTGTCAGTGCGCTGCATACGTATCCGGGACATGCTGCCAGCGGTGCATCGCATCGCAACGTTGGGTGCGTTAGGTCCGATTAGCTTTGTGAGCGCTATGGGAAGGGTGTTTCTGCTACTTCTAAGACCTGTTTACAGCTGCAGTGCTTCAGTGCTCGGCTTTTGGAGGACTCTTGGGGCAATGTTTACTCGTCTCCAGCTTGCGTCTGTACCTTTTTCTACCGTTCTGCGGTACATTCAGCACTCCCAGTTGCCGTTGTTGGCGTCCCGGTCGGGATGATGCTTGTCCCAGTTTGCAAACGGAGTCACATTACCGGTGATGTGCACACATAACGACACAAGCACTAGCCAGTTGTTAGACGCTGGAGCAACTTTAGAGCTAATTTTTCCCGGAATGGTATAATCATTTTATTGAACCATTACCAATCGCTCTTGGAATAGCATGAAGCTTCAGAAATTCCAGTGAAATCGGATCTGAAACACTAAGAACGCAACGATGCATAGCTCGAGATGAGTGGCTAATAAAAAAAGTAATGCATTTAAACAATGAAACGATATTTCTTATTTTAATTGAATAATAGCTCCGACTTCTTCTAGGTTATCTTCGATGATTGATTTATTTAATTAAAAATAGATATGCTCGTTTGATATACAAGTTGCAGACTTTTAGGCGAACTCGATTTAAAACGATGAATTGACCTTGAATTGTGATTGACAGCAACATGTGATACATCTTTTTGATCTCTTGCAGTTTACATGTCTGCTAAAATAACATATTATCATCACTAATGCCACAATTGAATGGACTTGAATTTGGGTTTCTTCGTGACAGTCGGTTGATTCATTTCGATTAGCTCTTCCTTCTGTAGACTTAAAAAAAAAATGATTCACAAGCTGTGAAACCACTGCTTGGTATCACAGTGTATTTACGTCGAGAAGTGGTAGACACTTACGTCGCATGATCTTTCGACAAGCAAGCAAATATCATGTACCCCGCTGTAACCGACGATCTGCCATACATGTTGGTGTCCTTTAACCACCGCTACTTTAGGATCAAGAGGCTTGCGGGTTTCAGGTGTAGGGCCACTGTACAGTGCAGATGTAATTCTTTTTTTAGTGCCTTGCGTCGAACCCGCACAAAACGGAATGGATCCGATTACGGGAGTCGTTTTGCGCGTAGAAAATTTATAGCTCCAAAAGCAATCACGATAAGCTATCGTAGGCAAACAGGTATGTGGTTAATGCTGGCTTTCTCTCACATCTCTTAGAATACACTTAAGTCCACAGACACAAACACACACATGAAAGAAAACCGCGGCGCATTCGAAAAGCGAGAGACATCACCTGACAATGTCGCTCGGTGTGGTTGTAATGGAAGTTGGATTTTGCGGAGACGTAGGATGAGCGTACATAAATCACAGCATCGTCATCGTCCATCATCGGTTCCTCGGTTCGCAGCAAATATGAGAGCCAGCGTGTCCTTATCATGCGGCAACCATAAAGTCTGGCTTTCACGCTCAAATGTATGAACAAACACACATTCACGCACAAGCAGTGACACTTTGTTCGAAATTAAAGTCACCAGGAAGCGACCGCAACTTTGAAGTCATCATTCAAACGCCTTCTCGGGATTGCGGGATTGCATACATTTCGGCGCGAGATGGAACATGTTGGAAACCAATTAAACGCGTAAGCCTACCGAACGCTCAAACCGTACCGATGCTTTGTAATTCGGCTTGGTAGTGAAGGTAATCAAACACCAAGCGCGGGTTTAATGAGATTAATGGTAACTATGAGTCCGTGTGGGCTGTATCCGTAGGCGTTATCGCGCACCGTTCGGATGCTGCCAGAGTATTGGGAAAATTATTCATTTGTGCTAACAGTGAACATAATTTCAACCAAGACGGAAGGGGCCATAGAAACTTTAGCTTACATTAAGATAAGCTTAGCATGAAGATTTTCGGAACTTGTAATAAGATTTACGAAAAGGCAGATAACAAACAAAATCACGAATGAAACTATTCTGCAAATCTTTTCAAGGAGAGAAACCTCCATCAATTAGAATCCATTTCGTCCCGTTCTCCCACTGAATTGATTTTGTCTCCATTTACGTACTGAAGACTGATAAACTGAACGAATAAATATTGTTTAACTACCCTCCTCATCCGACGGTAAGATTTTCCACAAAATGAGCCACCGGTTGCGTTTCTCCAGTCCTTCCACTTACACACCACATCTGGTAATGGTTAGAAATTTGGGCCACAGCAACGCAAAATCATCAAACAGTTTAAAATGCGCCCTTCGTAGAGTGTGTTATTTGCTGAAACAGGCAGGAACGCTTCCTGAATATCGTACGCACTGGAAGGCCGTTCTTGATGGACCCAAAACCATGGGGAAGGAAAACAAAAACCTTCCCCAAACCAACCGCAAGGACCCGCGCGCTCGAGCGAAATTCAATTCATCGCAATTTAACGGATGAAACGTGATTGAATGCCATGAAAACTAATTTAATTACGGTAAACTAATTAATGGCTTGGTTGAGCTGGAAAAGAGAACGTTAAACGGAGGATAAGAGGAGCAAAAAAAAAGGGGAAAAAGACGGAGGTGCTGTAGTGGTAAGGGAAGGTTTTATTTTTTTTAAATTTATTTATTATTTCCTTTGTCTGTTGCTACCACCTTCCGGGTGGTTAGCTTTTGGGTTTGGTTGTTTCACTTTACTTGTGTGCGCCTTATGTGTGTGGTTTATGGCTACAGCTGGTTGGTGGGGAAGTTTCGTGGTTCCATTGCGAGACTCCTCGAAAGGTCATTACGTGATTGATTTAAGTAAACGATGTAAAAAGACATGTTATTCATTGATGTTAGAGATGTCATACAAACACCTAAATCAATTGTTTAAACTTGAATTGATTTTCCTTTGAAGTGCAAAGTGATAATCAATTTCTAAAAAATTTTTGCTCTCATGTAAGTATTCTAAAATGTTTTGTTTTTTTTTTTTTAAATTAGTTTCATAAGTGTGCAAGTTCCGCTATATTTCACCATTAACACTGAGTACGTAAAGAGATAAATTAAACTCTTACTTTTCCAGTCGCTTCACCAAGTCAACAATGGTGGCCAAGAATGTTGCATCCTATAGAAAATTGCACCGCAGTACCATTATTCTATTTTACAAATTTTTATTGCCTCGGAAGAATCTCTTCGGTTCAGCAAAATTTAAATAATGCACCAAAAACTGACCATCAGCATTTGGAATAACTGCAGACAACGTCTTTTACTTCTTGCAAGTATCACGACAAACCAAAAAAAAAAAAATACATCGTAGCGAATAACAAAGCGCAACTCCTTTTGGCAGCAACCGGTTGGTCCCCGGGGGAAAAAGTGCATAAAGATGGCATTTGCAGGCACAGACGCTTTCGGACCAGCCCAGTGCTGGACAGTTTTATGCTAAGGCAGTGGAATATCGTTGCAGAAAAATGGTTCCTTCCTCGGAATGCTAATTGATGCAGTTTAAGGGAACCGTTGCACTTACACGGAGCATTTAACGGGAGCGTTTTGGCATAAAGTTTAGCCGCTATATGCGTCGCCACCAGCAGCAACACGCGCACAGCAACATGGCGTAATTTTGGAAACGTATGGCGCTATAAAACGGTGCCCGTGCTGGGCGCGTTATGGTTAAGCGTTTTGCAAAATGAAATTGTGCCGCAGTTTTAAATTAATTCACAGCTGTGGCGATGATGCTGTGGATGAGCGCAGGGGGCAATGAAGGTAGTATGGAGAGGGAATGCAGAACAACAAAAACAAATAAAATGGAAGAAGATATAATTTGCAGAACAGAGGAATTGTGACCCAAAACAACGCAACATAGAGAACGAGTGAGCTGTTAAAATTCAGCCGATGTCCTTTCCACATTTAATCGGGCCATCCTGCCCTGTCCTGTCGCCATTGGCTGCGACGTCGTGATCATCATTATCGTTATCGTCGTTATCAACATCATCATAAATTCGTCGTAATTCACTCGAAGCACCCCTGTGAAAGTGATGAGCGGATGGTGTTTGTACGTGCAGAGCACATAATGAGAGTAAAATTAAAATAGGAAAAAGAAATATCAATTCGAAACCACCATGTCCCTCCACAGCAAGCAAACGGCTCATGGGATGTGGCTGGAACGACCACACACAGCATGATGATGTTGGAATTTTCCACTGTCAGACATGCAGGTGGTAAGTCGTTCCAACGTTGAGTTTGCTCACACAATTTACATACCCAGTGCACGATCAATCGAACTGGCGGGCAAAATTGTCAAGGGATAAATTATGATCCCCCTCAAAACATGCACAACAGTAGCCGGATGAGTAGGCTTGAGGCAGAAAACCCACACACACACAAACACGGCTGCTTTCATCTTCCTTTACGAAATAGGCTGTATATGCTTGTTGCGGTTGGTGACAAAGCCCTCACGCACGCCTGTACATAGAGTGATGGGATTAATTAAACAACACCAAACATACATGGGTTGTATGATTTGACTGACTGGTTGAGCAGTTTTCGTTTTACATTGTTTCTGCAGCGATATGTCAGTGATGATTTGAACAATAGGACTGTTGCAATCTTTGGCCCATTTGTTTTTGGCCAAATACACATACAACGAAGGAGTAGATTGCGGCGAGAGAATAAGGGTTGAATGATTTTTGAGTGGTATAGAAGATATGCAGCTTGTCCACCAGTGACTGCCATAATATTTGACAACTGATTGACAGTTGGCAGATAAATATAAGAAAGAATAAAAATAATGGATAATGGTAGCATACCGTGGTGATTACCGTGATTAAATAGCAGTAGGAATAATTGTAGCAAAAGGACACAAAACAGATTGTACTTTAAAGGAAACAATAAATGAAATTGATTCTTAGCATTTTAACAACCTACTAGTAAAATTATATGAACCCCTTTGATATCAACAACGCCAAAAAGTATGCAATCGGCATAACAAAATATTTTTTGAAGGTTTTAAACTATTCCACATCTGAGTTGTATGGTTACTGTTTTTATTTTAATATAGTAAAATTTTTTGCGTAATTTTGAAAACGTTACACCTCAACCCACCCACAGTGCAACTGTAGAAATATTAAATTTACTAACACTTTGATTTTAGTGGGAGGTGTCGGAATTGATCTGATTCGAATTCTGCTGTTGTCCTGAAACACGATGCGTAACATGCTTTTGCACGCCATGATCGTTTTAATTGGTTAATAAATTGTACACGAGGCACATTCTCACTCAATATAAACGATGCATTGAGGTTGCAATTTCATTAATTCTGCTCGGGCACTTTTGCAGCAGCAAATTTATTAACATGTTCTCGTAAAATGAAAACGGCATCCGGTTGTGTCTTTCGGAGTGGCTTGGGCCATATCACCGTCACGCTACTATTCGGTGCCGTTTCGCTTTACTGTTGAAGTCGGTTTTTTAGTTTGGGGTGAAAAAGAATAAAATACACATCTTGCATCTCGTTGCGGCAGCCCGACGTACCCGACGTACGTCAGATCGAATGACAAATTCGTTTTATTTTATAAATATGGATGAAGATAATGCTGATTCAAATGTGGAATTCGCTTTCGAAATGAGCATCGACCAAAAAGATCTTCACGGCCCGGTCCCATTCTCGGTCGGAGTACTGGATGGGGGACCTACTCACCGCACACAGGAACACAGGAAAGTGCTGCATCAGCTTGGAAGATTGGGTCGGTCGTTCCAGTCTACTATCATCATACTGTCACCAATATGCTCGGTGGTGAATCGGAAAAAAGGTAACAAATTATAATATGGAAAAAAGGCCATCTGATGTAGCCGTGTGTCGTGAATGGGTTTTTTTTGTTCACCATTTTAAATTTGTCATTTTTCACTAATATTCCAATACGGTTGACTCGTTTGTTTCGCGGACAACGCATCGTCCTCGGGGCCAGGTGAATAATAATTTGTGCATTAAAACAATCTCCTTTTTTTCTGAGCGTCTATGTGTGTGTATGTGTGTGTGTTGTGCCTGTGTGGCAACTTTCCACATCGAACCACACCCAGCGACATTTAAATTTATTATTAATCTCATTATAAAACGAAAAATATTTATTCAATTATGTTCGCTTGAGTGGTGCATGATTTATTTAAATGCTCAATAGGTTCGCATTTGCATCAATGGTGCACACGTACCTGTGTGCGACTGCACTGGCGATATTGTCCGATTGTATCTAAGAGTCAGAAAATTGCAAACCTCCGACTGAATAATAAAATACAAACGTTTAACTATCGTATTCACACAGAATCTGAGTGGAAATCTATTATTATTATGAAATTAGCATGAATCTTGTTCGGCGTGGAAGTGAAGTATTCCTGATTTATTGGACCTTCTTAAAAATGAGAATGAGAGAGTAGTTACGATGCATTCATTAGAACGGTACTGATGTCCACTTGCCATGAAACTCTATCAAGAGTAACTAAATAGCGCTAAATAAACCATTTATTCAATCTTGCACCACCTAACCGAAAGCACTCAACACAATTTTCTTCTCTCTACTTTAGTTCCCTTCATTAGTCGGGTGGATATGAAAATTAATCCTCAAACGAAAGTGCATAACAAAACAAAATAACTGAAATGCGCTGCGGACAGTACCAGTTTGCGGAACGCAACTAGAACATAAAGCACAATGTCACCCGGCGACCAGAGTTCCTTTTCAAACCATGACCCACGCCACAGCACTGTAATACCATTAGTTCTTTACTCTGCAGCAGGAAAAACGGCTGGTCGTAGCGGTCACGATTTTCTGTGGGAGTACATACAACAAAAAAGAGAGATTTCTACAAGAAACAGCTTTACAGAGGATCTTTAAGCGAACTAAGTGTAAGAAAGGCAGTGAATGAGATGAAACGGTCCGACGAACTACCGCTCCAAGATGGGTGGCATATTAAACCAACTCTTGAAGATACCTGCGATTAGTTGCAGCGAGCTTGATCGTGTTCGTTCGGGTGCAATCCTAACGTGTCCTTCGCTCCATTTTGCCGGTTCTGCTCCTTCCCGGAAGCGTGCGCTGAACTGCAGAGTCGAAAAAGAAAATGGCATTCTCAGTGTATAAAATTTAATGTGTGTAATTACTTAATTAGATTGCGGAGGATTCGTCGTGCCCATTCCGGGTGCTACATTCTGCGACTTAATTGTGCGAACTATGGTGGGCCAGCATTAGTGCGGACGTGAGATTCCTCTTTGAACTTTGGTTCGGTCTGACGCTGGGAAGTGGGTTAATGCTGGAGGTTAAAAAATAAAACAACAAAAAAAAAACGGCACCGAGCTCGATTATGGTTGAAGCGTGCTTGAAGTTGATCTGCTTCAAGATCGTGAAGGTGAAAGGGCGAAAGAAACAAAAATTAATTACACAACTTCAGACGTGCGGATTTAAGCTGATTAACTGATGTGGCTTTCGGGCTGGGGAGACGATGGTTTTGGATCGGGAAGGCAGTGGCAATGGTTCGTTAGTGGGTGAGTGGAAAATTGCGTTAGGGTCAGCTAGGAGCTTGCTTGATATTTGTCGCTTAAAAGTAGCTTACAAAGTAATGAACGAAAGCGGCAAGACATTTATAACATTACAGCACAATAAATAAATGGGATAGTTAATTTTTGAATGCCACGGGTACATAATGGACTGACACTTCGCTTTATAGTTTTGTTTGATTTGCCTAAGTTCTGAACTGTTTGCGATGTTAGATGTTTGACAAGCGTACCATTTTGCTCCATTTATATAGTATCTTTAGGTTGAATCATCTCATTGAAAATGTGTCATAAACTTTAATGATCTTGTCCTGTTGCAATTATCGTTTTATAGTTATTTAGTGGATGAATACAATTTATTCACTTTCCAGACTTAAAATATAAAGTTTCCAACCCAGCCACCCATCAAAACGAATGGCACGCACTTTTAGCGGGATGCGTGATTGCTGCGAGTGGTTTGTTTATAAAATTAATGTGCTTTATTGTCCTCGCAACATTAATGCGAACCACATTAAACGGTTTGGCATTATAATATCCACAAATATCCGATAGCTAGTGGATGGGATATGCAATGGAACAGAACAGAACTATGGGGGAGGTTGTGGGTTTTGCAAACGACTAAACGTCCCTTTTGGACATTATTCGACGGATCGGTGTCCAAAAACCCCAAAAACATCAGATGTTAGGCGATGTATCATTTGCATTTCATTTAACAGCCGGGACTACTCCGTAGTTCCTCCCCCGGTAAAAAATAGATCCCATGCCAGTCTATCACCGTTTGTTCGAATGATCTCTCGCTGCTCGTTGGCGTGATCATAAGTCTTTGGGCGTATTGCTTTTCCCCTTTCCCATTTTCGTGAATTTCGCAAGAACGCACATTTGGCTATGCCCAAATGATGGAAAACATAATCATAAATCAGTGTAATATAGCCCACCGACAGTCGGTAACGGCCCGAAAGGGGTTCTGGCATTTTGACTCTCGCCCCTTACCACCCCACGAAACGTTCACCGTCGCATCCCAGCTTTTCGATACTCTCGATATGCACTAATGGCGCTGCGTGGGGGTTTTGGGGTGTCTGATTCCGCTTTCGCTAGTGGTAGAATTAATTTATACCAAAAAAAGCTCCTTTGTTTCGACGGACGGATCGACGAAATCATATTAAATTCAGTGAAACAAAAGAAATTAATTATTTTATACAAATGCCATCGTCGGTGATGGTCTGTGCAGGGGAAAAGGCAAAGAGGTTTTATATTCGGGTGCGTGGGTGCGATGTTCCATCCACAGTTAACCCCTTTAGCAGGTGCCACAAAAAGGGACACGGGAATAAAGTGTGACAGTTGTGTAGAATGGTTGTGGGCTGATAAAAGCTTATGGCATGCGATGGATCGATCGTATGACAGCGTAAAATCTGTCATTTCACTTGTCATATATATAAATCGGAGAGCTTTTTTTTGCCTCTGACCAACATAAAAAGAGAACCGGCTTCTCCTTTGCCGGTCTGCGAAACGCACATTATTGGTTTGCCGGGTGGGCTACCATTGACCGAGGCTCGTCAATACACGTTTGACAATTTTACGGCCACGGTGCCGGGCGGTCCAAGGCTGGGTGGATAATAAAATCGCAAAATCCTATCGGCAACCTGACCGAATCGAACCAATCCTTTCGCTAGCGCGTTATGCACGGTGGGCTGAGACTCAACAAAAGGCAGCCGATTTTTCAACCCCACCATAGAGCGGGCTGGTTGGTTCGAAGCGAAAATGTAATTTTATCTCCACAACGGCAGCAAATAAAACCTCATGAAATGCGATATCTGTTTTCTGGTACGGCTAGTGAAAAGGACCTGGTCCCTTGAAACGCGTATTATGTTGACCGAGGTAATAAATTTCTAGAACCGATGAGCAACAGTGCAACCGCACAAGACGTTACGAACATTCAACGCTGCGATGGAAACAAGCAGAAGGGTTTCTTTTTTTTGTTGCCTAGTTCTGCTGGTTTTGGAAGGAAAGGGCAAATGAATTAAAAGCAGAGGAACAAGTTTGCTTCACTAGCGTATCGGGATATTTGGAAAACAGCATAGATTGATCGGGTTCTATAAGGGCCATATCGATCAAATAACTTTTTCTGGTTTACAAAATTGGTTTGGTTGTATTCCATGTACAAGCAGTAAGAACTTTACGTATTTTTCTCTTTTTATGGTTCAAATATTGGGTACAAAACAATTTTATTCCATCCTTTAGCAATATTCGCGATTCTGTTAGAACCTTCGTGCGTCCGAAGCGTAGAAAAAAACATCCAATTCACGTCAGATTAGTAATTCTGTATTACTTCTCTAACGCTAGGTGGTTTGTTTCTCATCATATTCATTCAAGCATTTAGCGTTACTATTCACCATTGAAACGTGTTGGCGCCTAGATTGCTGCAATGTAACTGCGCTAGTTAAGTTCTTATACGCATTAATTATAACTAATTAGGATTAGTGACACGATTGTCAGAAGATATGTTAAAGGATTGGTAGGAATCAGACAGTCCACTTATCGCATAACATACTAAGTTATCGTTCAAAACGGCTTACTTCTTTTAAAAAGACGGTTATGGCTTCTGTAATACTCTCGCTATATGCGAAAAACGAAATTAACTGATTTTGTGCATTCGACAACTCAAGTTTTAATAATTCTAATAACACTTGTCCGAATTCCGCATGAATGTTGTAGTTTTCTCGTTAATCCATTAAAAAATTAACCTCAAATAGATCAACAGACCTCACCATCGTATGATTTTACTGATTACGTTCTTGAAGTAGAGATTTAATGTTTGATTCAATTGCTCCATCGCTTAAACTGGCTTTTAATGAAATTTTTCTCTGTGCGTTCGTTCCTGCCAATGAAAAACTTTAAATCAATTGTTGCAATCTTTCTTTGATCCTGAATAGCGTGTGTGGCATTGACCGTACCTGCTACATAAAGCGTTCGGTTCGGGGTACAGGAAGAAACTAGCGCACCAGTCGATAATGGTCGTATTGGACATAAATTCTACCCTTTAGAAACATTTGTGAACATTCCGGAACGGCACACGTTGTACGTAAGCCAAGGACGATGTGCAATCTGGGCCAGCTTGTTGAAGTTTGGTGTGGTGGATCTTTAAAAGGCACAAGAAGAGGATCTGTTTCAAACGCTCCCCTTACGGCATGGCATATCACTTTGTGTTGAACGTAATGGTTTTGAGCTTCTTGCTACCAGTTCATGTCGATTTAATCCCAAGGGCTATCTTTTTACGGTTAGGGGATCTCGAACGGTTTTTTTTTGTTCTGCTCATGCCATGAGAATGTCTGACTACCTACCAGGCCACCGGTGGTGATCTCTGCTGTGGTACTGTTGGGCACGTTTGAGTTCTTTATTCAAAATCTCGGTAAACTGATTTATATGGTGATGAATAATCAACTCGTTCGTGATGGATGGGATTGAGTTCGATATGAAGTGTAGGAAATGATGCTTATTAAATTTATGGTGAAATCATTAGGTTAAATAAAATGTTTTATGCTGAAGTTCATTTGCTAAATTGATGGGTTTATATTTGAACTATTGCTAAAAGTCCCTCTTTTTAAACGACGCATAACGTAATTCACTGTTTCATGACTAAATCATAGATGCTTCTAAAATTCAAAATGAATCTTTAAAGGTTCCCAAATTTGTATCTCGGTGTGGCAACTGGTAGGAAGGCATCAACAGCATACACTCCACAAAACCACAACAATGTTGCTCGCGATGCAGTGGGACTATCGAAATAAATATTATGTGCCCAGTGCGGCCCATCTCATGGTACATATCCTCCCTTCTGCTAGCCCTCTCTGGTCGGTGGTTTGCGTACGAGAATAAACATAAATTTCCGTATTTTAATTCTATTACATCGCAATGGCAAGCACCGGGATGATCAATGTGGAATCCCGCTGTTCGCCTGTGGCCCAGTTCGGTCACTTTGGGTGTACATTGGTTTCACTGCTGATGCGGTGTACGATAGCTGGCTCTTCGAATGCTAGCTAATACGCTGGCGGGACGAGCATATATTTTCTAGCAGCACCAGCACCAGCACCAGCTCGGAAAGAAACGCTCACAGTGTGCTTTACAAGTGATTTCGCAGTAATATATAGGTTCGTCCCTAGACCGTACACCAGCCAGTGGCTTTTGCTAACGTTTCCGCTGCCTACATCCGATGTTGGCAAGGCGTTAGTTTGGTTTAGTTTAACAAGCGATGCTAATTCTTGTCATTCCCGTACCCCTTCCTTTCCCTGCCCCGCGCACAGCGTTCGGTTTGGCACGGAAGGATTCACGAATAACAAATGGTGTGTATTTGGGGCGTGCGGAACCGGTGAGAAAAAGTCAACCATTACCATCATTACCACCCATGGGTTATGAATAAATTGCTGGAGCTTTCTAGGTGAAAAATTGACTGAAATCCCACTGTGGTTAGTAAATCTTGCAATTGACCCAGCATTTTGTTTGCTATCGAGAACGATTGTTTCGATGCGGAAGAAATATTACGGCAGGATGTTGTTAGTTGGAGAAGAAGTTCGAGCAAAAGTGATTATAATTACTTATTTACTTATAATATCATATTCATTATTACAACGTACATGTGATGTAATGTAAGAAAAATTTAAGAGACTGAATGGTTGGAGTTCCCTTTCATCTCTGGATTACAATATACATGACAGCTTAGGGTTAGCCATGCAAATTGCATACCTTAAGGCGGATTTGCTCTGGAAACAAACTCTATGCGCCACGTGGTATTATTTACATGGCTAACCTATAATAAACTCTGTCCACAATATGCAGACCACTTTCTCCTGAATCTATACAAATTTGTATATAATGTATCATGTTTTGAAGAACATGAATTACTTATTAATTAAGACAATTACGAGCTTCCACATATTTTCATAACCAATTCTCACAAATTACTTCTAGAATATTAAATTTAATGGGAAAAGATTTGAAGTGGATGGATGCTTTACAATCTGAAAAAACAACTGCATTAATTGTTTATTTTTTTAACCCAATAATAAGAAGGAAAACGATATCTTATTTGGTAAGTTTTGCTGGGTTTTGCTAGGTCGTCAATGAAAACTGTTGCCGCAACCACATACTCATTGAATCGTTTAAAAATAACAAAAATCATTGTTATTTATTTTTCGATTTTACGTTACGCCACTCGTGTTGTAAATTGCCACGTAGCTTATTACAGCACAAATTACACCCGAACACCAGCAGTGAAAAATTCATCACCATTGATTGTTCGTCATTGCAACTTGGATCGTACCGTGAGCAGATGGTTTTTTTTTCTCCCCCAATTACCAATGTTCTGGATTAAAATGTCCACTGCCGTCTGTGATGTAAAAGAGAACTATAGCAATTTTGCACAGTACGCTCCCGATTGCAAAACGCCACCAACGGTGGGCTCAGTGGCGGTAGCGGTAGCATTAAAATTTTTAATTGAGAAATAAAACCCATCCAGACGTAGCGCAGCAATAAATTTTCCACCCGCCAAAGCAGTGAGCATAGCACCGATGCAGTGAGTGGTGGTGTTGAGCGTGTTAAATAATTTTCTGCCTGTCCAGTTTACGGGTTTTGTCCGAATCGGGCTGGAAGCGTATTCCCCAGCTGGTGATGATTCTTGAACCATCGGGCTGTCTGTATCCCCCACCCCGCCATTCCCGGCATTGTCGGTCCACTTAAGGTTGTGAAAGATTTTGCGAGCGAAACCCGGAATGAATTGCAGTCCGGATGGTTTAGGATTCGCTTTTTATGCTGTCGTTGTTTTTCGCTGTTGGTTTGGTCGGTGGAATCGTCAAAAGTGAAAAGAAAAACAATCGTTAAAATGAAGGCCCCGAGAGTGGTTCGTTCGTTAATTTGGCTTGTCCCGCATGTCGCTTCAGCATTTTGCGGGCCATGATCTGCCAAAGAACATGATACAGAGAGTCCAACTCTATTGTGAGTGGTGGCTCTAAAAGTGGACTGCACGCGTCCCGCTCATGTCCGTTGTTTGGCAAGCTTGGTTTAATTTATGGCCGACTCTTGGTCGAGCGACGAGATTCCCGTCGTCTTTCCAGTACCGTGGGCAGTTTTTCTGTGTCGCTTGCATTGGTAGGAATGTAGTATCGTTTCGTTATTTTTTTGCGTCCCTTGTCTCGTTCAAATCCTTCGGCTTCAAATTTTGATCCTGTCGTCCATCACCGATTACTTGTTGGGGGGTTTTCGGAGGACATTTTTCGAGACCACTTCTCGATTGTCGGGCGAACGCAGGACCGATAGAGTGAACGAGCTTTTGTTTTGGACCGTAGCTGTCACATACTGCTTTGTTGGGTGGTGGGTTTTTTGGTTCACTCTTGAAAGCTGTGTCGCATTGTGCTGCTGATTGCAACGGGAACTTTATTTGTGGCGGCCCGTGTGAATCGCGTTATGAGGTGCGCCCTAGCGAATTAATACAATTTAAGACGGGTGGATTAAGAGCGTTCGCTTGAAATTGCGCATAAAACCCCGACTGTGGTTGAATGTGGTGGGATGCGGTTGAATCTAGGCGAAAGAGATTAGCCAGTTGGAAGCGTCCCCGATCTATGGCCGGCCAGTTGAGCAAGGACGGAGCTTGGGATTGTTTTTAATGATTGGTGAGACTTTGTTACGGTGGGATAATTGTGGATATTGTTACGAGACGATTGGGTTGTTTTGTAACGCCAAGTGAAGTGATTTTATTTGTAGAGTTATCGTTAAAGAAGTGTTATTTTTAGAACAAATTTTTTTTATAGTATTAATGAATAAAATTTTTAATAAATTTAATAATAATGAATTTAATGAATTAATAAATTAATAAAATAAATTTTTTAAAGAAATGTTCATCATGTTTGAAGCATAATTATTTTAAAAACACGAATTAACACGTGAAGATCGTGCTCAACCACGGCACAAACATGGAAAGCTTGAATGTAGATTGGCTTCAGCATAGAACAAGGAAAGTTATAAACAGAATGAATACAATACAAAAAAAAAATTGGCGAAGGTCAACCTCTCTAACTGAAGGAATATTAAATCGCTTTCAAGCGAACCGGTGCCGCGCATCAAAGCGGTTCACATCCGGCACGGCATGGGTTTGGTTGCGGGTAATGTCATTGCCAGGCGGGAGGAAAAGTACTAAATGAACCTAAAAAAGTTATAAGCACATGCACACACATACACACATATAAGGAGGGAGGGTTATGAAAAAACGGTAACGTAAATAAACACTGGCATAAATTTAATTGCAAACGCAAGCAAAATGCTCGCCGACCGATGCAACCCCTTATATGCTGGATAACTACCCCCAATATCCCTCGGGACGGTTCGGTTGGATGTGGTGTAGCGGAAAATGTACACCTTGTCGGAGCGCTGTTTGTGTTTTTATTTTTTGGTTTGTCCCACAAACGTCCCACAGCCTGTTTGCTAGTGTGTGTTGTGTAGCTAGAGCGAAATTGAGTTATATGATGTATGGGACATGGCGTGGTCCGTCGGTATTTTACAATGTGGTCTGTGTATCCATCCTCCAGCCGAACACAGGTGTGCGGTGAACCTGAAATGTTCGCTCCGGCCACGGGTCGCGCGTGTGGTCATGTTTGTGGATGGGTAAAGCACGCAAAAAAAAAAAAAAAACAGCACAACGTAAAGGAAATCCGTCCGGCTCGCGATCCAATGGGCAATGGGCGGCCGGTGCAGCTGCAACTTAATCAAGCCAGTCTCAGCTAAACGGTGACAGGAGAGAAATGCAATGGCCGTCGTGGGATACTGCTGAACTAGTGTTTTAAGCCCGGCAACCCTTATGAGGTGGTGGAAGTTGGAAAATGAACGATTGCTGGCAAGGTGTGGGAAATATGGCCATAAAAACAAACATGAAAGCATGAAAATGAACGATAAACAACGTGCAGGAAGTACGGAAATGGTTCTATCAGTGTTCCCCGCTTTGCACGCGGTGAGGAATCGCAATTTCAAAGCGTTTTGTTTGGAAGCTTTTTTGTGTTGTTTTGTAGCCCATCTTTTCGTTCGTTGTTCGTTCATACAGGATGAAAGGGATGAATGAATATGTCTTTGAATCTGCGATACAGAATAATCTTGTCTTCATTTGTAGTTCATTATAACGTTCTCTGTTTTGTGTTTCCAATTGCGAGGAAGGATATGGATTTCGTTTGAAAGAGCAGCTGAGCTATTTATTAACCCATTTCTGTGGTGTTTATGGTGATGTTGATTTTTTTTACTATTTCGATGATGAGCCTAAATGTAGGCAATGCGTTTGACGGTTTTGATCTGCAACCACTCTATACATCAGTGGATGTTACTTGGCTTAATTCTTATGGCTTGAGCGGAGTTTAAATTTTAGAAAACCCAAATAATGAATTATATTTGTAGCTTTGATGCCATTTAAAAGCAATGGAAAATGTTGTACATTGTTTCGAGTACGGACAGACATTTGCAGCATGCAGCATGTGCAATTTCGAATGAAAAGACAAATGGAATGACACTTGGATAAGTAATTGGATGCACGTTTGCAACGGATGAGAGACTTGTTTCTTGTTTCTGCACTCTGCTTAGACGCAGGATTATATTTCCACTGAAGGCATCCTCAGCTACGGACAATAAATTATGCATTCAATTTCGGATAACGTTCACCTCTTCATCCGTGATGAACTGGTTTTTGGACAGAAAATTATTGGTCCTAAAAATAAATTACTAACTGACATCGTTCTGTGTTGATGGGTCCGTTTGTACCGGGGTGGTCGTCATGTACAAATTCAATTCAAAACGCACACCGAGATCGAAGCGGAGGAACGTGCTTAATGGGATTTTTCGTAGTGGCTTAGTGGGTTTGGCAGCTGGTTACGACGAGTGGGCTTGGACTTTTTGTGCGGGGGGTGTTCAAAGTCGCACCGGATCATACCTTGGTAGCCATCGTCATGAATAAATGACTCGAACACCGAACCAAAACTGCATCCTCCCTTATCGCACTGTAACGTTGGACCAACCTTCCCGACCCCGGTTCGAGTTGAAGCAGTTCCATTTCGTGCTCATCTCCGATGCATATCACAGTCGCACTGTGGTGCTGGGCTGCAATTTCATCACCATCATCCTGTGTGAATAGTGCACGCAAAAGTGGATCCGTTTGGCAGCGTTGGCTTGCTGGCCACTCTGCCAGTGCTTTACTGTCACTCCGGGAAACTCCGGAGCCTCGAATCGTATCGAGAGCTACCCCAAATCGACATAGGCGATGGCGCTGCACACATTCGGCTCGGGGTGTTGCTTCGTGTGTATGATTATTTATGCACGAATTTTAATTATATTTGATCCACGTACACACGAGCACGTGCATAGGGTGGTCTGCAGCAGCGCCCGGATGTGCTCTTGCGTTAAGCACACTGGAACGGTTGGCGTGTGATGAAAATTCGACAATCGACTGATCGACTGACCGCGGCGGTTGATGTTCGCGTCCGGTCCGGTTACCTTCTGGGGTGATGATCATCGCTAACCGATTCCGCTTATTGGCACTAGTCGTGCTGCGCCATTCCACCGATCATCCCCACGCTGTTGCACTCGAAGCGAGTCGTTTGTTTGCGTCCCGCAGTGTTCCCCGAAGCTGTCACAATATTTATCGTACATAATGAAGTTCAGTGGAGGAGAAAAGAAGCTTCCTCGATGCACGCAGTTGACCATTTGCCCCGAAACAGTGCAGCAAGTGCTGCTGCTGTTAGAAACAATTACCGTTTGCTCGTTGCAAGCCACTGACCCAACTCCCAAAACCCTCGTTTGATCGGTGGGACTATTTTTTCTGTGTGTGGGTGTGTGTGTGTGTGTGTGTTTTGTTTCCGAGGAACAGTGCTTCATGTCCCTAATGCTGTCCGCACAGTTGTGACCGATTGTGGCCAAACGATAAGCGATCTCAAGAGAGAAAGCGGACGCCAAGGATGCGATGGGTAGAAGTAGCATTTCGTTTGCGCCCAGATGATACACCGTTGTTTATCGTTGTACCGCTGGGGTTTATGACGTCTATGCTGTATGGTGGTGTACTGCAGAGATGCTTGGTAAAGTTAGTTGATAACTGAGGTTTTGTCTTTTTGTTTTCCCACCAATGCTACCACATGACCAAGCTGCTGATGTAATTTCAAGTTATGCCCGTGGTGAACATTTGTTTGTCTTAAATATTGTGTTAGAAATTTAATAAGTTTGTTTTTTTTTGGTTAAACGAACAGCATTTTCACTGCTTCTTTTGAATAATAATATGATTTTCCAAAGCTAGAAAAATATGAATATTTGAAATTGCTTTGCATTTTTTCCATCCAGCAACAATGAACAACCATGCGTCTCCATTGAGGCTTCTTTGCAAAAATTACACCAAATTTTAACTATTCAAATTTGTGAAGGGCGAAAATGTTGTGCCTTTCTAGTACCACAAAGGATTGTGGAATATATTATTCATAAAGTGTAATGAAAAACACATTTTTTTGCACACTCTGCATCATACTGGCTGACAACCCGAATGAAGGTAGAGGGTCAACGGTTAATTTTAAAATGCCTGATAAGCTTTCAGCGAGGCTATTGTAATGGATAACGATGTTGGTGGCATTGTTTGTTGGATCGTTGCTTTTTGGGGCACTGGGATTTGGGATTTGTTGAAAGGAAGTATGTTTTGTGCATATTTTACAATAGCAAAACATAGGAAAAAAGCGATCATACATAAAGGAAATACAAACCAATGAATGAAACGTTGCTTTGTCAGCCTCACGGAAACATGGATTTCTAATCAAATTGTTTGTAAGAGACAGAAATTATTTAGGAAGAATCAACTGATCACCATTTTGAGTGACATGCAGCCAAGAATTTATGACGCACAGTTAGGTTGATCAATTTGTGTGCTATATATTTTAAAAATGTTTACAACGCCAAAAAAAATGCTTAAAAACACATAAAAAATACACATGTCCCGGCGTTAATCGTAGATTCCATTGTTCGTTTCTGCCGTATCTTGCAAGCGCGCCAGCGCCGCGCACATTATCAGTCAATGGTATTAAGCTTAAATTTTGTCAGTACAAAGTTCAAATTTGATTCCGACCACTGGCGGATGGCAGCTCATACTTAACAGCGTGACACCAAGATCCGTGCCGCTGTTCCGCCAATGGCAACGAGTTTCGTCGATGTTTAACCAAGCATGAAATTAAATTTCATATTCTTTACGACCGTTCGCTGCAAATAGCACCCCCACGAGGGAAACCTCCGAGCAACAGCAGCTCATTTGCCATGATGCCGTGCCTCGGTGACATTGTAAAACATTTACTTCACAACCACTGTGGGCGACCCGCTAGCGGCTGATGGGGCCGCGTTCGGATGTACCTCATTGTTCTACAGCGTCCGATTCGGGAAACCATTCGTTTGATCGTACAGCCATCACGGGAACACTGAAAGGATTTGTTCGACCGTTTCGTGTCGCGGTGCAGCAGTCTGTTACGACGCGCAATGTGGTAAAATTGTGTGCAATGTGTCTAGCGAAACACTCACGGGACAGTTAATATATTGAAAGGGATCTTCTTGTAGCCGTTGTTGTTGCCTGTATTACTAAGAAACTCCACAAAAAGGAAGGAAGCGATTCGTAGCGAAACGAAACTGATTTTATCACGCTGTGTTGTGTGTGTTTTTTCTCTTCATGGCATGCTTGTGGTAGAAAATTCGCTTAACAAAACCACGACTTTCCTCCGGTGATGCTAGCCGCCTGTGTTCAACAGAGACTTTAACCGAACCTCATGTTGTCAAATCAACGTGAGTTTCGGTTTTGCATGTTGCTCGGTTGGAAAAATCTCGGAAAAACGTACGTAACTATCGCTGCATTTGAAAGTGGAGCGGATCGTACGTTGCCAGTCCGTGCAGTGGCTCTCGATAATCATCCGTGTTTCGTTCTCCACACACTGCGCACTGCACGGAAACCTCATGAGATTTCACAGTGACACGAAGAGTGTTGCATGCCGCCTCAGTTCCTTTACCCACCCATATAAACACTGCTCCTGTACATCCAAACACATCGCAGAACCTTGAACGGGATGAAGGAAACACGGAAAGTACACCAACGATAGTTTCCTCCTCGGTTTGCAGTTCGCTCACACTTTAATTTGATTTTTAATGAAACATAAATATTATCATAAAATTAAACCGCAAATAATCTGCACCAAAAGGACGACGGGACCGGTTCGGTTCTCATACGGTAGACGTGGCCGGGTCTCACACTGGGATGATTATTAGTGTGAACGGTTGCGGTCCCACGTGTGCCTGTGTGTCGGTTATGTGGTGTTGAATGTTTCTTTCACAATTTTTCTCTGTTTGGTGGATGACTCTTCAAAATTGTTGGCTGTTTTTGAGAGTAGTTGCTCTTGTCATTTAAGTCTTACTTATCAAATGTGTGTTTATTTATATTTACAGAAATTTTACACTTGAATTGTTCCTTAACAGTTTTGTGGATAAACATTGCTCTTCTGAAGTAATATTTCAACTTCTTTTCTGTCAGATAGTATTTAGCATTAAATTGACATATTTTATAACTTTTAAGTTAATCACCAATTGTTTCTCTAAAGTGTACATTTTGTGTAGTTTCTACGGATGTTCATATTAAACAATTTTGCTGACAACAACAGATTGCAAGTGAAAGTTTAACCTCAAATTATCGAGCAAGACACTAACCATCCACAAGTGTCAATGTTGCGGTAAAGACACATCGCACGCCACCAGAATGCATGTACATGTTGAGTTTTGTTTACTTTAATCGGTGACCATGCGGTGAATATTTAACGCACTTACTGTACTTAGCTTTCCGCTCCAGCTAGGAACTGTGCAAGGTTAACTAATCCAACGCAACAACAAAACTTAGAATTTCAATATTTATCCTAGTGAAATTACACGGAATGATCAAGGCCCGAGAGGTAAAGTGACCAGGCAGTAGCAGTAACCGGCAGTATGCAAGTAAAACACGTGGCGTAAACACGAACGCGTTAAGCTGGAAGCGGTAGTACCAGCGGCCATTAAATATGCAGAGCTACATTAAACAGAAGCCGGAAGATGTGGCAGCAGGCGATTGCATGGCGGCAGCATGTACACAAGCACCGGAGTTTTGATCATGCACGATTGCTTTGGCACGAGGCAACCGGGCATCTTTGTCTCATCGCGCCGTTGTATTGCTCACTGCTGTTGAAGAAAGCAAAGTTCAAATTGGTTTGGGGGTTGGGTTTGAGAAGCCGACATGTTGCATGGAAGCCAATTTAGTGTGTAGTGCGGTTAAAGCGGGGGCCGGGATGGTGGTGGCGTTTGGTGAAACACTCTCGGCGATATTAAGGCACTCCTGTTGTTTGCTAAAGAGTTCTCCGCACAGCAGAAACTTGAGCGTACGAAGAATACCCAGACCGGCTGCTACATCGGTGTAATATGGTGGTCAGATTTTCGGTCGCACTTTCTGCTATCTTGCTGTTGGGTTTCAGGATTGCCTGGCATTGGTATGGCTCGTCGCACAGCAGCGTGGTGTTATTGTGTTTTGTGTGCGCTCGGGTTGGTTAGTACGCCTCCTCGCGAAATCTTAAGACGCTCACCGTTGTTCGAAGAGGTTCTGCAGGAAAAAGTTTACCCACCTCGCCATTTCATCCGCACCCCGGGAGGGGCAACCGACTAACAACAGTCGAAAGGATTTCTGCACAACTTCTCAGTGACAGTTAGTGTGCACCTCGAATCCCACCCACGTAGAGTGGGTGCGGTGCGTGTCAACGGCAACTGAAGCGTAAACAAAAAAAAAAAATTAGCCCAAGAACCGTGCAGTGTGAAGTGCAACAACACAATTCGAAAGAGGTTTCTCGCACACTTTCGCAAGGAGTTTTAGAGGGTGTTTTCATTTATCCCTTCATCGGAATGAGTGAGGCGGATGGAAACTTTTCCACTGCGCCGGGAAACTGGTGCTGTTGCATTTCCGCACAATAACATCGGGAAAGGGGCAACAGCACCGGGGAGGCGCATCGGGCGCGTCAAAGGAAAGTTGCAAATGTAGTCCACACGAGCGCTGCACAATCGCAATGAAGACAAATGGTTTTTGCTCGTAGCAATTGTGATTGTTGTGCGAATTGTGCGCTTCCGAGTGCTGCCTCCGTTGCTGTACGTGTGAAAGCACACGTATGCTGCTTATTTATTCACCTTTTATGCAAACGGAGGAAGTATCAAAACCCTGGGCAATATATTAGCTCACACTGCTTTGCCCGCCGTGGGAGCTTCGGCAGCACCGGAGTAGTTTGTTTCCCGGAGAATTCGGTTCCGAAAATCCGGCATCAACCATCAACATTCGGTAGGGCCGGGGTCGGGGCTATAGTCTTCCCATTCCCCCCCGAATCGGTGCTGCAAGATACGTTGGTTTCCGTACCCCGTGCCCCAGATGCCGGCAGAGTCACAGACAAAGTGCCAGAGTTCAGTGCTACCATAGTATCGGGTAACGGAAATGAAGAAATATTTAGCATAAATGATTCTATTACGACGGGCAGATAATTTGAATTTACAAGTTGGCTGCCATGTGCCACCCGGGTCACATCTTTTCTTCGGGACGTCGTGCATGCGGATGCGGATGTGGTGGAAGTTTCCAAAGCAAGACGTTCGTCAGACGCTCGTTACGGTTGAGCGGAACATATATAACTTCTGGTAGGAACAAAATCGTGATGGAAAGAATGTCAGTTTTCGGGAGCATAGCAATGCTCCAACCCCGGTCCCGATTTAACCCGGTTCGGGCATGCGACGTGTAAGTTTACGAAGTTGGCACGAAAAACTCTTTAGGGTATGAAATGTGAGAACGATAAGGTGTACAAATTTGTGAGTTGTGTTTCGTTAAAAGGATGCCCTTTTAGAGGGAACTATCACGATTTTGGCTTAAGTTTTCATTTATAGGGAAAGTATTTTTGTACACATTGCTACCCATTAGCTGCGGATAGGGTAGCAACTCGGAAGATTTCCCTACCGCACTAGCCAGCACTACTGACCACAAACTGCTTTGCGGTAAGCGTTCTTCCATACAACAACCATACAACCCTTTAATTTAATTTATGCTCCACACATTTGCAGGCGGACCATTCGAGCCCGAAAAGAACAGTGAAGACAAATTTACATCTTCCTGCTGGCCCGGGGTTGTTTGTATCTTGCATGTCCATGGTTACAGATTTTACGACCTGGAAACATACCTTTTGCGATGAAGTTTCAATTAATCCTCTTTTACGGTCTGTGACATTCCGGGTGAGTGATACATACGTCATACGCGTTGCAAAAGCTATCCGTTTATCTTTACAGCTTGCCGGTACCGGTACATTTGGGTGTTTTGAGGATGGGTTAGTTTTAGCCATCCCGGTACACCCTCCAGAATCAAACCTCACACCAGCGCTTTGAGGATGTGCAAAGGAGCGCTACCTACGCTAGTCACCGTCTTGGAGACGGTACATTTAATGATGTGAGGAAACTTATGACTTAAGATGGGCGGAGTGTTTATGTCTTAAGTGTAGCTGTACGAAAAGACTTTTACCGTTGAGATATTGGTTATGCGAGAGGAACTGTTTGCTTTCAAAAGAAATCGTTTGAATAGTTGTGCGTTGTTGCTAGGAGTTGGAAAGGGATGGTTCATGGTGAGGAAATGCAAAGCTCAAGATTAACAGAAAGGAATTGGAGATCACTGTTTGGAAATGAAACAAATGAAACAAATGTTTTCTTTGTTATTTGTGATTTTAGCTCCACCTTTTAATAAGCTTCCGTCCCTTCAGTCCTTCGATTTGTTTCCAGTGATTGCTTTGGTCTAAATCTCGTTTCATTCTAAATAAACCTTACCATTGCTATATTGAATGATTATGCATGCACTGAAGACGCCAAGTGCCTTCAGAAATTACCTCGTAATTTAAACAACAAGAATGTGATGACATAAGTGTAAAGTAGGATAACCTAAAACAACGTGTTATAAACCACCTTTTTCGTTTGTATAATCAGCTTCCGTAAACTGTCCTGCCATTGGAGTGTGAAAAAGAAGTACGTTGGCATGGTAATGACGTCACCATTGCTTGGATCTCTTTTCGTTTGATCTGACATTCCGAACCCATATTTAAAATTATGCAACCGATTTAAAATATTGATGGCCGAGAAACGGTTGCGTAAGCTGCCAAATGAAAAGACGGGGTTTTACTTTTCTTCAAATTCATCATTTTTGTTGCTTTTTTTTCTACAATCAACGGTAATAATTTAAAGTAATTTTTCATTCATCATAAATGGTTAGCACTAGCTGGTAAAAACAAACTTGAACCTCCCGGAAAAACAATACACCCTGTCAGCTGAACCACACTTTTATGATCTGTTTTCCCCTGCGCTAGCAACGGAAACGCAAAAGGAACGCCCCAACAATCAATGCCGATCATAATTTACATTCACCAAACAGATTGCCTGCGGGTAATCGTTTCAATCTGTTCACCAATCATCTGCAAAACGATGTTGCGAAAAAATGTCCAGCGCTGGGAAATTCCCCCCCAATGCTACCCCCTCCACAGACCATTCGACTGTCCGTGCCTGTTTCTTGGGAGCTTTCATGTTAACGGCTTTCGAGGCATTTCGACGGCCAGCTTTCAAGCGCCGTGGTTATACAAGGCTTTCGTGTCAAGGGGCCGTCAGCACCGAACGTGCAAACGCAGAGATAGCGAGCGATTCCTTTCGTCCTTTGTGTGTGTGTTTTTTTTCTCTCTATATTTTGCCCTCCTGTGCCATGATTGTGGTGCGGTTGTGGTGCGGTTGTGGCTGTATTCACATTTCGCGCAGACCCACCATTAGCGCTAATCAATTTACATTCCCAACGCCAACTGTCCGTTGGTGGCAGTTCTACGTAGCTTTTCTACACTCGGACACTCGGCAATGGTGGAAAGGACAGGGTGGTTTCAAATATGCTCCTAAAAAGGGAAAGACGCAGCAGTTACCCTTTTGCGAGTTGACCCAAAGTGGCAGCCAATTAGCTAACGGCAGCCGAAAGCAAGGGTTTTTGTTGGACTGTTGTTGTTGTTGTTTTTTTTTGTTACGCAGTTTTGCTAATGTTTGCTTTATTTGCACGCGCCCTTGACTGGTTGCGGTTTGCTGCGGACTGATTGTTTCCTTCGGACATTAAAAGTAATGTAGTAAGCGAGGTGCCGGACATTTGAATGGAATGTTGTTTGCCTTTCGGAACGGTCTGTTAATAATGTTGAGTGGGTTAAAGTTGGGTAAGCCTCACACTCATTATTTCCAATGTTCTTGGTACAACTTTCCCCCATCTCTGTTTTTAGAGAGCTTAAAGGAAGCTTGTCAAGAATCAGTACACTTGGAATGAATTGTGATTTCCACCTACGAAACAGAAAGCTCTCAGAAAGGAAAAGACACCAAAATATAATATTCATTCACTGGAAGCTTGCCGAAGATGGTATCCGCTCGCCACAACATGTAGTCGACTAGGCTATTTGCTTAAATTCGGTCCAAAAATCGACACGTTCCAATATGTACCGTGCGCCCAGAATGCTAATAATGTAATTGAAAGCAGTTTTCCGCCTGTTGTTTTGCCCTCCCGTTTCAAATGACCAACATCGGGTACGTCCGTTGTCTACCGTGTAACCGATTGGCAGACGTGAAAGGCAAAAGGAATCGGCATAACACAGCCGGCGGGAGTACAGCGCATTTGCCCTTGTTAGGCTAATTTATTCATTAGCTCCTATTGTGTTGAAGGTTTTTCTTTTCTTTACAACACCGCAAAGTGGAAGTGATGCAGTGGACGCGAAGCAACCTTTTCTTTCCTATGCGCAAGGCCTGGTTACCCATTTTCACCGATGGTCAGTTAACCAACGTGTTTCTTCTGCTCGAAAGCTTCATACAAAGTAAATAAAATAGTGAACAACAGAACGTAACAAAAAAAAACAACAACAACGGTCTAACTAAGGCCAGTATCGTATGTTGTGTGAACCATAAGGAAACAAAACACAAAAAAGAAAACTCCCCACGCAAAGGACGCTCTTGACGCAGTGCTCCACTCGACGGCGTCCTGGACAAAATGTCCCGAGTGACTGTTCGCTTCGGCTAGCAAAACAGGGAACGCGGCCCAAAATGAGAGATTCATTATTTTTATTAGATTAAGTACCTCAATTATCTGGTGCCCGCATTTCGGGCTGTTCGTTTTATTCGCTTTCGTACAAAAGACCATTAGATGAAGGAAGCAGAGTAAATTAAAGGTGGTGGGAAGGTGCGGTTCATCTGGTGGTAAGTAAGATTTTATTATATTATTAACTACTTAAAGTAACAAACAGCGTTAGCGAATCGAAAAAAGGAGTCAATTGTTTCACAATTTAATGCAGCGTGAAAAGTGTTGTTATCAATTTTGCAGGTTTCGTCGACTTACATGGAAGATTAACATGAAAAAAAAAATATAGGTACAGTTTCATTCCTCGTAACATCATAACTAAGCAAAATGAATCTGCCATGTTTACTAAAGTGATATTGTATAATAAAGTGTTACATATTCCCATGGCTGCATTCCCATGGCATGGCATTTCCATTCCTTGATGCCGGATACCTGCGAATCCATATATCGAGTTGAAAACGTATGGTTGTCTAACTTACTAAACCGCATAAGTCTTCGATCTGATGCCTCATGCTGGCACGTCAGATTATCGATATAGAGAATTTGGGTGGATTCTATCACCACTTGCTTCAAATGGGCTGCCATCGAAGGCTTTTTGCGATCGATCAATGGATCAATCAACCTCTCTCTCTAATCCCGACCACTGGATAGGTAGGACTTTGGCTGTGATTTAGATCAATAAAGTATCGTTCTAGAAAAAATATCTTCCAGCGTGCTACGTACCACGTAACTACGTAAGATATTTCGTATGGATACGTTCAAAAACAAACGACAAATTCTTATCAAGACATTGAATTTCGTATCATGTGCTTCAGCCATAGTATTCTTTAGCGTTATCAGCTGGTTTTGCATACAGATGAATGATCAGATGATCAGAGCAATTACATTTAGTTAAATACATCTCTTTGAAATTTAGGTGGTTGAAAGATAGAGAATACGAAAGAATCTAATCGTAGTAGGTAATCTGTATTTCTGCAGTTACTCAGTAAAGAAACAATTCTTTAAAAAAGTTGATAACGGCAAAATAAAGATTAAGCGCACTCATTCAAATAAAAGAAGGGTTCTAGGGAAAATTTAATTACTTTCCATGCAACAAAAGAAAAACTGGAACTTTATTCTCCAGTTTGTACCGAATTATGGTGGCACGGAAGTAGGAAATCAAAATACTCTCTCAATGCTACGAAGCTTTGAAAGTTTTTCAAATCTTATCCGTGAACTTGGCCGCACTGCAAGCGAGCCTTGTTGAGCTAGCTGCTGCAGAGTGAATATTTTATTTTTCGGAAATTGGAAACTTGCAAAACCATAAATTTTGTGTACGGCTTTCGATGGCACGTGCGGTGGACCTCAATTGTAGCGCATCCTTTCCCCGAACCGAACGCAACCCCGGTGCGTCTTGGTTCCGTTTTCAGTGGTGGGATAACCACCAGTGCCTCTCTTCGTACGGTTAACTCAAGGTTCCGGGTTAGATGCAATTTCCGAAATAGATTTTGAAGGGATTTAGCGGTGATGAATGGGTACAAATTTCAATTAAACTAAAATCGATGCCCTGCATCCTAGAGTGCCGGTCGTTTTACCGGAAACAGTTCGATCTTATGAAATGCGTCCTTATGCTGCCGGCGGAAAGAAGCAGAACAGTAAACAGAACGTTTGATAAAGCAGCAAAAGCTGCTTAAGCAATACGGCCTAACCGTTCTATACGAATAGTGAAAAAAGAAGTAAAACGCTTTAATCCCATACTCGGATAGAAACTTTTTAAAATAAACAACAACCGCATGGCTTATGCGGCCTTATATCAGGGAGGCTTAATTTTAATACCAGTCCTTGTCGTAAAAAAGTATGTAGGTTTAAAATATTTACCCCATCCTTAAGATGGGTCTTATGCTCATCATACATGATGATGATGATGATGACTGTAAACGAATGCTAATCGTCGGCGCCATAAATCATGATCATTCGTCCTACTGCACTTGAGATGTAAATTATATCGCGTTATGAAGATATTTTAATGTGGCGCAATAAAATGTTGCAACCAAAAGTAAAATACAACGACAACCGCGCATTCCGCAGCATGATTGCGAAAAATACCGGTAACTGTGACGGGAGGCGATGATACGGTGTGCCAGGCGCTATCGTTATCTTATCTTAACCGTTCAACAAAACGCTCCGATTACGATAATGATCGTAATGAGGTAGTTCGGATGTTTTACCACAGCGAAAATAAACGAACAACAAATAACAAAGATTGTCTGAGAGAAATGAAATGGAATAGATAGCCAAAAGCACCCCGCAAGTCTGGGGGGATGGTCAAATGTGTGTGTGTTTTTTTATGTGCCAAGCAGTGAAATAAAATATGTGCTTGTGGCACGCATCGTCAGCAGTGTTAGTAGGCGATGATTCGCATAGCGGTAGGCTGTGGTAATGATTTTGATTTGATGGAACTCGTACACTCGGTGGTTTGTTCGTTTATTGAATGTAACATTTCCGGGGCTTAGCTTGATTCCGTAATATGATAAACATAAAAACAATCACAGAGGAAAATCTTCTTCTACCGGCTGGTTTGTAACAATGAGAAGATTATTAACAAACTAAAGCATAAAAAAACAATTTTGGGAAAACTGTTACCTTTATCGTGAAGCAAACGTGCAACGAATGGTGCTAATGTTATTTTTATATAAAAGGCTTATTGATTGTAATATGTGAGAATAATAATACTCGCTATTCCAAAATAATTTCCCCCTTCACTTTCTTTATAAAACCACCAAATCCTTATTTTGCATACCTTTAGGCTCCTTGATTCTTGTTATTTACACTTGTGACAAACTGAAGAAACAATACAAAAATATTACGTAACAAAAATTAAATTATTAATCTTATTTGTTTTTTAATTCAATAAAAAAAACTACCTAACACGCATATAAGCCAAGTAGAACATTACATAATTTCTCGTTACTTACCGAATATTTTTGCTTGCGTCAGTGCAAAAACTCCTTCACTGGCCGGTGAAGCCACCGAAAGCAGAGTACCATCACCGCACACTAAACGGATGTCACCTAAACGTCACATGAAATGACAATGGCAGCTGCAATCTGCTGCTGGCGTGGTGAATATGGCGCCATTGTGGTACGGTACTCTTTTCTGCTCCCGTCAGCGCCCCAACCAACAACGGTTGTGGCGTGGCGTTAATCGGCGGTCAGAGAAGCATGATGACTCTTACAAAATGGACACACACACGCACACATTCACACCCTCCGTTCCACTTGTATGCACGAGGGGATTTTTTGGTGAGACATTAAGCCAGGGTGTACTCTTTTTTTTTTGTACTGGGGACTTTGAAGTTTTAAAACCCCGACCTCCGGAAGCATGCTCTGAATGAGATTTTCTAGCGATGTGCGATGAACGAGTAGCAAATTGGTTAAAAAATGGAACTGCAACAAAGAGCGTCCGACTGTGGCCACTGCGTACTTGTTATGATCCTCATTTTTGTACGGGATTTGCACGGAAGAGGAAGGACACGAACGTACTCCCACACACGTACAGCGCAACAAGAGCAAAAATGAAAAAGAAGGTGCGATAAACAGTAATGTCTTTTTAATGACTGCTTTCGTACTGTGCTTGGGGCTAGATTATCAACGTGTCGTCTGCAGCCGACAAGCCCGCAGCGATCACACGGTGAAAATCCACCCGGCGGCGGTGTCGGTGTTCCGCAAACCTTCCGAGTTGTGCTGAAGACAATTTAAAGAATTAGTCTCAGGTTCGGGGCGTTTTGTTTTTGGCTGTTGTTTGGTTTGCATTATTCTCAGCAATACGTTTGACTTCCACAAACCTGAAAGCCACACAGTGATGGTGAGTGTCAGTGTGCGCCTTGTGATCAGTCTCACTGTTCTGCAGACAGCCGTTCCACAGCGTGCAATAGAGGGTACGAGTCAGGGTGATGTGGAATGTGGAATGCGCAATGCATCCGTCGGTTGGCCATTTCACGTGGGACTGTATCGGACGGAGAATAACAACAGTCTTTACTTCTGTGGAGGTACGATCGTAACCAGCTGGCTGGTGATCGGTTCGGCACACTGCGTAAAACCCTACCGGAGTGAGATCCTTGCGGTGCAATACGGTGTCAACGATTTGACCCAGAAGGAGTCCACCAACAGGTGCCGGGTGGAGTCGATTATCATACATCCCGATTATCGTGCACCGGATTTTAGTGACGACATAGCCCTTCTGCAGTTGCAGGATGCAATTCCGATTGGGACGCTAGCTCGTCCGATCTGTCTATGGCCAGAACCGACCGCCCAGGAATCAGGGTCGGAGGGCGGGGAAGATCTAGAGGGTACGCGCGGTACCAGTGTGGGTTGGGGTATTGGGGCGCACAATGTGTACGCGAGCGTGCTGCAAAGCGCAATGACGGTAGTGTTACGACAAAGCCGCTGCATGGAGGTGTTTACGGAGAAATTGTTCCAGCACAGCGACTTCTTTTGTGCTGGTAAGTGTGCTGGCCGAAAGGGAGAATAAAAAAGGGAAAACCATTCTTAACACCTAAATGTGTCACTGCAGTAACGCCAGTGTGCAGTGGCAGTGGAGGTAGCGGGTTCTACGTTGAGCGTAAGGATCGTTTCTATCTGCGAGGGATGACAACGTTTGGCATTGCACCGAAGGGCTACTATCAGTGTGGTGTGAACACATTGACGGGGTTGCTCAATGTGGCAAAGTACACCGGTTGGATAAGGGACCGCATGCAGGCGCTCGAGTCACAACATCAACAAGTGGAGTCAACCATGAGTACAGACACATCCGAAAATCGAACTCAACACCCTGACCCAATCAGCACCCCGTGAACGCACCATTGAGTATATAATGTAGAGAAAAAAATGTGGAAAATAAATTCATGCCTAGAACTTTCTAGTACGAGTCATGTACAGTATTTCCCTTACGGGCAGGCACGACAAAGCACATGGGTGGGCCTTTATCTAACTTTAATGGTCGTATCCCAATACAACATCATCGTGGACGTGTGCACAGCAGGTGGTGTGATTTATTAGTATAATTTACTGTTCATAGGCATGCCTATTGTTAGCAGCAAAATTATAACATGTGTATCGCTCACGGTATTCATCGCTCATTTGCAGTCCGTATGATGCAACATCAAAGAAGCTTTAGCAGATTAAAGCGGATTTGGGGGGATGTATTATTTTTTTTTAATTCTATGATTATGATATTACCGTCATTTCAGTAACATACGTTGGGTGGTTAAATTGCATTACACGTTCGAAGGTGGGAGAACCATTTAGTTCCACAACCAGCTGGCACATTATAATAGCAAGTGACGTGTTGTCTATTTAAACAGAGGATCTGTGAACTTCACAAACTTCACTGCTGCTGAACACTGGTTCGGATATGAAATGACGAATTGTTCAGTATCCCCGTAAAAATGTAACGCAATAATATTAAACGCCGTAAGGTATGCAATTCGGATAGCATATAAGGATTTTGCGCTAGTTGTGAATCTGCGATCATCTGATTCATTATAAAAGTTCAATACTATAGTTTGGTTGAGAAATATACTTAATAGTACACATTTCGTTGAAACATTACAGCTTAACACGTGTTTAATTTTATTTTATATTTCAATTGCCTAAGTTTAGGCGTGCAAATAATTGCTAACGGAAACAATGATTGAAATCGTCATGGGGAAAAACTGGAATAGCTTTATGTATATCCAAATCCACGAAGCAACAACTTTTACTCGTTGTAAATTTATAGCAACTAGTTTTTCCCATCTACTAAAATCACTTATTCCATCGAAACCTGCCAACAGATGACCATTGACAGAGTGATACAAGTTGCATTAACTAACTCCCAAATCGCCTTTCCGCCCTTATGGCACATTAAATATCAATCGTCCACCGGTCTGTGTGGTGGCGGGATACGTTGCAAACATTTTCTTGAGAAGCAAGACGATTGTGCTTACTTGCAACTATTTTTGGTTCATCGTTTCCTTGAACTGAGGAATAAAGAAGCCGGCCATAAGCGATACTCTCCGAGGAAAAGCGCAACACATTCGCACAACTGATTATTACAAACACTCTGATACTGTTGCGCAGTGCTTTACCGGCATTCGAGATCGGTAGTGTGGGTTGTATCTTGGAAGGTCTCTAGTGAATCATATTTTAACATAAACTTTACCAACACGTACCATTATCGCCTTAATCTAACCCAGACAAACACACTGATCTCACCCATCCACGGGGCTTCAATCGACGGAAATAGTTAGACGGTTGGAAAGCATCCCATGCCATTATCCGGGCGCTCGTTTCCGATTGACGCACATATTGCCCGTTTTGATTGCTTCCTATCGTTTACAGTTTGTGCTTCCTCCGAAGGAAATGATTGTACCTTCCCTATGAAAAGATCGATCCAGCAAGTGCACATTTCGGATTGCAATGTCACCAGAACCGGGGTTCCGTAAGTACGTATACCGTTCTTATCCTTTTTGAGTCATAAAAAAGGGAAGGAATCATTCGTTGAAAATGGTAAAAGCTGGAAGAATCGGCTCCATACTCATTGCCTTGCCGGGCGATATTTTTTTTCTCGGTTCCTTTTTGTTATCTATCTGATCCTTTCTTCATCCTTGCCAGACGGTTCAGTTGGGTCGAAATATGGTAGAAAAGGGATTGAACATTGCCTTTCTGTCAATATGTTCGGTTTGCGTCCGAACAGCTTGTTTCAGCCGATGGAAGCAGTGACAGCAGGATGGCAGTGTTAAACGGAGGAAATCGAGAAACCCATCGAATATGGTGAACATCGGTATGATTGACACCGAGATGAGTATTGCAAAACAAGGCTGTTCATATTTAATGAAGGTTGTGGAGAATTATGTCTACTCAATTGGTTCCCGTTTTACTGGCAGACTTTCGCTTGTGTCCCTTTGTTCGCTTTTCTCTCGTGATCGTTCGTGAGTAATAAGTTGGCCCTGTGGCCACTGTGCGGTGGTTCCGATCGCTACCGGTTTCAGAGTAAACTCATCATACTGACGCCCATTTTCGTCCATGCACAGAGTAATTTTTACCCCATTTCCAAAAATTCTTACCGAGGGTGGTCACAAAAGGCGGGAATATTAATGAGGATAAATTTGCCCGCCGATAAGTTCGTTAAAGCGTTCCGTCCGCGCGATCGTTCTACCGACGCGGAAAACGAAAAGCGATTGGACCGGAAGTTGGTTCCTCTTTGCAATAACACACACACACACACACACCCATACATCCGTTTTCACATTGGCCATTTGCCAGGGCTAGGCGACGGACCCAACCGGCCACATCCACTTCACACCGTTCCGTTCAAGCGAAAGAAATCGTTGGCGCCTTTACGGAAGGAAACAGAAGGGATGATAGAGAGAGTGAGAGAGAGAAAGAGACAAGAAGTAGAAATAAAAAACAACCTCGGCGAACGAATTTGTACTGCAATTTATCATATAAATTAAACTTTTTCCATGAATCATTAAACTAATTTCTCATTCCCGATACGATAATGCAAATTTTTACGCCCGTAGTGGCTGCGGCATCTTTCTGCTGGTGCTTCGGGCTACAGGGCTGGCCTTCCGAAAGCTTCCGGGGTCGACTGCGGGGGGGTAGTTGGCGAATGGAATAAAAGTTGACCGAGTATGGCCCTTATGGAAGCACCGCTGTGTATGTGTACTTGGCAGATTGCAGCCACGGAAGGCCAGTAGCAGATGCAACACATCCACCGGAATCAGTGTCAAAGCGGGATTTCTTGGCGTGAAGCTGGGTGAAAACGGGGTTTAAGTGAACCGAAAGAGGTTTTTTCCTCCTTGTTTTGTTTTTTTTTCGGTATCAGCTCTAAATGGATGGTGCTCAGGGAGCTATTTTCGCATTACAAGTAAATAGCTTGACGTTGCAGTAATGCATGCGCTCTATGGCAATGGATTTTTATGGGCGACAGGGCAACATAGCTTCGTTTCATTTGATATTAAAATTCCACAGAGTACAAAGCATCGGTTCTTTTGTGTTTCAGTTTTTTCAGTGTGTTTTGAGGTGAGTTGCTCACTAAAAGTGTGTATTATGGTTATTAAATTGCCATCCATCTAGCTAAGGACAAATATGAGCATTTTTCGACCAAAAAGCACCGTGATGATGCACGATAAGGTACAAATGTGTCTACTATTTGCATACTTTGAGGCGTAGTTTTAATGTAATACAACGAAACTATCATACGTGGAGAGAATTGTAACTCGTATGATTAAGATTACAGCAGTATTATTGAACATTTGTTATGATATGTAAAAAGGCATGCGAAAACGTATCGTTTCTTTGTCACCATTAGGCTCTCAGTAAAGTTAATTCAACATCTTGCCGACGGCATAGCAAATATAAAACCTACAGCAAAAGCTTTCCGATTGAAAACACTAACACAAACCAAGTGTTTAACTTTGGCGAAGTTATATCGAGGCACTCCAACATGTTGCAAACTGTCTACCGAAAAAAAATAAATGCATTGCACCGTGGAAACAGACCTGCAGGGGTTACATGCAGCAATATGAGTTGCAGCATTTGCTGCAGTTTTCACACCTTCGCGCGTTGAAACCACTCGACAATTTTCACTTTTCTCGTTATCAGTTCGATATCCAAACTTTTGCCCACTAACGATCCCCATTTCTTTGGCCGGGGTGTCTACAGTTCGGGAATCTTTTTTTATCGCTTTTCTTTGGGCGAAAGTTCACATTTTCCTGACCTACGCTGCATGTCGTGCCGGTCGGTTGGCGTAGGTTTTGCTCCAATTGGTCCAATCGTTTCATCGGTCCGAGTGATAACTTTTACTTCTCGGACAATTCATCGTAGCCATCGTACGGAAAAGTGGAAAAATGTTCGGCGTACATTCGTACTAAAATGGCAGAACGCACATAGAACGCCATGGCACACTGCGATGCACGACGCGGTGCATACCAAAGCCATGTGCACACTCGCATAACGGGAAGGAAAGTTTAAAATGGATTCAAAATGTCAATCTAGCCGTGCCGTTAAGACACCGGGTTGAAATGCAACGCCACGGCACGGTACAGTGCGGTGCCTGAACATTTTTGTGTGTGTCTTTTTTTCGGCATCTTTTAGTTTTTATTTCTTTGCAATTCCAACGTGAAAAGAAAGCTAACAGGAAGGGCAAATTTCTGCTTGCTTTCCCTTTCTCGGTACCTCGGTTCGGCTTTTCGTTTTTCTGTTTGACAAACTGTGACCCGCCGTGTGTACGCCCACTGTTTGCCTAAAGAATCAACTTTTGAAGCACGTTCTCTAGGATGGGTGGGAAGCTTTTCTTTGAGTTTGTGCCATTGCGTTCTTTTTTTTTGTGCAGTGTGTTTTGCTTACGTTCTGTTTTTCGTTTGTTTTTGGTTCATTTTATGCCATTAGGTTTTTTGTGCACTCTAGAGCAACATTATTTTTATGTTTGTTTGAATGGTTTGGTGTCTTTTGGCGATATTTTTACTGAAATAAAGCATTTCTTATTAAGTATTTGAAGGTTTTTTTTTGTTGCAAAAATCATTATTCTAACATAACTTACAACGTGTGTTCGCTCGTTTATAAGTTTAGAAGAATAACATTTTTCGGGATTTCACCTCATTTTCTCACGACACGACAAAAGCACGACGAAACGGGCGAGCAAACCGATGCAAGCAAAAAGTGGGTGATTTTAATTTGGAAACTTTTCAAAATTTATTATGCAGATAATGAATAAATCAACCTCCTGGCGTTGACTAATTCAGCAAAACTTTCGCACAAATTTTAACCCCTTTCAGCACAAAACTCTCCGTTCGGTTGCAAGCGCGGAAGCTGTTGTTGTTGTTGTTTGTATTGTGATTTTGCAGCCACCCGTTGCGGCCGCGCCGCGCCGCGGTGGCCAAAAGGATGCAGGGATTCCGGAACCGGGAAACGATGAGCTGCTTTGATGGGGATGTTACGGATTAGGGGTTGTTTTTCATTTGTGATTCCCTCTCGCTCTTTCTTGGGATTATTTAATCATCAGTTTTGGGGTACCGGCATGTCGAGTTCAATTAGTGCTTACTTTGTTTTGAAAGGTGTTGAGTACACGGCGGCAAGATGAAATGTATAGTCTGTGTTTGAGTTTGTTTGCTGTTTATCATAATTTAACTTGGTTGTTGTGGTATGTGCTAATCAAAATGTATTGTTCATAATGTAATTATTAATGTAATTTTTTTCGTTTTATTTTTGTATAGAAAATGTTCGGAAAATTTGATCGAGCTCCAGGATGATGTAAGAATAATCGCTTAACAGCTCAACTGCGTGTTCCCAGGAAGGATGAAGGATGCACTCTTCACGAATTTTCGTTCATCCTTCTGGTAGAAGGTGTTGCCTGCACAACATAAGCACTAAACTACAGTGCACCCATTGTGCTGGGAAAATCAATCCATTATAGATTTCTTGCCAAGAGCCGTAAGGTCAAGAGCAACAAACCGGTACCCGGTTTTACTGCACTACTGGCGGAAACACATCAATGTCAGCAACAAATTGATAGACTCGGTAAGCGTGTGTGTGTGTGTGCACTTTAGGTAAAAATGAAGACGATGACGATGATGATGATGGGGATGGGGAGTTCAAGTTCTGTTCCGGCCAAATCGCTGCCAAATCTGGCGCTCAAAGATTGACGTGCAACTTTCGTGGCGGTAATCATTTATATCCGACAGTCAATTCGTGGCAATTGGTGTTGCACCCAGGTTCTTGCTGATTGATTTGCTGGATCGATGGTTTTGCACCCTGTTACCCGGTTGGTAAGAAGTCGATGCAACAATGTCGATTTTTCAAGGCGAGAACTATTTTTCCAAGAGTTTCCACCAAAGCGGCTATGAACGGTTCAGATGAATAGTTTTATTTTGTTTGTTTTGATATCGTGTACTGGGGTTAAATTCCCATCGCATGTAATTTATAGCATTATTCATGGCGATTGCGTTCCTTTGGAAGTTTCGCTTTGCTTCATTGAATTGCTTTGTTATTTAGGAAATTTTAAGCTCGAAACATAGAGTGGTTCATTGTTGTCGTGGAAATGGCGTCGAGTTTTCCCAAATCGATTTCCAATATGGACCGTTCCCTCTTAGCACTGAATTGTCTATCCGGCAGAAAGAGAAAAATATGTAAAGCTGTGCAAGAAAACAGAAACGATAGTTTCAATTTATTTAAACTTTCTTTTCCATCGCATCATTTGCAGATTTTATCCTTAAAGCAGCAGAACATGCGCTGTTTTTTTTTCAACCTGCCCGTGACCTTTCCGATGAGTGACCGAGAAGAAGCGCTTTCGCTTGACACTTTTCACAGTGGCTTCAAGGCTGCAAAAGTAGCTTCAGTGTCACCCCAAGAGGGGTGGTGGAACGAACCTATACGGGGCTGGTCCTGGCAAACGGCGACGCACGACAACCAGCGGCAAAGAAACAACAACTTTGCAGAAATAAATTAAAAATATGAGTAAAGTTTACCATTGGCACAAACAAAAAAACCCACCAACACAGAGCTCAGCCACTGGTTAAACTTTGTGCTTTTTTCGTATTGCCGGGGTTTTGTAGTTGCTTGGGTTCATGTTCTATTCTTGCTTGCCCTCGAGTGACCAAACTCACCTCATTCCCTCCACGTGTATGAGATTATTTCATTCCATTTTTATGACGCTTGTGACACGCGGACTTACCTTCCCGGGTGCTTTTTTTTCCTGTTTCTCCTATAGTAATTGTTGTGGTGTTGTGTGTACGGTTGACTTTAGGATCTGGCTAAAAGTTTGCACCGATCGCTCGTGCCCATGCACAAATAATCCCGTCACGTTTTCAGAACTCGACAGAATTAAGCGATTGAAGTGGGTAAAGGTTGAATTCATCCACCAGCCAGTGCCTAACGCTAGGTCGGCGGTTTTGAAGGTGCAAAAATTGGAAAAAAGCGACACACACCTTCCGGCCCGGGTGTGTTTTCGTTGGAAGTGTTTAAAGTTCCCCGCGGGTGGAGAAGACGTGCAGCAAGTATCTCAATTAGATGGTGGAATGGAATGGTGGATCCTTTCCTTAGCGGTACAGCCTTTCCTGATTGGGGCACGTGAACAAAGGTGGATACAAACGATGCTAACAAAAACGTTTTTATTTATGATCGAAGTTTTGTTTGTTTCTCTAAACCAGTCCAATCGCTGTTGGTTGTTTTGAGTCTCTGTACGTGCGAAAGTTATACTTTTCCTATGATTGACTGAGCGTACGATGCATAAATTATATCAACTGTTACAGTTAATATTATTTTAAAATGAAATGAATCTAAACCTGAACAAACGAAAAAGTCTGCTTACAGTGTATAAAAGAAGGTAATATGTCGGATTGTATGTTTTTGCTTTATTTGATTATATGTGCGCCTAAAAGAATGCTATATAAGGATAAACGGGGTTAAAAAACTAATTGTTCTACATTTTACGCAAACTTGCATACTTTTGGGCGGCTTTCTTAATTGTGAAAAACAATTCGTTGAAACATTTTATAATGCAAACTGAAGAAAAAAAAAAACACTTAAATACAAATAAATATGTATTGTTTTCTTTCCTTTACTTCTCATCCTGTACAATATGTCGATAGGAAGAATAATAACCGTTGGTTTGAATTTTATCATTTTTTATCAATAATATTTATTATTTCAGATACTTTCGTCATTTTAATAATAACCATTTCCGTTTACTTTCCCCCACGAACTCGTATTCCCGAATGGCAACACCGTTAGGCATCCCGGATTTTGTTTTCCCTTTGTATTTCTGCTAAACCCTTATGTTTAGAAGTGTCACGTATTAAAGTATCAACCTATCTTACAACGCCAACGGCCCAATCAAACGCTGGCTTACCTTGGGTGGCTGGGTGTCTGCAACCAGTGGTGGCCACTGTTCCGGAAAACAGAAGAAAACCTTCCCCAGGCGTTAAACGCATGAAAAACCCGCTCCCTACGCCTACCACCGGCAATCACCTGCGGATGGAGAAGGTTATCCCCTTCCCTTGCTTGTCGGATGTGGTTAGGAGAAGTTTTATTACTTTAAAAATACATCTAGCGCTGTTTGGTTTGATTCGTTTTAATTGAACGATAGAACAAGGCTCACTGCATTGTTTTGCTTTTGTTGCCAGTTAAAACAAAACCCCCAGAATGCTAATGGAAGGACTAGCTCATGCACGTTTCAGTCATATCCATACACGAGAGTTAATTAGGTGCGAGAGAACCTTTCACTTCGGAACGTATTACGCAAAGCAAAACCAAAAACCATCAGCACCGTAATCAAAATTACATTTTCACTTGTGTCTGCCGGTTTGGGACGTTAGCAATCAGAGCGAAACAGGTGGAAAACAGGAGCCAAATAAGGGCAGCTTCCTTCCGGCGGTTTCCATTCACACGTCGGGTTGCAAAAAGAAAAGGGTAAAACTTCATTCGTTTGTTCAAAATTATTCCCCACCACGGTCGGTAGGCTTAGCAAGCTTTGGGTTTTTGCTCACCTTTTTCACAACTCACAGCACCGCCTGCTTAGAGCTGGTGGGTGTGGTTTGCCAACGAAAAAAGGAAAAAAACCGTTTCCTCCAAGTGTCTTTGAATTTTCTTAGTACATTCTTCTATCTGCTGTGTTTTACACGCGCCCCGTAAACGAATTTTCCCAAATCCGTAACGCTAAAATCTACCTACAGGTGTATGTGTGTCTGTGTGTGTATGTTGTTATATTTGTGCGTGTTTATTTGTGTGTTGTTTTGCTTACAATTAAAACATTTTTTATTACACCTCACACCGCCCCTAACGTTATGGCGCGAACTGTAGACCTACCGTGTCACGCGGTACATTCTTCAAACTGGTTCACGATTTTTAACGATCCGGTGCTATTGTGGTTTTTCCAGCTCCCCCTTAGCATTCTTTCTTACCTTCCACAGCGCCACAAACACATCCAAGACCCTGAATGGGGGTGGTTGTCTCACCGTCATCGCGGTCAGCCCAGGAAACCGGGTGTAATTCAATGGAAATAATTAGCCTTTTTAACAGTTATTTTTAATCGTTTCCATAATTGTTTCCGCGGGTTCTTGCATTTTTCCTTTGCAGCGTGTGTGTGTATTTTTTTCCATCGATTCAATATCCTTCCGCACCGAGCAATTCACTAACACAGCAAAGCACCATTCCAAGCCCGGTTGCGATTCGTCGTCCCGAGCGTCGGGCTTTCCACTGGTTACCGTCCATTATTTGTTCGCACCCGTTCACTCGCAATTGGATTATCGCTTTCGCATGTGCCGTTTTGGTTTTGTTTCGTTTAACTTATTTATTTTGATTCACTTGTCCCAGGCTCCCCCGTTTTGCACGCTCGTAAACGGTGCACCCGAATTGGGGGGAGTGTTAGCACTTTAATTATTCCTTTTATGTTTTATTTTACAATTTTCACTCACCGTTGATTTCTTATCGTTTTTGTTTTGAATGGTTTTATTCGTGTGTGTGTTTTTCTTCTCTTTTCGTTTTGTGTATTTCTGTGTGCCAAAAGTATAAAGATTTTTGTTTCATTACGTGTGTGTGGATGTTTGTATTGTTGTTTTGTAGTTTTCTATTTTGGTAGTTTAAAATTATTTTTCTTCTTCCTTTTTTATAACATGTTTTAGATTTTGTTCCTTAATTTCCTCGCTTTAGTTTAACTCTACCGCTTGCGTGTTTTTTTTTTGACTGCATGTTTGCATTACTATTATTATTGTACTAGTGCCGCCGGCTTAGAAGCACCGCGGCTGTCCGGCACTCGTTAATCAGCCGGCTGGCCACTAGCAAACGATTCATTACTCCGGTTGTTGCACAATTAAAACTAACGACCAACACTTGCCGAGCAAAATTCCCATTCGCACGGCTGTATCACGCTTTTCAGTCAGGTTTTTTCATGTTGGGTTTTTTGTTTTATTTTGTTGTTTTGTTTCTTTTGTTTCGATAGCTGCCGGACTTTAATGGTGTGGCGCCATTTCATTTCACCACCCCGTGTATTCACACATACACACGCGCTTGGATAGTTTAGTGTTATTATATTCTCCGTTTTGTTGCCAGAAAGAAATCCTGCTGTTAGGGTTTGATAAAAACAAACCCCACACAAGCTACTGCTATCATGTGTGTGTTTTTTTTTGTTTGTTTGTTTGTGAGTTTTTCTTTTTCTGTGATTTTTCTTTTTTTCGGGGGCATCTTTCGATCGCTGTGAAAATGGACGTTCCGCTTTTTGGGGGGATGACTTGGTAAAACACTTGAACCAAAACAACGTACACTGGTGTCCTTCATCTGCTTGGTTGTTGATGTTCCGCGTTGGGTCGCTGGAGGTTTTTGCAGCTCCAACTTTGCTGCCCGGCGACCGACAAAATCAAGTACCATACCGAGCACGTTGATCTGTTTGTCTATCACATACCGGAAACAAACATTTGGCCACACAAAATGGTTTCAATTTTGCATTCCGCCTCCGAGAGCGAGAGCTGCTGATGACCGGGGCTTTGGGAAAAGGTGACCATGAAAACCATCGTATCGTCGGTGCAGCTGATTGTTGTTGATTGAAATAGTTTCGTTTCAGTTTCCCTGCACTCCTGCATCGACGCTTCGAATTGCGCTTGTTGAGTGCGGACGGTGCAAGCCGAAGCGAATCGAAGGGAAAGTTTTCCCATTGTCACCCGGTTGATGCGGATGCGGAGTTTGCTCCTGCACCTGTTCTAAGGTGCGGTTGAGCTTTGCATCGTTACACAAACTATTTTTCGAGTACCAAAAGAAAATAGAATTGTCATTCGATTTGTTTCACTAGCTTGGCATCATCGGGGGTTTGGAATGGTGCAAACCACACGACGTGAGTAAGTCCTGTTGTTTTACACTTTGCAGCTAAATTTATCATCCTTCTACGGGGAAATTGGCTCAGTCCGTTGTGAGGTTCGTGCGCTTACAGCACACTGGCGCACAGCATCCACCGTATCACATGGGATAACAAAAGAAATGAAAAATAAATGGCGTATCGATCACTGGGAATAGATATTCGATCCGGGCGGGTGGAAAATGTTTCGTACGATGGTACAGAATGTATTTCTTCTGCTTCGGCGTGCAACATAGACATGTGTGTTTGCTGTGCTCTAGTCATATTTCCTTACAGCCGTTCCACGTCCGTGATCAATGTTCAATCTTGCGGATATCTATCGAGGGAAATGTATGGAATTTTTGTCGAGCTTTTCGTACGATACGTACGATGATGAAGGTGTTTTTCCCCCAGCTAATCGAAAATACAGCAATGTTTTGAATGAAGAGTTGTTCGAGGGGAATTTCGCACTCTTCATGCGGAAGATTAGCAAATGCAAAGAGAAATGAGCAGAAATGAATAGTTTCGTCCGAAGCGTGAAGAAATTGTTGCGATAAGAAACTAAAGCTCGTATAATAATAAAACAAAAGCCATACGTCGTGATTATAACCGACCAGAATTTGTTGAAAATATGTTCTAATCGAAGGATAACATGGCTGTGGAGAATTATTATGTTTCCGTAATGCGTGCAGTGTAATGCGCATGGCATAAATCTGGGCGTTTTGGTATTTTGATACCAAACTTTCATGTGAACAATCCGTCTGAATGTAGGCAATTAGCATCAGGTTTCTTCTGTCATTGAAGCAGTAATTACAAATAAAATCAAATATCTCACTAACAATATAACATTCTCCGAATTAAATGCCAATGCGTCTAACATGATAGCCGCTCGACGAGAAACTGCTGTTTAACGAGAGCATGACAAAAGTATCATTTCATGTTTATAATCCGCCTAGCTCAATACTATCAGGTCAACCGAACGCATCAGCATGACATCAGCACTATTCCCAGTACTGAGCAGGATTAGAAAGTTTTCTCTTGCAACTACTGCGCTATTTGCATTATCCAGGTGTGGGTGCACGTTGCAAAAGATAAAGTGCTCCAATATGGTTGGCAATTTGAATCCACCGAACCGTAACTGCTGATTCCGATGGCTGACGTTGCGGTGGCTTTCGATTGCAACTTCATTCATGTGCGGTCCACCCACCCCAAACCTATCGACCGCCCCTTCGGCTCAAGATAAAATAACTATAATTTGCATTTTTAATCGTTTATGCAAATACCATCAATGATTCAGCGGTACCGCAGCGCAACCAATGCACACTGGTAGGGTATTATAAGAAATTGGCATTGCTGGAAGCGGTTGAAACTATGAAGTACCCAGCAATCGTACTCGATACCGCGCTGAAGTGTGGAGTGGAAATGGAAACTTTTCCACCGGGCACTTCATCCATTCGCGAAACTCCTTCCAATGGAACAGATAAATGTATTTTATTCATGATTAGTTGCAAACGCCCAGCCGTTCAGTGTTTGGCTCATTATTTCTGCTGGCAAAAGGGGAAGTGTAGTGGCACTACGATCCAACGAACACTGTACGATTTATCGTCTATCGTTCAGCGATCCACGCTAACGCGACTAATCCTTGGGAAATCTTTCCGTGAAGTAAAAGTGAGGTGGAAAAGGAAGTTTCCTGAGCACGCTAAACTTTTATATTGCTTGCCTAGGCGAAGGGAAGCTTCGATTCGATTCCATTTTAATCTTAGTTTGATTACAGTGCTTCTTACAGCATTATGAACATTTTTATAAGTTCGATTCGAAAATATCATCCCGCTTAACGTATTAAAATACCCATCATAAAAATAAAAATAAAATTATATTTAAATTTCAGAATTTATAGTGTATGCAATTTTGCCACATTTAGGAAGTTTTGCTCGCCTAAAAGTATGCAATTTGATGAGCAAATTAGCCTTTACTTCGAGCAGAAAAATAAACAAAACCTCATGCCATATAGCAGTTAACAAGCAAACGACAAACTGCCTTACTCATATGACACACACTGTATTTGCATTATCAACTGCAACAAATCCCGAAAGAGAAAACATTCACCATTTGGCGTACTCTTGCTTCCGATAATGATACACTTACAGCCTTTGCTCCTTGAGCCTTTCTCGTAACTGTGTAGCAGCAAAAATCGACCACTAGAACAAAACGCAAATCCACAAGTTTTCCTGCAGGAAAAAGTTGTGCTCTCGATCGGTTTAACTAACCTCCGCAGCATTGCGAAGGGAGACGGATTACAGCAATACCGGTTTGTAATGCGGTAAACCGAACGAAATGTAAAATGAAATCTTTTCCATCTGTGTCCGAAAAAAAGAAACGAAGATAGGAAAAAAAACCACCCTCATCGGGACGATCGGGTGGGTTTTACTTTGCCCAGACATCGAATTGAACGTATTCCGTTTGTTTAATCAATATTTCATCGTAAATACTTTTATCCGTTTGCCATTGCGGTGCGGGTGAACGATGATGATGATGAAGTTTTACGTCGCTCGAAAAACTGCCCTACGAAAGAATCCCAACTTTGGCGTTCGTGTTCGAGAGCTTTTGACTTCGGCTCCTGGAAATGTACTCAGCTGGGAAAATTTGTAGCCAAAGTTCGACAACTATTGCAGATAGATTAGGGCGAAACAATCTCATCGCAGTGATTGATTCGGGCGGGATACGCAGGAATGTGTGTTTGTCTTACAAATGGATCGAATTGAAATGATTGATTTTATGAAGACATCAACCACCAGCGGTTTGGTAGAAATGGTTTAACAAGTTTAGTACACGCTGATTAGGGGCAGGGCGCAGCTGTTGCAATTAAAACGCTGCGTGCATACTGTGGCCTACATGAGCCACCACAAAAGATGTCTCCGTTTGGTTAGATCAACAGGAATTGCACAACGGCAGATAACAATTTAAGCTCAGCTGCACTTTGTTAGTCTGCAACTGCAACATGGTTACCATTGGATGCTGATGTTAGGAGCACCAGGGGTACGGTTTTCGTACGTGTCTTATTTGCCTCGCAAACATGCCATCCAAACGCATTGACCCTTTCACAGCATACCTGTCTCTCTCTCTCTCTCTCTCTCTCTCCCTCTCTCTTTCTATGACATTACCATACCTTACTGGCACCAACTGGCCGTCCAGTCGTGTTGTACTTTCTGTTGTTGCAGCTCGGCCAAACAAACCGAAACCGCACCGAATCCCTTAATTGCCCGTAAAGATTAACCCTAAACATTTTAATGCTAGAAAACCTGTACAAAATATTTATACGTATGTCAGCTCGGGGCTTCAGGGCCAACCTTTCCTTCGCTGCGCTGCTTCGTGGTACCCGGCAGTAGCACTCGGTAGCGTCCCCTTTTAAACTACATCGAACAGTTTAATACTTTTGCTGAAGATAGTCTTAACGGAGTGTAGCAGAACGGTTAGTATACAGTGCAGTACGGTGCGGCCGGAACGCCTGGCGTCGTGGTAAGGCTCGTGCCGTCGTTTGTCTCCCATCGGTCGGGATGGCAACGGGATGGTGGTGCCAGGCGCCCTCCCGAACGGTGCCGACCAGCATGTCAGCAGCGTGATGAGACTGATCGTGGCAGGAAGCAAGCTAACCAGCGTCAGACAGCACAGCGTGCTGCCCTCTGCCGGCCGTAACCAACCGCACCGATATGCGGTGGTCAGTGACAGTGTCGCACTGGCACCGGACGTTGCCGTCGGGTTCTCGTTTGGATTGCGATGCATTGCGGCTGGCTTTTCACCTGCAAAACATAAACGGACAGAAAGAAAACCGATTAGCAAATAAAAACAATACATTTCGACGCGTTGGGTAACAATGCAGATGGATTAGGGAGTGGTGGTAATAGCAGTAATAGCAGTAGTGGCGGCAGTGGGGACTATCATCCAGAGAGTTATTCGTGGTCCCTTGAAATAGTTTGCCTCGTACTACAGGCACAGAATGGAATGGAATACACAAAACAATTCCTGACGTTTGATGGAGCGTGTTCAACTCGGACACAAAGTCAGGCGAAATAGTTGCCCTTCACGAGCAGTACACTTGTGGCGATGATGATTTTGGATGGTTTTGGAGAAATTGTTAAAAAAATTTGACAATATAGTTACCGGCCAGACAGTGACAGACCGGCCATTTCCGGTGTGATTTATTGTCATGGAAATGGCGTTCATTTGCGGCACGCCGAAGGATGGGTACAGAATGCAGCGGTACGATTGAAACCACTTGGTTGATGAAAACCGCAAACTGCAGTAAAATAAGAGTGGAAAAACCGATCTTTCGACAAGGACATTCGACTGTGTTTTGAAACGAGTTTTCGCGTTGAGTTGAAAACGATGGGGTTTATTCCGTTCCGTTTCATTTAAGTATATTGAATGTTCCCTTTCAAATGTCCCGACGCATCAAGCGCATGTCAAGCATCCCAATCAACTGATGATAGTCGTTTGCAGTGAACATGAATAGAACGGTTGATTGGCATCTGGTCGTCAGTAGATTCGTTACTTTAAAGAGTTTTATTTTCGTATGACTATTTTGTTACCCATGTATGATTGCAGTAATATGTTTCTTTGTTGCTATAGAAAGTATTTACCTATAAAAAAACTATTGACATTAGTTTCAGTCGACATTATCGACATTAGCACATTAGTCGGAGATAATGCTTCAGTTTAAGAAAGGGACTGGTGAAAACTACTACTACTAGGTTCCTTAGATTAATGCCATTGGAGAGACAATTCTCAATGAGCTTGTCAAATTGGGAATAGAGATTTGAGTACAATAACGTTTAATGTTAGTCTATATCTTGAGCATTGAACCTTAAGTATAAAACATGGATCGATCTTTGATTGAAGTTTATTTAAAGTTAAAAATTAGGCACATAAGATGAGCTCTTCTTATTCCCGCTTCGATAAAGATTTGTGGTGTACCTTTCTCGATACTACTTAGGCACGTGGCCATCCTTTCAGGACATGATTTAGATACTTGTAATTGTCAAGATAGTACGGTTGGGGAGGTAATATGTAGCGCAAACGATTTGTCACGTCAGCAATAGAACAGCCGGGAGTGCGGGAATGTCTTCCTGCATGAACCTTGCTGGACAAGTTCAACAAACCGTGAACCCTTTTCCATCATCCATCATCTGAAAAGCTAAGCTATCGGTAAGCCTGGTCCGTCGCAAGCACGCTCAAATGTTCAGGTCATGGCGCATTCTGCTCACCTGTCAATAACAACGGATCGAAAAATATTGGGTAAGATGTGAAAAAGTTGCAAACATTCATCAATTTTAAATCAACGCGCCATAGTTATTCCTCGCTTGTGCCAGTTGCCGAAAAAAGTGTTTGCTAAACAAAAGACGGTATCAACCAGCGCACGAACGCACCACGGCGTGGCCACTGGTCAAAGGGCGTGAAAATGTATCCGACTGCTAAACGACTTTGATGAAGATTGATTTCATTGCTTTTGTTTAGCTTTCTTTTGGGTTTGTTCGATGTTTTCACCTTAGTTGATACTGGTACGCACCACATTCTTGACCGGATCGTGTACACCTTTTTGTTCCACTCGTTCACCGACAAGCCAAGTCAATCGTGTGTAAAGATATGATTCAAGCAATCAACGCTTACCAACCTCCCCCGAGACGGATAAAGTGTCAAAGGTGAAACAGTGTCATGTGGGGAATATGCCGGTGCCAAGAAAATTGATTGAATTTTAAGGTGTAAGTTCCCCGAAGGTGTGTGTAGTAAACATGTCAGCGCCCGGTGCCACGCACAAAGGTGACAAACTTTTCGACTTGTTTTGCCAGGGTGACTCACGTGTGCTAAAGGTGTGGTCCTGCCAGGCATCAACACCACCGGCACAGGGACGGGTGTACATAAGCAATGTTTATTGGCGGCACATAGAAAGTTGAAAGTGGTGTAAGAAATATTCTTCCTTGGAGAGTTTGATTTTCCATTTCTGGTTGAATTTTTTCGCACACATGGGTTTGAAAAATCCTCCCAAAGGTAAGCCGACGAAAAACCCGCTTTGATGCGGGTTTCCTGAAGGCATTCAAAACACACGCAGCATGAGCACAACTTGACCAGAATAATAAAGGAAAAATGGGAATACGCAAGTCAGGTACTGTGCAACCCCACGAGCATTGTTAGTTGAAAGCAAAGGTACAACAATTTGCATAAAATGCTAAACTTCGCATGCGGTAGGTGGGTAGTTTGGGGGTGTTTAAACCTTTCACTTTAACACGTTTACAATGGCGGTGCTTCCGAGAGATGTTACAAGCAGTGGAGAACTTTCGCGACCCAGAAGATGGTTATGGTAATATTTTTACCAAGCTAAGGTAAAAGCGAGCAAAAACAAATGGGAAGAAAGAACTTTTCTACGCATGCGATGCGATCTTTTATTGTGGAACCCAACACTCATAAAAGAAATAGAAAAAAGAGTGAAAGAAGTAAAGAAGTAAGTATTAGTATGTGAAGAAGTGTAATAAGATTCACGCGAGTAAGATACATTCGTTCGGAAGCATGTCAACAGAACCTCCGAAAAAATAATGTCAGACCAGAGTTGAAAATTGTGAAACGAACTACATTACCTCGGGTGCTTGCATCAATTAGCCTAAAAGTATGCAATTTTCACGATTTCTTCTGTGCTAATTTATGGTAACTTGCCACTTGAAAGTTACCGATCGCTTGTGGATTTTTTTCAAGCTGAGCAGGAGTATGTGAAGGTAAACTTGAAATCATTCCATTTTCCAACTTGACAGATGTGACAGTCGAGATAGCGCTGACTAGATTGTATTTTAGTTTTGGACACTATCTAAAAAATGGAATCTATTCGAATTCTACTTCTTCACTTTCCAATTCAACCTGAAACGAATCCTTTAATGGTTCGAAAACTGTAAATTGTGATGCAAAACGCATTCCTTTCAGCTGGTGTATTGAGGCAAACTCGGAATGAAGCTGGCATATAAATGCGCCATGTGTTGTAAACTCAATTTTTTTATCATCCAATTCTAGTAACAGTGTTTCTACAATGTTCTCGGCAAATAATAACCCCTCAGAAGCAAAAAAAAAAGCAGACCACTCACATGATCAATTTCCCCTTCAAGTGGAACATAAATTAATGCTTAACAGACCAACGAGCACAAAAAAAACGGTTACTTCTACAGTGTTCCACAAAAACACGAAAACTTTCAAAAGAAAAAAGAATGTTATTTTTGCTCCATCCCCCCACCATTCCATGGTAAAGGAGAAACTTTGCTAGCAGATAAAATTTACAGTTTACCAGCTTTTCTTGCCAAACAGAAATAAAACGTAATCGTGAAGGGAAAGTTTTTCTTCGCCCACAAAAACGGATCCCAATTCTTTTGCGTTTGGTCCCATCCATCAACATGTGGCGATACATGTGGGATGGGCTATTTTTGCTCAAATATTTTTTTTTCGCTTCACTACCCATGAGTGGTGGAGTTCTTTCTGCATGCAGTGTAAATGTGTGAAAACTATGCGTGCTGGGGATGTTTTATTTCCTATACACGGGCACGGAATGTCCTGCAGGCTGCATCGGATTTTTATGAAACTCAATCTTGCAACTTTCGACGCAACGCTCCACGCAAAGGTGAAATAGAATGATGACATACACAAAAAAAACATGCTGGTGTGAATTTTTTATTCACGCTGGTGGTTTGTTTTGTTTGTTTTTGCTGCTTTCTTTCTCACTTTACCGTATACCGTAGCTGCCGTAAGTGCCTTCTATCGGTGGATATGGTTTTAAAAGTAATTAAATAAACTTTTACCAGCATCGGAATCCTCCGGAAGGGAAAGTAAATCAATTATACCAAACTATGCGCATACATCCAGCGTCATGTTTGCTCATACATGCTCACAGACACACACCCGTTCAGGAACACATACACACACACAGAAGCATCCGTAGAATGAACTGGGTAATCTACTTTACAAATGGATCGTACGCGAAAGTCACACGGCAAACTGAACTAGCGTCAGCACAAATTAAATCGTAAAAGCGGAAACTTTTTCTCTCATTCTCTCTGTCTCAGTTCGACTAAAAAAAAAAGAACTCAAAGACGTTAAACTTTTGGTGAATTATGAGATCCCGTCCTTCCTACATTGCCCAAAGTACCGGAAACAGTCTGAACCTTTCCCCCCTCCTAATGCTCTAGCTGCTCAAGCATCGGTAGTGTCTGTCGGGAATGTTACACAATAGTTTCCCGGAGCACGTTCGCCAAAATTTTGGGACAGCCAAGACAGTACGAGAGATAATTCCAAAGCGTAGGTGTATGTGAGTCGTTACCGTCTCTTCCGCGGTTGAAAGACGTGCACGTGGTTACATTCATTGCAACACCAAACCGGCCAACCAACGAACGTTCGTACGGGCTCCAGTGTCCCCACGGGTTCATGCAGTGACCGCTCGATTCGTACACGTTTCATCGACGTGACTTTTTACTTGCCGTTACAGAAACGGGTTACACAATTACACGGCCAAAAGGTTAGCAACCGTATCAACCTACTGGGACCGTTTACAAGGTAGAAAGCACCGAGGTGGACGCGATTTCCCTCACGAGCGCACAATTTATGACACCCAGCGTTATGATGTTTTGTTTCCGTCGATAAAACTTCTGGCCGGGACTTGAATGCATGAATGCGCGTTGCCATTCCAACTTATTGCTAATTAGTACTATGATTATAATTAAAATGTATTCCATGGAACATGTGTTTGGTTCGATCGTTGAGTTAATTTTTTGTAAGCCAATCAAAGAAACTAGGATTTAGCTTGAAACTGGTCCACAATTATGATTAGTTTGCTAGTAGAATTAAAAAAAAATCATAAAGCGCTGTTTTCTTTTTTTAAACCAAGGCTTCTTGATGGGAACAATACGCGTTCATAGTAACCCATGAAGGATCGTTCGAGCAATGTAAAAGTCTGAAGGTATGCAAATATACTATTTTCTCTCCATTTTATTCTGGTTGATTATGGAAAACATACTTAAAATTGCATATTTTTAGGCGGTTAACCAAATTTTTATGAAAATTGCGTTGAAATGACCCATTCAAATTATTATATTTCATTATGTTTTATGTATATATCGGAAATTTTTAATTTTGTTTCTTACTTAATTAGCAACCATGAATAAAAAAACCCTAAAATCTCGCCTTGCAACGAAACACCACCATATGGTAATCCTCATAAACGCGTTTTTATACGAGTTTATACAGCAACAACCGTTGCACCAAACAAAAATGTGTTATATGGTAAGCAATATTCTCCCGTGTCGTAAACACATTTTAAATGCGGTTTTGTGGAAACGCAGTAAAAAGTCAACCCAGCATGGTTTATTAATGGCTACAAAAAAAAAAAAAAACATGGAACAGAATTTTAAACTGTCAGACGCTGAATCGTAGTAAAGCGCGACGGCTTGTGAGCAGAGAAGCAAAAACAAAGCCCAGCGCCAAAGAAAACTATCCTCTGTCAATGGACCAAGTGGTGGAATAAAACCATCTTCCATTCGTTTCTGCGCGGTAAGAGCCTTTCCAGCATTGGAAAAATGCTTTAGCTTAACTGTAATATCATAAACATCAAATGAAACGGGGTAGGAACGACACGCCCCTATCCAGTGCTCGTCCACCATGGCACCAAACCAGCCTTGGTGGTATATATCGGTACGGTCTTAATTTTACATAATTCAACAAATGAAAATTTATTGCACACGCTCCTACATTTTCCTACCACGCCAGGACCTCAGCTGAGGTTGCCTTCGGTTGCCGTGCTTGTGCAGGCCTTTGAGGAAAACCGAATACTAAAACGGTTGGCGCATGTTTGTCTTCACATTGAAGGCGGCAAAACGGAGTATTCGGAAGCAACAAACTGTACGCCTTCAATGTGGGGCTGTGGAAACAGTGAAAAGATAATGCAAAGTGAATGGAAATCGGAATCTCTGGCATGCCGCGGTGGGTGGTGAAAGCTGGCCGGAATACGTTTTATTTTCCTTCCTTATTTTCCTTTTCGAAAAAATCTAGGGTCTTGTAGTGCAAAAAGTAAGCTTACATTGCTATCAGTGCAGATGTTGTGCATTATGTTCGTTCCTCGGATTGACGAGGTCCCTATTGCTTGTAATATGCTTGTGTTCGTCGAACTTATGCTTTTACAATCATTTAATTGATGGGATTGGTTGATCTGGATGTAATCGTAACGCAGATTGACGAATCAAGTAAAGAAACAGATGTTTTTGACGGTCTCAAATGCATGTTTAATGTACGATAGATAGTTACATTCATGGTGTAAAATTCTTCTTCGATATGTCTTAACGTTTAAATATGATCATAAAAATACCTTACAAAATCACAAAACCAACCGGACACATGTTGTAAGGTCTGTAGCTTGTAGCATGTTGACTGTGATTTATTGCAGCATGATCATGATCAACAAAGTATTCAAACACTAAAACACTTTTTCCCATAACTACATTTTTACATTATGACATAATTTCATTTTCTCTAAAATGCTACCAACTACAACTGAGCCACAATAAAGGATATAAAAGATGTAACAGAAGTGAAAACGATGTAAAAAGAAATATATCGAAGTTGCTCCCACTTGTGGCAATTTATTTATACATGCAAGAGGCAAAAAAGGGACGAATGTGGCGCCAGTCAATGGCCGTTTAATGGCCCATTTTCCCACGGGGTTTGACCGAAGTAGTACAAGAAAAAATCGAACCCTTAAACGTACTGCAAAAACAGGGTCCCAAATGTATTGATGGAAGGATGAAAATCAAACAAAACACGGACAAAAAATACAACGTGCTTCACCGCATTCGCCTGGAAGAGATTAATTTTCTCTCGCTGCATAAAAATATGCGAATGGCAAATGAATGCTTAATGCATTTCCACTACACCGACCGGTGCTGGATGTTGATGGGTTTGGGAATAAAGTGCACACTCTGAAGATGACACCCGTGCAACGAACCATGGTGGACCGATCCGGGACATACATCATTTGCCTGTGAACGTTACGGTGAAGAGGGCCCGATAGAAGGAGAAGGGCGCGGCCAGAATGGTGGAAAATTCGTTTCGCAGGTTGTACAACGTTTTCGTCCTTTTTCAATACTACTTCCCGGGCCCTTCACTATGGGTGAGGACTTTTTTTCATGCAGCTCTCAAAATGAGGTTAAATCACTCACCGGGTCTTGTTCGCCCGCTCGGGGATCGAGACGTTTAACACCCCACAGGACAGGACAGGCTGTGGTTTATTCTTTGATACAGGCAGAGTGCACCAACGTATCATTTGATGGGCGAGCAAGAGAGACAGACAGAGAGAGGGAGAGAAAGAGAGAGAACCGTGATTGGCTATGGAAAAGGTCCTTCAGCTTAATTTATGCGACGTGGTGTGAAAATAGTTTTTGCTTTGATGTGTGCAAGTGTTGCTACTCGCTTCGCTGCATTCTATCTTATCTGCTATAGTTCATGGTCATGTGACAATCGCCCTTTTGCGTACTCACGTCACCTCACGTGGTGCACAATGTCAATAGGAGCGTGTCAAGATGGAGTGGCAAAGTTCGTCTGCCTTGCTGAGTCTTTTGCAGAGTGAAAGAGCATTTTAACGCATATTTGGCGATGACATAAAAAGTGACAATACATTATAATGTTTGATTTATTTTCGTAAATAATTATGATTAACGCGCATTTTTAGAAAAAAAATTGTTGCAATTATTAAACTGATACAACAATTTGTATGATTTCGAGTTGTTTTTGGAGTGTTTAAACAGTTTGGGAGAATGATCGGATTGATGGCTGAAGTTGAGAAACTTTAAAAAACACCATCAGTTCTCGTTTGCGAAAGTGATGTGAATAGACAATTGAAAAATAACCTCAACAACAGCCTCACTGGGCGTCGAGGTAAAGCATCACATAAAAGCCCATAAAAGGCGCTTACACATTTCTTGCTGCTGCAAAATTTCCGCTCTGCATCAACGTACTGCACACCATTACGTTAACGGAGCAAAGAACTATCAAACATTTATATCAATTTCTAGTGCAACTCTTTGCACCATTTCCTCCATGAACGGTGCAGTTTACTCTCAATCAGCAACCACTAGCGAAAAACCGGCATAACCATCGATCTCTCTTTCGCTCCAGGCGGTGCGCTCTGCGTCATTGCACCGCCATAAATGCATTAATGAAATTCATTTCCTCACATCCTGCACCTCGACATGCCACACGAACGAACGAGTTGCAGCATCGGGGCGTGTGTGTAACAATTTCCTGGGCCTGTTTGGAGCGGACGACATAGCAAAAAAAAAAAAAAAACATTCCATCCCGTTCGGTTCGGTACGGCAACACGGTGGAGCACGAGGATGAAGTTTTACCAGCAGCATCCCCACAGGACGGCCACCCTTTTTGCGAAGTTTCCAATCATTCCCATACAGCTGCACGGAGTTCTAAGAGGAGGTGGGGAGGGGGGCTTGTTACTGAAAATGGAGCCCATCCGTTCGCCATGATTCAACCAAACACGTCCAACCGACCCAGAAGGACCTATCTGCTACCGGGCGGTAGAGGAAATAACAAACGAATCATAAAATAAGACTGAACCAAACCGCCAGGAAGTAATGCGCCGGAAAAAAGGGCATTCGAAGCGGGAGATGGACGGTGTAAAATAACTTTGGTAACAATTTCGTTCTCATTTTTGCCTTTGTATCCAATCGCATACACACACTGACAGGAGGCATGCAAAGGGAAAAAGTTACGCGAAACTGGCCTAACAGCCAAGAGTTGTATTAAAAACTTTCGACCCCCACACACCCAAAATCAGCACTCGGGTTCGTTTTCCCCCCCGTCCACTTTGGCGCCCATTTTACAGCGGAAGTGAATATTAAAGTTATCGTTTTCACTTCACACGCACGAACAGCGTTTGGGTGTGTGTGCCATTTTTGTTTCGTTCGGTTGGGAATTTCATTTTTTCGTACACGTCCTTTTTGATGCCATTTCTCCAGGACTCCGGTATTTGAAAGCCAAATGGTAGGGGGGACACAAAGTTTAATGCACGGACAGTTCCCATTAGGAACTCAATTACGTTTCAGGCGGTTGGTGTGCAACCCGGCACACTCTCATACACACTGCCATCAGGGAAGCGTGTTTATCACACGCCTTGTATCCCTTCGGCAACTTTTTTTCCCTCCATAAGTCCAACTTGTTATCCTATTCTCGATAGAAAAAAAGGAAACCAAATTAAACGCACTTATTTGCAGGAGTGCCAAGTTTGACACTTTGGCTTTAGGTCGAAACCGATCCCTGGTGTTGGGGTCGAAACGGACAGTTCATAAATCAGGTTTTTTCCTTTGCTGTTTGCGTTTTTTCAGAGTATCGGAAATCAAAAGCGTGACAGATCGAATGCATCCAACGGCAAGGAGGGAAATTTTATTTGAAGCTTTGAGCCTTAAAGAGAGAAAGCGTATAGAGAAAATGAGAGAGAGATAGAAGTGCTATTGAAATGCGACTAGCCTTCACAACGACAACTTCAAACATGGTAAAATAGCAACGATTCCTAAGAGATCAAAGTGAGAGATCGAGAGATCTAAGAGAGGCTAAGAGATTGACATGATAAAATGCTTTACAATGTAATGAAAATGATCGATAGCTTATATAAAAGCGATCCGCTAGATTATGTTTGCCCTGTAAATGCAAATCAGAACTAAGTATACTACTTTGTCTGAGAGCTAATCCTTGCTGACGCGAACAATTTAAAAAAAATACATATTTGGCTCAGGATTTTTGAGTTATTTCTACATTTTGCCATGGTTGTTAGAATGTTTCCAAATGTATACCTACTATCTTCATAAATCAAACATTGATCAATTATCAACACAGAATATGAACACCGTTTATCGGATTGTGTGTTGTTTTAACCTTTTGCCCTTAAAAATTGGGAAATTTGCACCGTGTCACGGTGAAATACTAAATTGCCCATGCACAAACAAGAAACACTATGTACGGGTGCCAAGTTTCGCAACAACGGTTCATACCAATCCGACGAAAGCTCCACGCTGCGGAACCAAACATATCGCTTAAAGATTTCGTGTTTTCGTGCTCTTTTTTTTGTTTTTCTTACTCCATTCTTTGTTTTTTTGTCTTCATCGGGGTGACGGAAGTGGAAGGAAATTAAATTTCTCCCGCATGACCGTGTTTCACGCCATCCTCCCGGTTGCCCTTGACTTGCGACGGTATGGTACCTCCGTACACAGTGAGTCTCACTACAACCACCCCCAAACCGGCCGGGCGCAATTTAATGCAATCCATTATACTGCTGTGTCGTTGCCACCGAGCACATGTGAACGGGAAAATTGTATATTTATTTCCACCTCACCATTACTCTCCGTGGCAATGCAAGAGTAACGGGAATTTTTCTTCGGGTCTTTAGGGTTGTTTTTCTTTACCCCGCTGCCGCACCGAGAGCTTTTCCAAGCTGTGAAAAACATTGCTTCACGAAATAAAACAACCTTAAACAAACTCCTCGTTTCTAACACACACACACATGACATAGGCTTACAAACACACTCAACTGAGTTCGCTTAGCGTGTCGGGGGTTTTTCGGTGGAGGCCGAGTTTTTTTTTTGGTTGCAGGTCGACTTTCACCGTGCTAGTGCTCGGCACTACGGACACCAAGATCCTTGAGTCCCTTTCATCTTGCTCCGTTCCAGGTTCCCCTTTACGTCATCAATCTTGGCCCCGTTCTCCGAGCACGGGACGCAAAACGAACATATGTTATTGCACTGCTCATATTTCACAAAGTGTCCGATAATGATGCATTGCAGTAGTCCCAAGGCAATTTCTTCTACGTTCGGTTTGGTGTTGGAAGAAATGCACACGGCGCACGGGGTGGTTTGGCACGATACACGATCTACGGAACGTGAAGTTTGCTGCAAACACACAAACGTCGTTGGTTCTGCGCTGGTACGTCCGTACGGTATTGCACAGTGGCGAAATTTGGTAAAAACCTCGGTTCACTTTTATGATTACAATAAATTTATTTCGATATAATTATGATCGATTGATTGGATGTGACCTTTTGTGATGAATATCAACAGAGCACCATTAACATATTCATCATCAGAAATTTAGATTTAATATGTAATCGGGCAGAGAATAATTTTATTCAAAGGACATTTCAGCTTTATTCAATCCTTCAAAGCAAAGCTAATAACGAAATTTACCATTATTTGCCTGCATTTGGGCGTAATAAAAAAAATTAGAATAATTTGTTTGCTTACATTTAGGCGTTTGCTTTATCGATGAAATGTTGGAAATTGGACTAATTTCTGAAGTACTGAACATTAATTATCTTTTTAAATTTTACTCATGTTTTATACTTTACTTCAACTAAGTAATAGGTCAATGCTTCTTGTCTTTTTCGAAAAATAATGGTATATTTAGAAATGTCCATCTTTTTTCTCACTGTGCTCATGTTATGTCCCCGTATGGCGTTGGTTGTTAGCCTGGATATGGAATTTATAAATTTGCTTTTCCCAATTCTTTACCTTGCCTGATTCCCAAAAGGGGAGCAAGAAGAAGTACTCAGCACAATTCCTATATTCCTAATCGACCAAAGCATTGGAGAAGCTATTTTCGCTCGCACGTCTCCTTTTGTGTCCTGCAGCTCCACTCAAAATTGCTAAACCTCCACTGGGGACAGCGTTATGGTAATGTAGCAAAGCTTTTGCATTTTTTTTTTAGTGAAGTTGCATTCCATCCGCGGTTGACCGAGTGCGACCCTTGCACTGACGTCCCGGGGAAGAAAGATCGATGCCGTATGCAAAAACCGTCTTATAGTACATCGACAATATTTTCCCTACCGGTCTACACGGCAAAGGGCAAAAGAGAAGCGAAGTGGAATAGTACAACTTACCTTTCAGCACGTGCACGTAAATACTCGATTGGCGCGCGTTGGCCGGAGCACAGGTGTAGTTGCCGCCGTGCCGGGCCGTCGCATTCCGCACCGACAGGATGCTGGAGGCTAGCTTATTGTTCGACACGGACACGCCATCCTCCTGATCGTAGTTCACCATCCGATCTTCGTGATACCTGTGTACGGCGAGAAAGCAAGGAAGAAAGGCTCCATCAGAGAGGCAAAAATAGAATTGAGGCGAAGCCGGCGACAAAAAAGCACACCAAACAGCAAGCAAGCAAAACGTCACGGTATGCCACGGTGTGCTCTTTGCTGAGAGGTAGGTTGCTAGGTTACTACCAAGTTCCGTCGTCGCTGAGCTAACAGGAATTGTCGAGCGTTGTCAACGCTCGGGGTATTTGTTTATTTTTTGCACCTGCTTTTTGTCTCGTTTTTTTAAAGTTCGTTTAGCCTCGCTCAGCATAATAAATGAAGTGGAAGAGATTGAAATTTGATACGCGCTCATAAATCGTCCCAGCACATGCTGGTGCTGACAAAACACCAGCGCACACATCGCACACAGGTATGAGCCGCCTCGGTTCTACGCCCCATACAGAGGCGACGGTCGATTTAGGGCGAGTCAGGCCGATTGCCTACAAAGAAAGTAAACCGACCCATTTTCCTGTTCTTGCTTTTGTTTTCCTCCCCTACTGGTGGTGGTATGCTTTTTTTTAAAGCTTTAAAGGGACATTTAAGTGGTGAAAATTACTCCATCAGGGCGGAACCTTTAATCCCAACGTAAAGGGAACGATAAAATGTGTTAAATTCCGGTTCATAAACCCGGTGCTTGCTGACAGCAGGTGAAAGTAATAAAGAATTTGTTTTTTTTCTAGCAAATCTTTTACTTAACAGGGTAGTGACACTGCTGGTACCAAGCGCGCTTGTTTGACTAATAAATCTGTTCAAAATGGAGTCTTTATGGGGCCCATTGAATAAACTTCCAAAGTATGCTTATCATAATTTCAAGCTGTTTGTTACCATTTTTATTGCTGCATCAATGAATTTGAGTAATGAATATTTATTCCGATTGCGTTTACATAGGTTATGTTCATATTTCCTCATCAATGCTTAGTGCAATCATTGTCCATCAGCATCGTTATCAGTGAACAGTGGTTGATGTCTTGATCACATACAAATCAGAAAGCGAGCAGTGAAGCCTCTGAAATTTAGTAGATTCTAAATAAGCTTAAATAGTGAATATTGCAATAAATGAAACCCACAGAATGACGCAAGGATGTGTCCTTTACGATACACAGGATAACGTCATCCAATCTCCAAGTTTAGATCACACTGCTATTCGAACACCTCTGTGGTGCAGAGGTCAACCGAAACGAAATCTTAATTACATCTTGAAGTTTACATCTTCAAGTAAATACAAACTGCAATGCCTCAGAAATCCAAGGTTATATCAACTTCACATGCCCTAGTTAAACAACCACCTTACATAGTATCTCCTTATCAAAAACCGTGTATCCTTGTGTTGGACATCATTCAAAAGCTTCCATCTTTTTCTCGAATTAAATCTATTGATCTACCAGGAATGTTGTCCATGCTACCTCCCATCCCACCAGCTGGATTCAAATTCTTTACTCACTAGCTCGAATCAAATCCGGCAGCACGTGATCGCAGGATTGCTGCTGTTTGCATTCCAACTCTGTCCAGCGCGTTTCTTCTGCCCAAGCGAAAGCAAAACATCGTACACAAACGCGGACACGACGACCAACAACCCACCACAACAAAGTGCGCCACACGGACCCCCCCACCGAGAGGGAAATACTTGGGAACCAGGCTCTCAATTTTATGATTACGACGCATTCCATCACGCCAATGTGTCCAGAAGTGAAAGGTGCTTCGGCCCGGTGGGATGAAAAGAAAACAACCCGGCGAACCCGCGCATACCTTGCCTAGTTCCGGGCGTCCGCGTACGGTGATCATCTCGGGAATCATAGACCCGCACAAAATTGGAACCGTTTCATCTTTCTCTGCCCACATCAAAAAGGGCACAGCCATGGGACTCGATTCCGCCATAAATCGTACCACGACACGGCCCCAATTCCCCCATCTTCTTTCATTCGTGTGGATCGAAATTCGCGGTTCAGAATCTTTCAATGGGGTTGTTTTTTTTTTCTTTTTTGCTCTGGCACCGACAACGACTGGTGGCGACGGTGGGTTTTGCTGCCACTTGACGGATATTTATTTATTTCATTTCATCGCCCTCATCGCTGCTGCTTGATCGTTTCGGAGCATTTCGGGGTCGATAGGTGGTACTGTATACTTGTTTTTTTTTGGTACATATAATCATCCTGCACTTTTGCAACCGATATTTTCTCTTGTCGTCATAAATCTTTCATAACCGATCAACCGAAACCGGCGAGTGGCGCATAAAGAAAAGCAGACATAAAAAATGTGTACGCGGAATACTTACCAAAAGACGTAAAGCGGACTTTCGGTGGCACGTTTCAGTTTGCATTCCAGTCGCAGTGTCGATCCTTCGTCTATATGCAAATCGGGCGATTCGAGAATTTCTGCGACCGCCTCTGTTCGTGCGCAGGGAGTTTGTGGAAAAGAGGAAGAGAGATACGACGAATGAATGGTACGTCAAATGCATTAAGGGTGCTTTAAAAAGGGAAATTCTTTTTCCCACGTAACGTTTCTTGTATCAAAGATATAGATATGACAGATAGCAATCGACCATCTGTGGTGTTTGAGTCGGTTATCATAACTAGAGCTATGCGACGTCATTTAGAACGAACATTACCAAATCATTCGTAGGAAACCAGCTAGATCTTGCTCTCTGCTGTGTTCCAAGTTCAAGCAAAAATAGTCTCCATTGCTATGAAACCAGAACACCGAAAAACCGGTCGGGTGTTTCCCAGGTGACTAATAATTCATCAGATATTTCCATATAAATTACATTTCTTTGCGCCCAGGTACGCAACCAAATCGATTAAGAAATTTCATTCACAAAAACCCCTTGTCACACAACGCTAGATGGCGCTTGGTAGGGAGGGAGGGAAGCTGAAATCAAGGACTTCCACCCCCAAGCTGCTGATGCTATGGCCCAACTTACCGACGATCCTAAGCTCGATGAATATCGACTGGGGTGGATGGGTGGATATTTGGCACTCGTACAGTCCTTCGTCCTCCTTTCGGGCGTTCTTTATCCGCAGCGCCCAGTTGCCGAGATGGCGCGTATGCTCGACCAGGAACCGATCGTCGCTACTGTACGTGGAAAGGCCGACCGTCAGCAGCTGGTAGTCTTTCCGCCGGAACCAGGACACCTGCAGAAATGCGAGAAAGTGGAAGAGGAAAAATGCCGCATGGATGGAAACACGATCAAGTGCGGGGTGGTTTTGGATGTGTGCTATTGCGCTACCATATCCAGCTGCATGCAGTGGAAGCAACCAAACAACGGTGAAAGAAATAAACTAATGAAAGCATTTTGGGCCATTTGGCACACACGGAACACACGGCAGAGTGAGTGAAAATTTAATTTGAAACAATATTCCCACAACTCAGGTACGGAAAATGGGACCACCTTTCCGGTGGGCTAGCACTGAAAAGGGTGTCTGTCTGTTTGTCGTTGAAACCGATGGCTCTTGACCGTACTTGTCGAATTTTACAAGCCTTGTCGACCATTTTTATCCACCGCTCACACCGCGTGCGGTGCATTTTGGTACCACCGAGCCGGTTTCGTTGTTGCCGTCGTTGCTGCAGAAAGACGGTAGCCCTTCTATTTCCGGCAATTTGCCCGGAAAGATCCGGACCATGCTGCGGAGAATATTCTACCCAGTATCTGGCACGATCAGGCAGCACGGTCGCAGTGTCGGATAAAATTTCAATTAGCAATAAATTCCTAAATTTTCACTTGTTGTAATTGCTCGGCAGATGGTTTTCGGTGCCGCCCGTAGTGTGGCATAAGTGCCGCAATGGAAGCGCGCATTTCTGGCAGGGTGGAGGTGCCTATTTAGTGTGGAAGGCGATACAGTACGCGGGCGGAAGGTGAAAAACTTTGCAACGGTAAAATTCATCTGCTATCGATTTAACCTTGCCGCATTACGGGGCAACCGGGCAATGGAACGCGCGGCAGACATGCTGTAGCAATTTCAATTTACAACGAGCTTTCGTACAAGCAAACTTTTCTTTAGCGTCAGCGTTTTTTTTTTGCTATTTTTGTGTTGCTTGAAGAAAGCGGACGAAAAATTAAAAAATAGGCTGGAGTCAACTTTTCCAGATCATACCTTTACCGTCCTTGTTATACTGACAGTAGCAATATTGTGTTGGATACTTTTGTGTTGGTTTGTTAAGTGGATCAAGTATAAAGAGGGGAGGGGGGGGGGGGGATTTTGTTCAGAATTTCTTATCTTTTCGATAAAACTTTTAAGACATGTTTAGATATACAGGAAAACCCGTAGAATGGATCAAGTATAAACGGTCACTCGCCATTTGATGTTATAATTTTCTATAAGATGGCGCTGCTGTAGCAAGAATCAATGTCAAATAATGACAGATGCTAAAGAGTATTTCAATACTGTTCTACTCTGAAGCAATTTTTACAAAATATGTACTGCCATGCGTACCGTGCTGATGTAGCAAAGCACCCGTGAGTGAAGCACATTTTCATTCCAGCGCATTTTATCCTTTTTCCAACTGAAATTTCGATACACAAATATACAATAAACATACAAAAAACAGCATTGATTGAAATGCAAGACAGCGCAAAAATCTTCGATGACCTACAAAATACTATCGGTGAAAAATGAATCACCGGATGTCTTCGATGTCGGAAACCGAGCCAGTGTCCATTCAATGCTGGAAAAGCTTTTTTACTGTACAACCGGAAGCAGGTTGTTTTCGACTTCCTTCTGCTTGCTGTGTTTTTACTTCTCTTGCTCCCATCGGTCTACTCTGCTTAAACTTTTTCCGCTATTCGACAGGCAGACTGTGCTGAATGGGAAAATCAATCTGTTCGATGGCTATCGTTTTTGTCCGAATGGTTCACCCACTAGAACGAGAATTGTTAGATTTTCGTGGCTGCAATAATGTCCTGGAACTTTATGTTGTATTAGTACCGTGCGGAGGATAGTATTATGATAGCTTTCCGAAAAGAAGCTGCACTGTAGATGTGTCCCCACTAAACGGAAGTCAGGACAACAATAAGTACCACAAATAGCAACGTTATTTTCGAACCTCGTGCTGCCAAACGATACCTGTACGACCTTCTTTTGCTTTTGAGGCTCTGGAAGAGATTATAGCTGCTTTAGGACTATCGAAAATAGATGCTTAGTTGCAGTTGACCCCGTTGGGGATTGATTGCAATCGTTGGTATGCGCCAGTCATTTTATTGCTACCGTGCGCAATTACTTAACAAGTGGAGGACATAAATCGTTTCCAAGAGGAGTTGCTGTTATGTCTTCTTTGTTTACTTTGAATGGAGGTTCAAATGTATTTATTCATGGCATGGCGTGTAACAAAGCACTGATTGTGAAATAGTTTTGTTAAACATCAAACTGACTCAGTCAACTATGAATAGTTTTTCGACTGAAAAGAGTCTCTTATAACTTATGGTTGTGTTATAACTTGAAAAATGGTTAGGCTTCGCTTACAAAATGATTAATTAATCATTCTCAAGCAGCACTGTGGTTAGCAATGGATCTAAAACCGAATGCTTTCATTGTAAAATAAAAACTAGTAACAAATACAAAGAATAAAGTTAAACTGAATGTGAAACTACCCAAAACAGAAACAAAAGGTAATTACAAAAATATGAAACAGAAGCAAACCAAAGCGTTCGACTAACAAAATACTTACTTACAGTGGCTGGTGTTGTCATGGTGACGCTGCAGGGCAGCACCGCTAGGCCTCCTCGTTGACTAATTACTCTAGTGTTATTCTTAGTAATAAATTGACTTTGTAATGGACCTAATGAGTTTCTGTGCGCTGCCTTCGCCTCGTTGGAATCTGCGTAGAGAAATGGGAGAAACGAAAACAAAAACACACAGATAAGTAAAACCACATCCTTCCAACCACACAATGTCACACAGAAGAGACGAAAGAACCCGGAAGGAAGAGCAAACAGCGGCACAACAAAGAAGGTACGTTGGAATCGCATCCTCGAGCGATATGAGGTGACATTAGCATCATCGGTTAGTAAACGCCACTCCCATCTACCGTGCTGCGAAGATTAATGAGTCTTGGCGACAGATCGTTTTCGGAATTGGATTAAAGCCCGGGCTGATTATTATCATCCCGGGCAATAAAACACCTCCCTTTCGTTGGTCTCATCATCGGCGCCGATCCCAGTTGCCTCTCCAACCGAGATGCTCAGCTGCTCGAAGCACGGGAAAGAAAATGCAAATATCATGTCGTAATGAAGTTTAAATTTGCCTCTTTGCCTAATCTCACATTCCAGCGCGGGATACCGGTTGTTAAATAACTTTCCTACACCTTTCCCTCTTTCGCCACCGGCGCTCAACAACACGCTTGTTTTCGCTAGAGTGTTATGCTGCTATGGAGCTTGAGAAGCATGTTTTTCATTGAAATGACTTCTGAATTGGCACATTTCCGATGGCAGTGCTCGTCAAGGTTGTCAAGGCTTACGCGATGCATAAGCATAATTACCGACGTACCGTGAGCGCACGGACATGGTTTTTCGTTTTTCCTCATCCCGTGTGAGTGTTATCTTTTTTGTTGTTGTTGCTGTGAAGACTAGAAGTTTTCACTCGAAGCAAGAGTTGCTGTTCTAATTAATGTTTCTGGTTAGTGTGCGGGATTTGCTTAAATTTCTGGTGTGAATTGTATTAATTATTTCACGTATGTTTTAACTCCGGCATAAGGTGTACTATTGAGAGCAAAATTATAGCGTAATAAAAGCTGTATGAAAACAAACAGCGTCGGTTAGTGTTATAAAACAGAAGCATACGATGGTGCAATCACTTTCCACTAGAGGGCTTTACCATACGAAGAATAAAGAAGGATGCGAGAGTGGGCAACTGCAAAATCGGATTTAGTAGAATATACTATCTACTATTGTTTGAATCATCCCTTAAATTGAAAATCAATTTTCTAGCACTTAAGTTGTACAGCAAGTCGATATTAATAACAAATAAATGTTAGGTTTAGATATCATTTTGATTATTGTATTGATCGATTAACTTAAAAATTTAACATTTAATTGTTCAGTTATCATCAATGTTTACAGTATGTTATGCATATTATGCGTGTAGTTCAGCAGGAGTCAATTTTGTACTCTTGTTTCTAGTAATTAATATAAAAATTAAACACTAATCATTCAAATACACAAATTGATTGTTGGTGTTCATTATTACAATGTTTAGCAATTAACTACAATTTCGGCACGCTTCAACGATAAGCAGCGTAAGCATTTAGCCACCACAACAATACAAATGTGCCACGCTCCAACATTTTCCACATCTCAACGGCAAATGGAAAGAAAATGGAAACAATCGCGAATGCTCTTGCAATCAGTGGCAGGTCCTCTTCACCGCAACGATCAGCATCAGCATGAAGCATCAGCACATCGTACGCTGCTGCGTCGTGTGATTGCATTAACATTTATTACAGCTTTCCTGATGGGTGCCCGGCAAAATTTCCGTCCCATTAAGAACGCATCAATGCCAACACGATGCCGCCTCCTCACGATGTGCGGCCGGAAGTGAACTGACTAATGACAGACCACCGAATGGTAATGTTGTTACTGCCATCGGTGCTGCTTCCGAGGGTCGGTAATCAAACCTCACAAGACACAGCTAATTACATAGCTTATTATTGCTTGCTTTCCGCCCTAACTACTGCTGCCATGCTGGGGGGTGTGATAACAGGAAGCCAGTTTCTCGAAGCTTTCACACTGTTCTTCACCACGAAGCTTCCGCAACGGGGTTCCTGCTCGTCACTGGCGGAGAGATTGCCATAATTAGGCTGGTGGAGTGGTTGTAATTTCGTATTTTGTGTTTATTTAATTCAATTCCCGTTCGGTGCTTTTGATGAGCAGTTCCACCTCACCGGGGGAGGGCGTGTGTTTGCTGTAATGTCAGCACGGTTTGGCAGGGTTCCGCTCCAATAGGAAAGGAATCTTTTTGTGCTGGTACAATCTCAAGTGTAACTACCGTACCGTTTAGCTTTCCTCTAGCGCACCATTGATGTGCATGGTGATTGAGTGCTGTCAGACGCATACAGAGCAGATTCCGTTGAATTGATTTCAATTTCCTGAATACTGCGATGTTTGATGGCTGCAGGAAGGTTGCAATAGCGGATGAAATAAGCCAATCAATCTGTCGAAATCGCTTCTCACGGGCGTACGGCAAGCGATGATGAAATGCTCGAATGGAGCGCCTTAATTGCATGGTCTAGCAAGAAGAACACGAGGATGAAGGATGTGCAACGTTACACATGCACCATTGAAGATGAATGGAATTCGTAACATAGGATGTGCGTCTTTAAACGGAATGATCTTGCGGATGGAGCTGAGCAATCACTTGTTTCAACAAAGATGGTACAGGGTGGTATGCCAGATGGAAAATGAGCAAATGCATGGGAGCAAATATTAACGTAAGGAAGAGAGCCACTTACGATCTTGCTTTTCTGATGCTGAGGTCTTATGTAATGTGCTCTTCTTGACGTTTTAAGTTAGCTTACTGTTGTAACGTAGACGGTGATTGCAGCTCAATAAATATGTAACAAATCTCAGCTATGCAACCTATCTCAGGAACGGACACAAGAAGTTTCGACGCCTTAAAGATTGCAGTAGCTAGGCTAGTTTGAATGAAATACACACATAGGGCTCTTTCCCCCAAAACTCCAGTGCAATGTAATTTTTTTTGCTTACAAATTTGTTTGTTTGTTTTTCAAACATCCAGTGTGATGTCTACAGATGCAATGTATGGCATTCTAACATAAAAAAAATAAACATAATGGATCTTCTAATTATTCAGTCAATCAAACGCAAATCGAACTGACAATCGAAAACACATTCCCAGGCCCTTATTACATCCATCATGCACTGTACACTGCACCATCTGTTCCCGCTCGGCTGGGCCGGATACACTTATTACTTCCTACCACAGTGTCACGTCAATCTATTTGTCATCCGGCGTTTTCGGGGTAACATTAACTTTTACCCCACCGGCCCATGTCATAACGATCGATGCAGGGCACATTTTCACCCTCGCTGGGAACCTATTTGTCATCCCATAGACTCACACAGTTACCGTAATGTATGCAACAATGGTAATTGATTCATTGTTTTCCTGTCACCATAAATTATACCACACGGTGTCAACCCGGCGCTTGTGCGGCGTCTGTGCTCGGAAGGCAGGGTGCATTTCTCGAATTCAGTCGAAGGAATTTATTCGTGTTTAGTATTGAGAAGTCTCTGCTACCTCCTCCGTACCTGCCAGCGAAGTTGGTGAAGAATGTGCAGGTTGTACGGGGGAAGCTTAAGGGTAGCATATAAATTTGCCAGTTACACACGAGACGATTGTTTCTCCACTGGTGTATGATTGATACGAAACATGGTTCTATTTTATTACCCATTCAAACGTACACCAGGTAAGTGTCTGCTCGACTAACACCTTCTCTTACAACTGCCGCACTCCAGCACTACGGTAAGGGAAAGCATTCCGTTTCCTTTCCAGTTGCGGCAGCTTCCAAGCAAAGGTAATAAATTATGCAGAGCTTGATGTCATCTGGGGCATCCAGAGCACTGCTTTTCACTCTGCACTGCTTCTTTCCATCCACCCAAGTTGAGTGTAAGAACGTCGGGAATGAAAATTCATGTTCATTTCGCCATGGACGATGCTTCACAGTGGATGGTTTAACTTTAACATCAGCCAGCAACCCTCCAAGCTACACTTAAGTGAGCAGCAACCCACACCACCTGGCCCATCACTGACTTATCTTACTCCTCGTGTCTTATCACTGCCCCCGTCCCCTGGAGTGCTGCTACAGCTGGTGGATATTTTTTTTTGTTTGCTCCCTCCATCACACGCAAATGAATGGCAGTGACCACACACCTGCGTACTGGGCAGTACCGGAGGCTACGCCGCTGCTCTAAATTGTTGATTTGGGAGCCATTCTGGAGTGAAATTAAGAAATTCGCTTTTAATGAAGCACTCTCCCGAGGATGACGGGACCGGTTCCGCGTAACAACGCGCGACCCAACCGTTCTCCCTCCGGCACACGCGGTAAACCTCTTGACCGTTTGGTTGCAGTAAAGCGCACCACTTGAATGGTGTTTCCTGCCCGTACATTTTCTCTTAAAACAACACCAAAGAAAAGATAGTAACCGAAATACAACAAAAAAACGGATACTTAGATACTTTTTTACGCCAACTCTTTCCACCCCAAAGGAGGGAAAGAACAGAAATGTTGGAGCCACGTAAAGCAGTGCGCTGCCCAAAAGTGTGCGACGGTTCGTGTCTGCATAATGCAGTGCATGTGCGGAGGAGGAGGCAAAATCAAGCTGTGCAAAAGTTTTTAATTAATGGTAGAGTTGTAAGAAAAATCACAAATTTTAATTAGATGATAACGCAAACGAATGCAAAGTGGATGGTTCGTGTTTCAGTCGTTTCAATCCGGACAATTTTATTTTAGTGAAGAGAACCTGGTGTCCTCGTGGCTTTTTTGTTTCGACACTTTCGCGGGTCGACACTTGCTAACTAGTTGTTTCATTAGATACGTGAGTTTGCAAATTGGAAAACAGTGAACCTTTCGAGAACAAAAGTTAATAGACGATTTGAATGTATAATTACATTACATAACAATACGGCCTGGTGGTTCCAGAATAAAATAGAATAAAACAGACTATTAAAATATATGTAAATGTTACGAAATAGGTAGGAAAGTAATTGATGTTGATAAGTTAATTATAATGTTGTATCAGTAATACTGTAGTATTAAAATCAGTTTTAATGGAGCTGTTTTATGCTGATCCTTTTCTTATACAGTAAACCCTCTCAAAAAGAGCATCCTTTGTGAGCTTTTTGCAAAACATCTAAGTGCTACAAAAACGCCACTTTGGACGGGTAAAATCGCACTTTACAAGCGCCCTGGTCGATACATTGCGAAACTGTCATTACAAAGAAGAGCTTCAGAATGTCATAACATAGAAAAGCTTCAAACGGAAGAGCACGTGAAAGATCCCAAAATGAAGTTGGTCCGAAGAACTGATGGAGTTACTCATGTAAAGGAAATAGTTTCTGTTTCAGAATAAACACCAAATTCCTACAGCACGTGTTAACAGCATGCGATGAATTCAGAGCGTATAGTTTCATAATATATTACGTTAGGTCGATTTGACCTCCCGCGTAATGGGGGAGGCGCTAGAACGGAATTACCTCGCCATAGAAGGGTTGACTTATAAAATAGAATTCATGACGTAGATAAAAAAATGATAAAAATTACAATAACAATAATAAGGACTCGTGAAGCAAAAGCATAACAAAAAAAGAGACAAACGAAAGAAAAGCTGCCCAAGCTTCCCAAACTTTAATGTCCATCAATAAAATTGTCAAATGTGGACACAGTATGTTTTATTATGATTCGCTTCCTGAATCTATTATGTTCCACATTTTCGTCCCATCGTTAACTGAATTTTCTAGTAGATAAACCGGGAACATCCAAATCCGTACACACGCTATGGGATTGCGTGACATAGATAGGTTGTTTTCCCTCCAATTCACCTTTCTTCCAAGGGGTGAGTATAGATCTTCTGTAACGGCTTTAAAAGTCATTCGTTTTTCTCCTACCAGTGCTGTCCGCTATTCATCATATTTATTCGTGGCTCGCCAAGCAGTACTTCCAGCGAAGAAAAATATGGCGCCCGTTCGAGGTCCATGTTTTTGTCTCCGTTTAAAAAAAAAAGAAATCCCACAGAGTAACGTCTCATGTCATATACTTTTCATGCAGCTTTCTCTTTATTGCCACTTCGCCGTTTTGCACTTTCTCATCTTTCTTTTTTTAGCGGCAATGTATAATCCCCTTTACTTTAATAACGCCGAATATGCGTGCCTCGGTTGGAAATAAAATCTTTTGCCCGTCGAGGGTCGCAAACCCTGCTGTAAAGCATAATCCATGGCCAACGTGACCAACAAACGGCCGGACGTGAGAGTGGCGAATGAAGATTTATCATGCTTCTCAAAACGTGAGAGTCACTTTCACTTGTCCTGATGCATACGCACTCACACACACAGAGATGACAAAAAAAGGATGAACTCATAAATCTTATCATCTTTTGCGGGATGGCGAAAAAGGGATAGCTCCAAGTGAAAGTGAACACAATGACATTATTTTTGCCCCCCCAATGGCCCGAAATCTGTGGAAAACCTGGGCGGAAAAAAGAAAACTTTGAACGTGCAAGACGGCATAAAGTAGGCGAGTGAGAAAATCGGATGATCTAGCGTGATGAGTGAACGAAAGTTAATCATCTCGAATGATGATTGGGTCAAACGAGCGGGAAAATTGATCTCGCATTCATTCATATACCGTGGCTGACTGGGCGGCTCCATTATATACATATTTTTTTCCCCCGGCCATAATGGAACCTCTCGGGATTTTGTACACTGGCGGCAACCTCATCATCGTTCGTCATAATTGTGATCGGTGGAAGCGACAGCACTACACACAGGGCTGGGCCGGTGATCCATTTCCATACGGGCAAGAAAATTGGTTGATGAAAAATATGTTCCGGAAGAGGTTCATTGTTGACAGTGCAGGGAGTCGTTTTTTTTTATCTCGGATTTTTGCCTTTTTGTTACTTATTCTTTTTGTATCGCTTTATTCTGTGTGTTTTTTTTTTGGTGTGCGCGTGTATGTGAGTGTGTGTATCTGTACTTAAAGAAGCTAAAATTGAATTTGTGGTTTTATGTACCATGCCGTTTTATGGGCCATCCCTTTTCATCCTTTCCAGCTCACTTTTTTCCTTGTGAAAGGATATTACTTTTGCCCCCCTCCTCACTCATTTCTTTTTCTTTTCTTTTCTGTCTTCTGCCCTTTACTACCCTGTTTCATCACTTCAATCACAAAATAAAACCGCAAGCCACACACACACATAGTAGATTCCGTTTGCGCATCATCAGATTTTCTTACAAATACTCACCGAGACCGGGAGTGTCGTCACCGCACCATGACCGGGCGGTTCCGGGTGCACAAAACGTAATGCCTGGGCCGGTGATGTGATTGGAATAAATTTTCATACAAATGTTACTTAATTATTAACGCCTCGGCTACAGCAGCAGCGCTGTAGCCCACCACGACAAGAAAAAAATCGCACCCCAAAGCACCGAGGGGTGGCAGTACACGAGACGCATACGATATCGATTGCCCCAAGGTGGAATGGAACGGCCAGTGACGCGTTTTGGTGCGGCTGGAAAAGGCCTCTCCTGCCTTGTCAAGAAAGTTACCCGGTGAATGTTTCATGAGCCTCACATCGGCTTTGTTTTCCCCTTCGCTTGTCACATTACTTCGTGCAAAAGGGAAGAAAAGAAAACCCGGGACTGGGAAATGTACATTTTATCAGGCATAAGAAAGCAGCGGGAAGAAACTTTATGGCCGACGTTTTGTGTGCGGTCACACAAAACACAAACACCATCGTGACCGAGGGGACGACGCGGTGGGCAATAAATAGCAAACCACATTATCCTTCACTGCCATTTGTATATGGCAAACGACCGAAACAATCCCGGGAACGGGGCAAGATGGTGTGAAGTCGTTTTGTATTGGTTTGCAACTGGCCGCGTTGTTCATTTTGCTGCCGTTTGCGGTACGGCCGATGGTAATGAACAGTACGACCGGAAGATGCGGTCAATATGCTCGATAAGCGGTTGATCCAGCTGCTTCCGCACGGACGTGCAGCGACTGCAGTGATTGCAGTTCAGGGTTGATGTAGCTTGCCTGCTTCTTGGGTGAATAACAATGTGCATTGCTCTCCTTGCAAAAATGGTAAGAAAATTATTCGTTGCTTTTAACATTTTGAATGCATAACATAGGAACTCAGCGTGACGGTGATGATGTAAAAAGCATTGTGCGCAGTTTGTTTTTAAATTTCAACAATAATTCTCCAACGAACGCAAGGCGGCAAACTCCAGGAATTTCCATATCTTCGCCGGCCAGTTGATTTGCATTTAATACACTATTCAGCTTCATTCACAAGAATAAGTCACCATCTCCGACCTAGCTCTGTTCCCTCCTACTCCTTCCACTTCCCCATTCGTCCATTAAGAACGAGTGCATGGTTTTTTCCTCTCTTTCTCTCTCACGCTTCGTGGCAGACTCTCGCTTACCATCAGCATCATCTTCACAGCTGCACGACCATGCAAACGATGCTCATAAAAGTTGTGAATGGGATTCCATTTATTTATTCCATACGGCCCCGTACCAAAAATATGCTGATCTTTGCAGCTGGGAGCTACGGATGGCTATTGCTACAATATCATCTGCTCATCCCGTGCATCCCCCATTCGAGTCGAGTGTCCGTGCCAAACCAAACGCGCCCGAGGAGCAGTGTAATGAATTCTAATCTCGCCACAACGTTCCTATGCAAGTATGGTAACTCGTTCTGTGGCTCGGTGTGTTCTGGTTTAGAGGGGTTTTTTTTTATCCTTCCTCCTTTCCTTGTGTTTTCTTTACAGTTTCCGTGCTTTTCGCTCGAAATGTACGCTGATCTCATAAATTGAATCTGCCAAAACAGGAGTGACTCAGCGGTATGTGCTACTAAGCTGGTGGAAACGAATTTCAACAAGGGAAAGCTTTATTTCAAACTCATTTAACTTCAAACTACTAACTCATGCTCCGTGTTGAATGAGGGTTGCGTTAGGCTGTATGACGTTAATTCGGGTGAATTCAAATGAATCCTTTGAAAACGGCATAACTATATTCTAACTTAAATTTATCATTTTTGAAAGCAAGAACAAAACTTGACGAAACGCTTGCAAAAGCGTAATGTAATCCTTGTTTGAATAGAGTTTGTAAATTTAAAATTATTCATGGTTTTATGATGAATGCTCCGGTCGCAGCTATCAATCATAACACAACAATAAGACTCGCCGGGATCTCTTTGGCTGCACCATACACTATAATGCCACCGGACGACTCAGCCCCTAAAGCCTTTCAAATGTTTCATACATTTAATGGGTATATGTAGTGAACACTACAATAGATGAACGAAGATGCAGGACTTCAACCGGTTGCGAGATGTTTGTAGCAAGTACGAAAGACTTTCGAAAGCCTTAAACTCTTCTCAGCATCCAAAACTAACCATGGAAAGTATTATTCTTACTCACTGGGAATTACTACTACTCACTGATAACCGATCGATGTAGAATCAATTCTTTAAATATTGCTGACAAAAGCAGTTTAGTTGCTGGACATGCTTTATTAAACACCGATTTGTGCCATAACAAACAAATTCCGCTCTTAATCCAGTCCAAACAAATCACTTGATGCATTGATGATTATGTACTTATAAAGCTTAGCCATAAAACATCCACTAAGGTAAATAATATTCGCTTCTTTCTTCTCATCTTTTTAATCTATTTTAATCACCATTATCTTTGGAGGCAAATCGAAAACTCACAAATTAAGCGAGCAGCTTTAAAATATGACCCACTTTTCCACACGACCAAGTCACCTGTTAAGGTATTCCACCGTCCCGGATTTCATAAAACTTTATCCGAATAGGATCCGAAAAATTTGTCACCTCGTTTAGCCATTCCAGGATCCACCCTGCACGCGCGACCTTTGACAGGCAAATCTTTCAATTCATTAGCATACAAATGTCGTTGATAATGTTACTTTACAATGCGAAGGCAAAGGTCAGCGGACAATTCCTCTCCCTTTGCTCCGAACAAAAAAAAAAACACGAAAGAAACGGCGAGCCACTATCGCCCATCTTGCAACCGAAAAACCTCTTTCCCGGAAACGAGTTCACTGAGACATCCCTTTGTGCTATAAATATCTGAACTTTCAACAAAACCCAACGAACAGCCCAACTTCCCGGCTGTCAGAGGTGCACAAGCGCAGCAAAAAACCGAGGCTGGCGAAAAATATTCCTCAAAGTGTAAAACGTGGGGACGGCGGCGGTTGAAAAATTCGTCCTTATCCTTTCGGTTAGTTCCGTAGGTGGGGACGTTGTAAATGTTGGGTGAGAAAGTTTTCTACGCACCTTGTTCCATTTTCACCCGCCAGTGAAACTCTACCGGCGGGCTGACCAAAGATGGCCACTGAATGGTGAGCCAGGCTTATCACTTACTAGAACCGGTGCTACCCTAACCTTCGGATCGGAATCGGACGAAAATCCCAGATCGAAAGTGGAAGATTAGCTGTAACGGAACCGATCTGGTAGTGGGGATGGGTGCCCATTTTGGCCGAAAACTTTCCACTGATCCAAGGGAAAAAACGGCCGTACTCTTTTAAACTAGCGGATGGGTTGGGTGCGGTTCGATTCGGTGCTCGTTCCATTTTCCCGGAAAGCCGATGGCTCTCATTGGCACCAAGCCTCGGCAGTCACGTGGTGTGGGGGTTTGTTAGCAGATTTCAAAGTTAGAACATCGATCCTCGGTCATGTCAGCGTGAGCAGCCGGTATTAGGGTTATAATTGATGGATTTTAAACTTTCTTTCCTACCTTTCGTCGTTAGCAATAACACACAAAAAAGTTGATAAGAAAAGCATCTTCCAATCTTTTATCAAACTACGTGAGAAGATTGTTCAAGCAAAGCTTTGAAGTTCGCAACAGAAAACATTCCGCGAGCGATAATTTTCGGCAACCTTTTCGAATGAATTATTCGACATTCTAAAAGCCCGTTTTTTATACCTATTCCACGTTGATCCCACGTTGAAGTACCATCACTCGGGATGCATTCCAAAAAACCTAAAAGCGTGAGGACGTGCAACGATTGACAATTATTTGCGAGGATCTTTCAAAAGGCAGCGAATGGTTCAAGCTTTGTTTTTGTTTGGCAATGATTTTCAAACGCCGTTCTTTATAAAATAGTTTGAATCAAATCACTCAAATGAAAGCTGCAAATGATTATTTCATAACAATCCATACTCACACCTCGGTAATTATTTGCCCGGAAGCTTTAAAAGCTCTCCGAAACCATTCTACTCATGCCAACAAGCGATTAGTGCAGCTGTGTTTTCTTTATTTTACGGATAATCAGTCGTCTTGCTACACCATGCCATAGCCGGCGGGTAGAGAAAATATAAATTGTTTGTAACTCATCGCCTTAAACGTTGGACACGGTCAGGTCAGTGTTGCAGGGAGCAAAAACCTCTTCTTGATAAATGTGCTCCCTGCTTGAACATTGACCACCAAGGGTAAACATCTTTTGCCCATAACACACACTCGCTCAACATCAAGGAAAACGGACAAACGACGCATTCTCGGAAGGAAAAGCAAGCGTCATAGCGAGTGAGGTGGATTTGTTTTCCCAACTACAATAATATTGAGATGGAAAACAACTTCGGTCTTTGGGTAAGGGTAGAAAGAAGCCCAACAAACCAAAAGAAGATGCTGATGGGCAGAGCGTTCCTTTAACTGCCCTGTACACAGTCAACAAATCGATAGCGATAGGAACGCTTTTGCGCAGCTCAGCAAGCATTGCTAGAATACGTGCAACATCTTACTTGTCCTCCCTACCATGAACCTGTAGTGCTCCCGAATGTCTTCGGCCGCTCTTCACTATTATCTCCATTTCCCATCGATACTGGGCGGCCGTGACTGATGGGCCTGCAATCCATTCCCGAAAACCCAAAGCGCCCAACCTTTGATGACTTCAGTGCACACGCCAGCATGGAGTGCGCCGACCTCAAAACCAACATTGTTGATCCAGTCGGCTGGAAAAGATAAATTGGGAACGCACGCAACGACAAAGGCCAATAAACAAGACCGCTGGTATCGGCACGCCACCCGTTGCCCGTTGCGATTCGGGCTGAGTATCACATTTGTGAAGTGTACACACTTTGTGGGTCTTTTTCCTTTTAACGTTGACACCAAACGGGGGAAGATGACCAAAGCCTTGATTGTCTGTGCGGAAGAAAAGAAACATGCGCTGGGGAGGACACGCTACCCGTACAGGACGGGGTAAGGCAGCAGGTGATTGGATGTCGTATGCAATTAATACGGAAGATTTTCGCCCCCAGGATGACTTGTCCGCTCGTGTCAAAAAAGGGAGGTCAACTGGATGCGTACGCCGCCACGTACAATGTGTGTGGAAGCGTATCTGATAAGGTTACATATGAGGCGGTGTGACAAAGTGGAACAAAATACGCCCGGACATCGGATACATTGGGAGGGTCAGTTGACTTTTTGTGTTGCTGGTAAGATTTATTGCGCGGGTGTGGTACGACCCTGCTGCCTAGAAGCACAGCTCGGGAGATAAATGTATTTCTTTCGGGAGAAAGATTCATGCTGAGACAAGCGCTCTGTTTATGGGGCTGTGCAATTATTAATTGTTTGGTTAATTTCTCGTTTATTATGCACAATCTATCATGCTACTACCAAACGCTTGCTAGTAAATAGAACAAGTTTCGTGGAACTAAACCAGTTATGGTGAGTGACTGTCCGATAAAACTTGTACAGTCTTTATGTCATACAGTATAACAGAGTGGAAAACTTTCTGTCAAACTAAATTATGTTGTTTAAAAGGTTTTAATTGTAGTTTGTTAGTTTATCCAAGTCAATCTTTCAATCTTGTACAATGTTGAAAATAGAAACTAAATTAACATTTACTATTTCATAAAAGTGATATCTATTCAGTTTCGATCTGTAATGTACGCATTATTGCATTCAACATAACTTTACACATAATTTTGTTTATTCATTTCACTACAAGCCTGGTACAGGAGTATACTGTTATCATATTTTAAGAACACAAATCAAACAATTTGTTTTTGAACCACCTACACAATAGGCGTTACCGGTTTCCTCATGCTCGCGAGATGGAAAACAGGTAGCAGCTGGTAGACGAACCCAAGACGATCAGAACAGCTCATTAAAACTTATTTCAAACCATCCCCGGGATGCCTGGTAGCTTCACACCCGTAATAGGGTACGGCTAATACATGATTTATCTATCACACATGTTGAGCGGAGCAAAACACCCTCTGCAGACCCGGTCGCCATGAAAGGACACATGTTCTCGCATCTAAGCCGACACCCGTACCCGCAAGGCATCCGGGCCACGAGCACTCACAACTATCCGAAAACCATTTAATTATTCCAATTATGAAAACTCTGCTGCTACCTTCGCTCGCAACGCAGCCAATGTTCCCGGGAACTTGCCCCCGGGAGGTTGGCGGTTTGCATGGCACGACGAACAGCGCAAGCGAAAGTTTTAGGAGATGAGAGCGAAAACAAAACGACGAATCGACCGGAACGACCCCGGTAAAGGAGGATCGAGAACTTTTGGAGCGTAAAAGATGGTTGTCGTTTGCGAAGGAGGATTCCCGTCTCGATGCCGAGTGGTGCCAGTCGATGTGGTCGGGGACTGTTGCACGTGGTTCGAGTGAAAAACGCTTCATAACGTGTTGGTAGGTGTACGTTTTTCAATCCTGCACTCCAGCCAAACACTCGCGCTCGGCGAGCAACTGTACCCGGAGCACAATTACATTTGATCCAATTAACATCTAATCTAAACGTCTTGGGCGATGTTAGCGAACGGCACGACATCGTAGCTCTTGTGCCGGATTGTGCCAAGTGTTTAGGAATAGAGGGAAATGTTATTAATTAATCAGCTGTTATACTGTAATCTAAACGCTTTCCCATTACGTTACCCCATCAACGCCCGGTGACGGTGCGGTGTTCCCAGCGCGTTTGCATGGAATTTGTCAGTTGGTAATCTCAAAATAGAACTTCCCTTTCCGAACGCTTCCGTTTCTGTTTACCACGGAAGCTTTGGATGTAATTCGAAACCCATCACTTCTACGTGCACCGCGAACAACTAGCTCAACGTCTTACTGTGCATGATTGGAAAATCATTACACTATGCCCGTCAGTTCATCGCGTTTACGTCACTTGATGCGCCGAAGCGTGAATCAGTGAACTGGGACCCAACGTTATGCGTTGGAGCACTGTTGGGAAACACTCTTCCTTACCAACGTTTCGAAGGTTCGCAAAATGATCCTTCAACCCAGCCGTTCCATTGCTTTCGCTGGCAAATGCTTTCAGGCGTAAAAGGATGAATGGGTTCTCTGCTGGCAGACTTTGCTCCAAACGCTCTTTCTTATTCGCCTGATTCGTTTACGCCCGATCGAAAATGACACCGCTCGGTCGGTAAGATGCTAATAGGTGTTTCTGGTTCGTTGCCATAACTTTGCAAACTTCTGCCCAAAGCGTGTCGTCTTTCAGAGAAGGTTCGTTCAACAGTAAATGGTGGGATGGATATTGATCGAATACTTTTGTTGTAAAACGGGTTTTTTGCTTATTCGCCGTTTATTCTTTGAAAGAATTATGAGTGTTGGGCAAAAATTTGATAGCATTTTGTTGGGAAACTTCAGGGCAGCAGGAAAATTAATACTATTTAATCGAAAGCAGAGGTTGGATAACGTTGGTACGTGCGAAGAGAAGGTAAATTTTAGTTATTTGCTTAGATTACGGGCCCCTAAACCAAACCAATTATTCAACAAATGGAATATTCGAAAGTAATAAAATACTTCCGATATGTGTTAACATGTGAGTTTTACAGCACGAAGCACAACATGTAGCACGAAGATAGGCTTTGGTTATTTACAGTATGATGTAGAATCGTAAGGTTTTGTGCTTTGTTCCATTGTTCTTGCCATCTGCACTTTGCGCGTATTGCATTAATAAGCGAACGACAGCCCTTTTCCTCGCGGAATGAATTAGAGAAAAGAACAATAGAGCTTCTTCGTAAATCGCAAAACATGTTATTGGAATTGCTTGTCTTTCGTTGTTGAATTCTGGGTCCTCTCTCTAGAAGCCGTTCATTAGAAGTTATCATTCCTGAATGAAACATACCAAGGGGATGTGAAATTGCAAATGCTCCGATTCACCGGAATCTTCCCGTGTTCCCGTAGAACTATTATTAATCTTCTCCATAATTCCACACTGACAATGTGCACAATGTTCACGCCCGCTGCAGGCATTTCATTTCAAAAGCTCGCTCCATCCGTGTAGCTGGCATTGTTAAAGGTAGACACAGCAAAGGGTATAAATCATTTCGATTTATTCCTTCCAACGATTCCTTCCTCGCATGGAGCATTCGTTTAAAGACAGTCAGCAACGTTCCAAGCCATTATGCTTAATTTTCGTGGTACAAGGATAGAGCACGAAACATACGTCTCAATCCTGGGCGACTTTTTGTCTGCCATGATGTAGCAATCAATTTCACCGTACATCGATTAAGTTGCCTCGTTTCAGTTCTCTTGTCCCACGTTCCATCGAGATGTCACTGTGCCTTTATACTTTGCGTTTTGTTACATGTACTACTGCTAACTTCGCAAGCTAATTCCGATGAGTCGGTGGGGCGGAGAAAGAAATGAAAAGAAACATTGATCGTGCAATCAGTCGGTGTTCTGCATTTTCATTGCGCCTTCAGTTCCCTACCATCCTGATGTCCTGATGCCAGCAAATCGGTAATACAAGCGTTCGAGCATGAAATGAACGCCAGCAATGGCGGTGGATGAACAAATCGATTTAGTTACGTGTGAAAGCGTACCAACCATTCGTCCGCCGCTTGAATTGTTCGAACGGCAATGCGATTAGCTGCGGGATTGATAGTATTTCGCAAATGCACACAGACATGCTCCCCGGCAAACCGGGAAAGAACACTCAAACATCCCAGCTGGGTTGTATTTTGCATTACGGCATTGAACAAAAAAGCATGAACCAAAAACTTGATTTGAATTTTTGCGTAACAGAGCGCATTATGCAATACACGGTGAATCAAATCACCTCACATTTCCACACACACTCAAAATCACTCCAATCGAAATGTTGCCCCAAAAGAATGCGGGAAGAAATTCGAAACCCTTGATGAATGTGAATAAATTGAGCGATCGTCGGGTTGCTGGAGTCGAGTTTTTTTTTCCTTCCGGGAATATTTTACAAACGGGGCTTAATAATGTGCCGAACATGCAAACATGCTGCGAACATCATGCTCAAACACCATTACGTTAATGGAGTTCGGGCGCAGAGTTTTTAGAAACAATTTGCAGCCACACATTCTGCCACATCAACCCGGCCTCCACTACGAGGCGGAGGGTTTTAGGGGCAAAATATTGCAATTCCAATTCCCCATCCCAAAGCCAACGCCTCAAAACGCCTTTCGCCACACCGGGAGGCCACCGGAGGTTATCGTGTCAATTACTGCCGCTGGTTCGCTCGAGCCGTTTGTCGCGAGTGTACGGGGAAGAGGTCTTTTAGCCTTTTTATTTACCTTTACGAAGGCTAAGTTTTGCATTCCGTAAGGGACATTTTTACCATACTCTCAGACCCGCTCCCACTACCGTCCGCGCGGCAATGTAGTAAACCTTTTGCGGAATGTCATCTGCATACAGCAATGGTGGATAGCGTTGGCAAAACCCTCTTCAAGTGACACACCATGGAGGTATTGCAGATGGAGCAGAGTGAAAAAAGATACATTTTCGGGGACATTCTCTCGTTCCTTTCGAACTGTCCCTTAATGGGAAACTGTCGCACACATTCGAACCATGGAAAAGGCGGAAGCTGGAAGCTGGAAAACGGCTGACTGAAGAGATTTTTTACTTCTTCCTTACCTTTTCCACTTGTGTGTATGTGTGTATGTGTGTGTGTATGTGTGGGTGGTTTGTGCAAAAGGAAAAACTTTCTCAGCACAATTTTAAAATCGCTCGAAATGGTCCACCATAAAGTGCTTCCCACATTTCGCCATCTAACCCACCTACACGTGGAAAAGTTGAATCCTTCACGATGACACCATCAAACGTTGCTGTCTCTATCTTTCGCCTCTTTTGTTTTTTTTTCGCATTTGGCTCGGCCGACTTGCTGGTGGGACATTATTAAAAAAAAACACGCACACACACACCAGAAGGTACTAACCTTACCAATCCGCACGCCTGAAGTTAGGCTTCGGCTGATGGTAACCTGACCCATTTTACACATGTTCATTACATACTATCAAAATTCCACAATCTGCATCTTCCATCGGTTGGCCTCGTCGGTTTCATAGTTGTGTGTGTGGCCTTTCCGGTGGGGCACACAGAATTGGGAAAGTTTGTCTCCCGCCTCTCGCGCTATTACCACTCGCCCTGTTACTGCTTTTCCGGTGCAATCGTGGCCCAAGTAGCATCGTGTGCTTCTAGTAGGTTCGGCTAGTCGGTGGCTCATGCCCCAAGAGCCGTACCACACAACATTATGATGGCTCGTCGCGCACGTAGTCCGGAATAGGAAATGTTTCCAATGTGTGCCACGCAGCCAGTGTCCCGCTTGTGAGGCACCGAAAAGAACCGTGTGCGGCAACACAAAACAATAGCGGGCCAAGGTTTCAGCGTCAACTTTTCCAACTGTTTGTGCGCACTTTTCTAAAGTCATGTGCAGGAAACTTGTCCTTCCCCGCAGCCCAACAGGCTCGAGTAATGGCGAAGAAAAACAGTAGCTGGTCGCATTCAACCATCGGCCCGATGGTTGCAGGATGTGTAATAGAGTTCTTTATAGGGTGAGCCAGCTCTTCCTTGCTCGTTTCTGGCTCTTTCTCGATCGACACGGTTGATGTTAATTTTTCCACCCATGCAGTAAAGCCCGAACCCGATCTGGTTCAGTGATACGGGGTTGAAAGCGCTACGAGGTAAAACTCGCACTCCCAACAAAAGCTAGTTTGGTTGAAGTTTTTCCCGTTTTCTTTACCACCTGCTCCACAAACTGCCATGTCAATACCCGTTCTCCATTGTGGATTGACGATTGCAAAGTTTTGCAATTCTTGCGACTCTTGAACAGCTGTGAAATAGGAAAGGCAATGGGGATGGAATGGGGTATGTAGGACCAGGTTGTTTTGTGTTTGTATTTTTGCGTGCATGTCTAAGCAAAGCCCATCCACCCGACTTCTCGTCTCTTTTATGCGTGATTCGAAGAGGCGTTTGAGTTTTGTTGTCAGTTGTTAGCCAGCAATCGAGCCTGATTGCCCACAAATGCCGGGTTGTGGTTAGGCCGGAGGTAGATGACACGGAAACTTTATCTTTCAGCTGTTACATGTGCAAGGGAGTTAGATGCAGCCGTGTAGGGCATGATGTGATGCTTTGCAACAATGCCATTGGTGGAGGCTCTACTCGTTAGCCAGGCCGAAGCAAAAAGGGAAACTAATCTTAAATTGTGGTTTTACACTATTCAAACAGCTGATCATCCTTTGATGAGTGTCATTGTACAAGTGAAGGACTATTGCGGTTGGTTAAGATTGAAGTAAACAAAGACTACAGCAATGTTCGAGCGTAAAATACAAGAAGAAGCACAATAAGGGCGGCATGGTTGAACTTACGTAACGTATTCTCTAGATAGAAACTGTGCGCCTACATGTATGCAATATGTATGCAAATGTTGTGTAACAATTTACGAAAATAGTACATTCTTATTATCTTCGTCGAGTAGCAAGTACAATAATACGTTTAACTTATTTTTCTAATACGTTCCGGCCTTCTGTGTATGGATGAGCATTGAGCGCTCAGTGCTGAGAGCGTAAAGGTCTGGTGGCAAACCTAATTATGTTGTTAAATTAGTAGATCAATTAAATGTTCAAATAAATACATTCCTACGATAACGAGCTGCTAAGAGACAGTTTTAACGTTCGTCTGGATCAGTCCGGTAGATATATTCAGTTCTAATAATAATTTTTCTGCTCTAGTTATATTTTCTTTCAGTTTATATGTCCACAAAGTGACATTCTCCTTGAAACACACAGTTTACATAAAATCCCTCCCGATAATGGCGCATTCAATTATCCCAATTACAATCCACTTCGAGAGCCAATCGAAACTTCACACTCATCAAAATCAACTGTAAGACGAGAAACAAACGGTAAGTGCGTAAAAAAAAACAATAAACAGCATCGAAAATCCGACCGGCTTTATTAAACGGAAACTTTTACTTTTCAATCAACCCCTGGTGCCCGAGAATCGTGAATTTATTAAACACTTTTCACTCACCCTCCAGCGGGTCACAAAGTCTTCCAATTCCTTGAAAGAAGCTCTTGAAAAGTTGCCACCGTGTTGGCGGCAATGGAAATCGTGACGCAAAGTAGCAAGTTGTGCTTCACAGGGAAGCGAGGAGAATAAGATACGCACGCACAAACTCCAAGAAATGGCTGTATGGTAGGGGAAAAAGCTCCCCCAGAATCAACGTTTCGTGAAACAAATAAAAAAACAACAATCCCTTTGTCCCTTTTCTGGTCTGCGCGATTCCGTACGCGGGACCACGGTACGAGAGAAAACCGAAATGTAATTAATTTATCCAATAAGTCTTCCGCAGCTCAATGAAAGTCAACCTACCGAGCGGATGGGCCAAAACCGAGGCATTGGGTAAGGGATTGGAGGAGATGCGTTTTAGCCTGGGAGGGAAATTTTAATGAGCTGGAACTGCTTCTCCGTCCAACCGTGCAGGCGTCCATCTAATCACACCGGCCGTGGAAAGTTCGGATAGGAAAATGGGTGGATGGTGCGAATTCGGGTAGCGAGGTGTGCTGTGGAAAAAGCGCTTCGTGTCACTTTACCGGTGAACGGAACACAACTTGTCACTTTCGCCTCCCTGCCCCATCAAGCTGAGGGAAAAACGGAAAATAATGAACCCCGGTGACGTTTAAATTGTTTATCCTAAACTAATTAAGCTCGGACCGGCCGAAAAACCCTCCGGCCCGTTGAAGAAGGCCGCTTAAAGATCCAACGTACAGTTTCGATAGGTTCAATGTTTGATAAGGTCTAGAGGGTCTACCCTTCTTTGAACGGGAGATTGGGCATGGAACAATCAATCGATAAAACAACGCTAGTGGGGTATCTCTTAACGGTTGCCAATACTTAACCAGCACAACCAGATGGAAAAAGGTTTAAGCGTACTAAGTGAACTTCACTTACTTCAAACTGTCATTGGCGAGGAAAATTAGTTTGAAGTTAGATCAATTGGTATGAATTATCCTCCAAGAATATTTGGGCAAATTAGTTTTGCATCGCGTCGCCAACCAGTATTACCGGAATCGTCTTTATCATCGATAAGTCTGGCGCTGACTTTTGAAGATGCGACTTACCTTTCCTTCGATGGCGGCCATTGCTCTGCAGGTGATGATTATCCAGAAAGTATCCATCCAGTGAGTTGAACAGGGTGAGCAAGTACACCAGCACAAGCTTTTCGAGCCACATTTTCCCACCTCATTCAGCACCACCACCCGGTTCCGGTGGTGTGCAAGTCGTAAAGGCAGCGACACTAGCAGCAGGCGCGTTATCGGTAGTACCAGTTGTAGTTACAAATGCAAACAATCACTAATCACTGCGAAACACTCAACAATCGCACATCATGCGCAAAACTGGGCGAAATGCGAATTCTGATTAGCTGCAGAAAATGATTTTCACAATGTTCTACGACCTTAGCATAATTTGTCACTGCGATGCACACGTGCCATTTAGTATGGCTTCTGCATGGATAGGCTTCCCAGAAATGCAAATGCTTAAATGCACATGATCACTCAGTCACCTGCCATTTGATGATGTTGACGTGGTTAGCGCCATTTGTTACTGCAAGTGATTTCTTAGAATATTGATTCAAAAAATGATTGTTTTATTCTGGTTTTTAGGGACACACTTATGTTATGCGTAGTGTTTAAAGTTTTTTTAAACTAATTTACAAACATTACTAACCTATTACTAATAAAATGTACGAAGGACTACTTGTTTCGTAAACAAAATAAAACGTCTGGAAGTCCTGTTAGAGCGCGAAGAGCGAGAACAAATTCGCGTGCACCAACCCATGTGTACAGACCTTGAGATACGATTCGTGGAATTTGAAGATGCGTGAGCTACTGATAATGTTAGCCAGAAATTTACGAATTCGTTCGTTAAAGATTGTACAACATGCGTCAAGTTCGTGCCAATCATTGTTGCTGATGAAAACTCCACAAGATACTGTATAATCTGTTACTTACTAATCGCAGCATGAACTATGGACCGTCGACAATATTTCTATGATGATAACCCGCAAAGTTAAAACTAGGATCAACGTATAAGGCATATGTTATCAGCCCGAACTCTTCTTACTTCCTAGAAAAGACTAATCAACTAGGCAAAGTTTGAACAGGTTGTAACCGAAAAAATGCCCCCAATCAAATGTCACTTAAAGCAATACGGCCTTGCCGTTCTTATTGAATAAAAAAAAAAAAGTGACTTAAAGTTTTTATTCTTAGGTTTTAATCAAATCAACCTACATAGGGTGTTTACTACCAAACTCCAATGTACCTCAAAACATAAGGTCATTAAAAACTAATTCAATTCATTTTCTTAAGCATTACGGTAAGCACTGTAGCGCGTTTGGTGAATTCATAATCACTACGTTATTCTGTATGTGTGTGTGTGTGTTTTTTTTTATACAACTCAAAACTCGGTTGTTATCAGTGATTGCGTATTCAAAGTGATTTCTTTTGCAACAAAATTGAACCCATCAATGGGAACTGTATTTAGTTTCATACTATCGTTCGAGCCGTACAACTCCCGAATTTCCGTGCTGCAATGGGCTGGCTGCACAGCTTATCACTTTTAAGGTAAAGTTACATACTTGGACGGTTTCTACCATCGCTAAATTTGGACGTGTTTTCACTTACGGTCTTATGTTCAACTGTTTTCCTTGGTGCAGTGTTTTATTCGCCGGCAGTGTCGTTACTGCTCAGCAGCGGATCTGGTACTACAAAGCATACCAGAGGCAGACGTCAACTAGGTATACTCAATGGAAGCGGTACAGTTGCCGGGAGTCTAGTACAAGCTACGATTGTGTATTCCACGATGTGTCAATCGATAGGAACACTCCCGGTGCTTACTTCGGTGATGTTGAGATAACGCAAAACAGCCAGAAAAGTCTTACATTCAAAAACTCAGTCGTGAGAAAGTTATCGGAGACATTATTGCACTCGTTCGGAAAAGTCGAGCGGCTTGATCTGACTGCTGTACAGTTAGAGGAAATCGTACCGAACGCCTTCACAAACGGCATCAACATCCGGGAACTGTATTTAGGCTTCAACGATATTCGTGAATTACCACAGGGCGTGTTTCATAACATGAGGTCTCTTAAAAGCTTGATGTTGGATCAGAACAGCCTCGAACGTTTGCCACGGGACATCTTTTCCGGTACACCGAATCTTACTGAACTGTCGATCGCGAACAACAAACTGCAGCTAATCGATGATAATACCTTCAAGAATGTTAAAAAATTGAAGGCCCTTTTATTGTCCAACAACAATCTCACCCACTTTGACCTTTCGCTCATTCCAAGCCTTATCGAAGGAAATGTCAGTTCCAACCTGCTTACGACATTAGCAATCCCGGTTAATTTGGTCGTCCTGGATGCCTCGCACAATCGCATCAACACTGTGACGGGCTCAAACAATACAAAGCTGGAGGATCTCTTTTTGCAACATAACAAACTAACAAACATCGCGTGGCTTCACCGCTATTCCGGGCTGGTCGTTTTGGATCTTTCGTACAACGAGCTGGAAAAGGTAACGGACCTTCATTTCAAGAAATTGTACCGTCTAGAGCAATTATACCTATCTAACAACCGGCTGGTGGCATTGAACCTGAATTCCCCACCTATCCGAACACTCAAGATACTCGATGTCCGGCATAATCATCTACTGCATGTGGAATCGAACAAGGATCAGTTCAGTACACTAGAGCAGCTGTATCTCGATCACAACTCGATCATAACGCTCAAGCTCGGCTCCATAAACAAGCTCCAAATTCTCACGCTATCGCACAACGATTGGGATTGCAAAAATCTAGAGCAACTGTTTGAAAATGTGTCCGAATCGGTGATAAATGACAGCGACCGGTACTGTAAGGAAAACTACCAGCACATGCGAAACATTTGCTGCAAGGAAAGTGACAAACCTTACCTGGACCGGCTGAAAAAGCAAAGTTTAGCGAACGTTGCAGAAAAGCTTCAGCATGCGGAAGAACCGCACACTGCATCGGACGGTTCCATGGCACAGCTCCAAGTCGAACTTAACCAACTGAAGTGTGTTAACGAACGGCTAGCGCAGCTTCTTGAACAACTGCAGTCTGAGATGAGATGGATAAGAAGCAGGATGAAGACACACTGTTATGTGTAGCAGCTAGTAACTAAAAACCGTCATTCAGACACAGGCCGAAAGCAGCAAGGGTCAGAAGTCAAATTATACGGAGATTGGGTACGGTGATGGAAGGTGTGCCGAAGATGCACGCGGTGAAGTTGTTGGAGTATGTTTGTCATCGAAGAAATCGATGTGAGCACAGCAAAACGAATAAAAATGAATAAAACTGTATAAAAATAATTCCATTATTTTGCCATTGCGCCATTTGTTACTGCAAGTGATTTCTTAGAATATTGATTCAAAAAATGATTGTTTTATTCTGGTTTTTAGGGACACACTTATGTTATGCGTAGTGTTTAAAGTTTTTTTAAACTAATTTACAAACATTACTAACCTATTACTAATAAAATGTACGAAGGACTACTTGTTTCGTAAACAAAATAAAACGTCTGGAAGTCCTGTTAGAGCGCGAAGAGCGAGAACAAATTCGCGTGCACCAACCCATGTGTACAGACCTTGAGATACGATTCGTGGAATTTGAAGATGCGTGAGCTACTGATAATGTTAGCCAGAAATTTACGAATTCGTTCGTTAAAGATTGTACAACATGCGTCAAGTTCGTGCCAATCATTGTTGCTGATGAAAACTCCACAAGATACTGTATAATCTGTTACTTACTAATCGCAGCATGAACTATGGACCGTCGACAATATTTCTATGATGATGACCCGCAAAGTTAAAACTAGGATCAACGTATAAGGCATATGTTATCAGCCCGAACTCTTCTTACTTCCTAGAAAAGACTAATCAACTAGGCAAAGTTTGAACAGGTTGTAACCGAAAAAATGCCCCCAATCAAATGTCACTTAAAGCAATACGGCCTTGCCGTTCTTATTGAATAAAAAAAAAAAAGTGACTTAAAGTTTTTATTCTTAGGTTTTAATCAAATCAACCTACATAGGGTGTTTACTACCAAACTCCAATGTACCTCAAAACATAAGGTCATTAAAAACTAATTCAATTCATTTTCTTAAGCATTACGGTAAGCACTGTAGCGCGTTTGGTGAATTCATAATCACTACGTTATTCTGTATGTGTGTGTGTGTGTGTGTTTTTTTTTATACAACTCAAAACTCGGTTGTTATCAGTGATTGCGTATTCAAAGTGATTTCTTTTGCAACAAAATTGAACCCATCAATGGGAACTGTATTTAGTTTCATACTATCGTTCGAGCCGTACAACTCCCGAATTTCCGTGCTGCAATGGGCTGGCTGCGCAGCTTATCACTTTTAAGGTAAAGTTACATACTTGGACGGTTTCTACCATCGCCCCACTTGGACGTGTTATCACTTACGGTCTTATGTTCAACTGTTTCCCTTGGTGCAGTGTTTTATTCGCCGGCAGTGTCGTTACTGCTCAGCAGCAGAACTGGAACAGCAATGGATACCAGTTCCACCAGCAACCCGCCACCAGTAAAAACAGCTGGCAGGATTCAAATAGTGCTACTCTCTGGGAGCGGTACAGTTGCAGGGAGTCTAATCCGGTCTACGATTGTGTATTCTGCGATGTGTCCATCACTAGGGATACTCCCGGTGCTTACTTCGGTGAAGTTGAGATAACGCATAACAGCCAGAAAAATCTTACATTCAAAACCTCAGTCGTGAGAAAGTTACCGGAGACATTATTGCGCTCGTTCGGAGAAGTCGAGCTGCTCGATCTGACTGCTGTACAGTTAGAGGAAATCGTACCGAACGCCTTCACAAACGGTATCAACATCCGGGAACTGTATTTAGGCTTCAACGATATTCGTGAATTACCACAGGGCGTGTTTCATAACATGAGCTCTCTCACCAAATTGGCGCTGGACCAGAACAGCCTCCAACGTTTGCCACGGGACATCTTTTCCGGTACACCGAATCTTACTGACCTGTCGTTCGCGAACAACAAACTGCAGCTAATCGATGATAATACCTTCCAGAATGTTAACAATTTGCAGCACCTACTGTTGAATAGCAACAATCTCACCCACTTTGACCTTTCGCTCATTCCGAGCCTTATCGAAGGAAATGTCAGTTCCAACCTGCTTACGACATTAGCAATCCCGGTTAATTTGGTCGTCCTGGATGCCTCGCACAATCGCATTAACACAGTGACGGGCTCAAACAATACAAAGCTCGAGAAACTTTTTTTGCAACATAACAATCTAACAAACATCGCGTGGCTTCACCGCTATTCCGGGCTGGTCGTTTTGGATCTTTCGTACAACGAGCTGGAAAAGGTAACGGACCTCCATTTAAAGAAATTGTACCGTCTAGAGCAATTATACCTATCTAACAACCGGCTGGTGGCATTGAACCTGAATTCCCCACCTATCCGAACACTCAAGATACTCGATGTCCGGCATAATCATCTACTGCATGTGGAATCGAACAAGGATCAGTTCAGTACACTAGAGCAGCTGTATCTCGATCACAACTCGATCATAACGCTCAAGCTCGGCTCCATAAACAAGCTCCAAATTCTCACGCTATCGCACAACGATTGGGATTGCAAAAATCTAGAGCAACTGTTTGAAAATGTGTCCGAATCGGTGATAAATGACAGCGACCGGTACTGTAAGGAAAACTACCAGCACATGCGAAACATTTGCTGCAAGGAAAGTGACAAACCTTACCTGGACCGGCAGATAAAGCAAAGTTTAACGAACGTTGCAGAAAAGCTTCAGCATGCGGAAGGACCGCACACTGCATCGAACGGTTCCATGGCACAGCTCCAAGTCGAACTTAACCAACTGAAGCGTGTTAACGAACGGCTAGCGCAGCTTCTTGAACAACTGCAGTCTGAGATGAGATGGATAAGAAGCAGGATGGAGACACACTGTTATGTGTAGCAGCTAGTAACTAAAAACCGTCATTCAGAAACAGGCCGAAAGCAGCAAGGGTCAGAAGTCAAATTATACGGAGATTGGGTACGGTGATGGAAGGTGTGCCGAAGATGCACGCGGTGAAGTTGTTGGAGTATGTTTGTCATCGAAGAAATCGATGTGAGCACAGCAAAACGAATAAAAATGAATAAAACTGTATAAAAATAATACATATTAAAAGACGAACCATTTACCTAATCGAATGATTACTCGGAGCCGAACTTGAACCTTTTGTCAGTTGGCACAGATAGCAATGAAAATGTTGAGAATTTTTCATGAAATATTTTTGAGACACTAGACGTTTGCAAGTGGTGCAAGTTTAACGCTTGACTAAGGATAAAAGCATCTACAACATAGCTCAACCTTGAGTGTTAGATATATTAGTTAGGTACTATATATTTGATAGGTATATTACTTAAGCAGTGTTATTCACGTTGTGCCTAAGGCACTAGTACTTGTTCTTAATCGTTTTGCTTTGTAAGTACAGCTGCGTGATACTAGGCATGACTTTTAACAGTTAAAAATCTGCATCCTAGCCAATGATAGTTCTATGGAGTGTGTATGACAAAGCATACACATTGCATATCTTTAGGCGTCGCACGGACAAAGTGCAATCCATAGGCGATTTTACTATGCTAATCAATAATTCTTTAGACCTACTGCTGACCGTAAAATGTGTCCAATACACCTTCATAGAGCAGAAACCTATTGGGAGGAACAATTCACCGGCAGAGGATTCAAATACTGCAACAGTTAAACAATCCTTACAAAAAAGTCATCCATCACGACCCGTACGCTTCGTAGGAGCGTTTCCGATCATTCTGTTCCACAGCCCAAACCATTTTCTTTCATTCCCACAGGTTGACTTACGAACGGTGAAATTCAATTTCTTTACCAAACAATCGCCTATCCTGTTCGGCGAAGTGAGAACTTTCTCCAGCATTCGCTAATAGTTGCCGACTGCGGGGAAAACGAAAAGTTACAATAACGAACGATAACCGAGGTTCTGCAAAAGGTAGTCATGGGATTCTTCCATGCTGAGACGTGGGGTTCGTGAAGTACGTGCCTTTAAACCGACTCTAGTCTACATAATTCCTCCGGGTTTTCGATTATTGTAACTGAACGCCGCCGACCGTGTTTTGCGTAGGTCTGGAATGCAAAGGTTTTTCACCGAGCTACGGATAAATTTCCTTTCATTCGGCGCGTTCAAATGGGTACGCCTTTGTCGGCCTTTCTACGCAAGGGAATTATTATTATTCTCGCCCGAAGGAAGATCGCTACTCCCGGGGATATTTCCACATTAAACGTGGCCGCCTCATCCAGTCCGTCCGTTTCCATGTTCGATGAGACGAAGAGGTAAACATTGGTAAAACCCAACTGCAGAAAAGGGCGGTAAAGACGCGAACTTCCGTTTTTGCCAAACGGCTAACAACCTTTCCGCTCACTAACGATAATCCTGTTTTCAATGTCGAGGACGTGAACGATGATGAGGATGATGATGGTGATGACGGTCGGATGGTGATTGTGAAGCGAAAAGCTGATTTCGAGCTGAAACGATGACATTAAGCTGAAAAGCATTCGGCTTGGTTTCGATCGAAGAAGAAATCCAGCTAGACGGAAAATGGGTTTCCTTCACGCGCGCACTTCACCATTCAACACTCACTAACACTCATGCACGGGCGCCATTCGGTCGTTCCGAGCGTGAGGTCCCGGATGTGGACAAAAGTATTTAGCATATAAATGGACGACTAATTTATGATTATTTCACATCCACTCGCACCCGATTTGCTGCTCCAAACAATTCCAAGCTCCCCAGCCTGTTCGTCGGTCCCGTGGCCGTAGCCCGTGCCCCTCAGTTGCGTTGGTTTGATTTGTTTTCTGTTCACAGCACACCTTACCACATCAGCTGCGGTTGCGGAGCGGTGGTAGATGCTGGAAACGTACGGAAGCACACTTAAGCCGGATTACAAACTTTGCCATTTGCCACCACGTTTCCGGTGCGTCACATTGATTCATGCCTAATGTTGTCCTAAGATTCGCATAAGCATAAGACACCCAACTACGGAGCGTCACGTCACGGAGCATCCAGGGAAGGAAGTCTGGTCCGGGATAATATCCCGGGTGTATGGAGTGATGTAGTATGTCGCCCGTTTGGTACTGACCATTCAGGAAAATGAGCCCCACGCTGAAAGTTTTAATCCTTTGGCAGCTTTCACAAGCTGTCAAAAACTCGGGCAGGCGCGCGCTCTTGAACGAACTCCAGCGACCGCGACCAACCAATAGCTTACCGGTCATGACCCAGACCTTTCGGGAAACATCACCAAAATAGAGTTTAATCGGATTTCAGGTCAGTGAATGTTTCGCGTGCAGCTTGTTGGATACGCGAACTTCCGCACTTGTCCGGAACCGGATCCTGTAGCCAGTACAGCGAAACAGCTGGTCCGTTGATTCCTTCACTCGGTGTGTCTTGATCGGTCGTATGGTACACCGGTGCCAAATATTCTCACACACGCTAATGGATTGCATCAGACCGGGGAACCGTGATCACTCCCGTTCCGAACATCCCCGACCCTCCCGCCATTAGCATCCATTCTTTGCACCACATCTTACGTAAATATTTAAAACCGGCGGTCTGTTTTGCTGCCACCGATTCGCCACAATATTCGCACAGCGCGTGGAACACATTTATCGACTCGCCATGTCTGTCGTTGTGCCTGTTTCATGACTTTCGAGGGCACATCACTGCCAGGCGACAGGCAATACGGCACTGACCTCGTTAGCTTCTCTCGCACGGGTTGACGGGCTACGCCACACATTCTGGCTGCTGCGCGCATCGATTTATCTTCGTTTTCACCTTAATTTATCATAATTTATGAGGCGCTGCATTGCCCGTCTGTCACTGTATGGCGGTGTTTGGTTGCTCCTTCTGCCGTTGATGCACACCTACCAAAACATTCGCCCACACCACGCTTGGGGATGTGTGGATGGCGAGATCTCCCGTTAAGGTGCTATTAGATCACCATCAGCATCACGTGGAGCACACTGCTAATATTGCACTACCGAAAATGGAGAAGCAAACTTTTAAGCCGTACCATTACGAAAAACAGGGGTGGTAATCACATGGTGTCACCCTTCTATCATATACCTTGACACACACAACACACAGCACACTTACACACACACACACACACTTCGCATCCGCTACACTCCCACCCACCAGGTTTTCAAAGAAATCAGAATAAGAAGAACGAACGCCACACACGCCTATTCGCCACCAGAACGGACTGGGAAATCACGGAATCTACGGGCTTTCGAACCGGTTGCCACGAGGTATCGCAGTTAACTGAAAAGGAAGCCTGGTCCTGTGATCTCCCCAAACAGCAGTACCGTGTGTGCACAGTTCGGCATCTCGGTGCGGCGATTTGGCGATGTGTTAAAAATCGAACCCATCCCGTGCCCGAAGACTGTGCACCGCCGTTCGTGTTCGTGGCCGTGTGCGCTTCGGCCACGCAAAGCGTCCTTGCGTATGGGCTCGCACTGCTGGAATCGGACTCGAATCTGGCTGCTCGAAACACAAACGTAGTCGAAGGACTACGAATGGGGTGGCGCATGCGCTTGGCAGACGTGCCGCTGTGTACTGCGGACGGTGCATAGTGAAATTGAGCTACTGGCTGTTTGCCAACACACAACCCGTGCGCTCAGTAACCGGGGCCAGCGAAAACGCACAAACATCGGCTAGCGTTCGGTGCGATAGGGTGGCTTGCACGTACAGCTACACGTTTCAGGGCGGATGGGTCTTCTTCCTTATTTGGTGGCCGATTTCTTTAAGGAGTTGGTCTGTTCTTGAAGACAGCCAACGGAAAATGGTCCATCTGTCAACGACCTACGACTATGTTGCAATCGATGTAAAACTGCATTCCAGCCCGGGAGTAAAGCACGACGTGGGATGGAATTAATGCTTTCGTTTAAACACGATCGCCACCTGGTCGGGTTGCAATACGACACCATGTAATCAATCATTTGTCTGAAGAATACTGAGTTAATTCATTCCATTAACCAGCTTAACCCTGGTACATTCGTAGTTAAAAACGCTAGAGATCCATCATTAGCTGGTGTTGATTTCAATTTTAAATAATGAACTGAGCAGTTGAAAGTGTTTTTGGACACAAAGAAATCCCACGGTCTACGAAGCCGTCCACGAAATGACTAATAATCATATCCGTTTTGTCAATGCCAGCTGCTGAAGGGTCAACCGGAACCGGATGTGTTATTTTTTACCTCCAAATGATAATGCTACTCCCGTCCATTCTGCCAAACCCTGCCCAACAATCGAACCACGCACGATTAACTAACATAGCTAATCAAATTGAAACTTGTTTGGACACAATCTCTCTTTTTATGAACCTGATCCCAATAAAAGGCAACAGTTACCCTTCGCCGTTGGTCCACTCGATGGAACGCCTCGTTCACTTTAACGAGTAGCTGATGCTGACGATAGTTTCGCCCAAGCAATAAAACGCATCGTGACAGCAAAAGCAAATGGCGAACAGTTTGGCACTTTGGACGCAAGGAAAATAGTACCGTAGAGGGATTGTAATGGTTATCGAGTGGATTTTGATTAGTTTTGATAGTGACCGAACGATAGAACGAGGCACCTTCGGACTCGTGTGGTTTTATTGAAGTAGTTTGCAGCGAGTGTGATGTGGTGGTGATGCAGCTGTCAAATGCGGACAATATTCCTTTTAAAACGATTACCTTTTTTTGTTTTTACATTTCCTTGTACGTGGGTGATGATTAAATGATGGTAGAAACCGATAATTAATTTGTTTTATTTTCCTCTTAGGAACCCTTGGCTGTTCTTGGCCTGTAGCATAAAGATATCATTCACTTCGACGGATCCCTATATAAGCACGCATATTGAAGTTTTATTTTCTTGTTATTCCATTTCTTTCGTTTTGTTCGTATTGTTAACAGAAGTTTTCAAGTGAGTAGAAGACAAAACGTCAGTAGTATCTTGGTCCCTCTCAGTATCCCTCTTGGTGTCGTTTCCACCTGGCCACACCTGAAGTGAACTCGGCTTTTGGATTGATTCGTGAAAAAAATCTACCATTTCCGTTCGCTTTCCGGTTAAACATCATGTTCGTGATTTTCATCGCACGCCTTCATTTCTTATGCCCAAGCCTTCAAGCGTCAAGTTCAATTATTTCGTACGTGTGAAATTGTGCAGCGCGCCACACAAAGCGGCATTTATTAAAATCAACGCTATGAACGGCAGGGCAGAAGGCGGCTACGTCACTTAACCGTCACGGAACACTGAAGCGAACATGAATTTAAAACGGAACGGAACGGTTGTCCTCTGCCCCAAAAACGCGTTTGCTGGTTTTTGTTCACTGAATGCTACCAAACACGCAATTTCTCATGTTGAACCGTATTTAGTAGTGAACTGGTAACAAAATCTAATGTCCTTCTGGTTACTTTTTTGTTGTTGGCATCAATCATCACTCAAAATAGAAACTCGATGGATGGAGGATGGAGCTCTTTTCGGTTGATGTTACCGCTTGTCGTGGATTGAAGATGCTGACTGTGATAAAATGGCTCTTTTAAGATGTGTAAGCATAACAAGCGTAAATTACTTCTTTAAATTTTTACACACAACAGTATACCGAGGACACTATTTGCCACTTGTAGCTGCATGTAGCCGATCCGTCAATCTGCATGCTTGGGTCCGGTGAAATAAAAATTTTCATAATTGCATAATTGCATACTTCTAGGCGTTGTATACGCTGACTAGAGTTAGTGATGAACACTTTTGCGGTAGATAATTCATTTTTGAGCATATTTTATACTTAGCGTATACTATGATTCCAACTTTTCCATAATTGCAAATCCACAAAAGACATTTCAATCATACGCCTGGAAGAACAATTAAATGTCTGCATTCATCAGTGGCATTAATTACTTTTTCAAACATATGACACTTGTCAAATCCAATCCAATTAACGAAAATCTGACACATAGAATTGTATGAAGACACACAGACAATCGGGCACAATTCTCTAGCAGCAAATAAGTAGCTTAAATCATTGTAATCCTTTCGAAATCTTGTCCAGCTTTAATTATCTTTGAACATATTTATACTGCAGCTCTCTCAACTTTCTTCTCTCAATACGTTCCTCCTTTCTCTTGGCCATTGTCATACTTTTTTCTCTCTGGATTGAAAAAACCACACAAACCAATTATCATACAGGAGTGCAACCTCTTGCACCTGCTGCCGATTTTGCCTTGCGGCGAAAGTTCCGAGAGAGCGACACTGCACCACTCCAAGCTCAACAACGTCAAACCTGTATAAATCAGCGCTAATGTGACATTTTAATGTTACTACACGCAGGTAGTACCTGCATGCCGAACACCATGCGAGACGGATGCGTGGGAAAACCGGAAACCCTCAGCTATCCGGCCTCCCCAACCCGCGTTGTTGCACAGTGATCTTCATTGTGGACGTGGGAAATAATGCGAATCCTGGAGAACACAAGCGAAAGGCAAGAGGCGTAGGGAACCGACGGTGCCGATTTCCACGTCCTGCGCGAAAGTACTGCACTCACACACACTCCCAACCCGGCCCGATATAAGAACCTCAGTGTGGTCCTCGTTCGGTAAGGGCAATAATAATTAAATAAATATTTTATTGTGCTACATAAATAAATTTGCCCACCAAACAGCCCGAGCCATCGACGGATGGACGGGTTTAGGTATGCCCGTGTTGGCTCGGTAACGGCCAACCGGAAATGTCGCAGCAAAGGGCGAACCATCACCACCTCGCATCAGACCCGTGATGGGCGCACCGTAGAAAGGGGTCATGGAGTCGTACTGCTCCGTGGAATCCAAGGGATTGCGCAATCGACCCCTAGGAGCAGGTACCCTGTCGGGAAGCATCGACACGAAACGATGCTACCGGAGCAATAGGTAACATCCGCCAATGTAGGTAAAGGTTTGCTTTACGGCCACCGTTGCTGTGACCCGCGCTTTGAAACGGAATGATGTAACAGAAGTCTGTGTTTGTGACCCGTGTAGCGAGTGCTAGCACGGTGTAATGTTTGAACTGTGAGGCATTAGTGTCGAGCATAGTGCTCCAGTGCCGTTTGCTGTAGCAAATGGTCGGGCAATTGTTTATGCTTGTCGAAAACATTATTTATAGGACATTCGGAAAGCGGAATGATGATGCTATCATAAAATGGGTATTGAAATTTGTAATGAGACGTAGAACGTGGAGTGATGGCACCGGTTGCCGGATTGAAAATATAAATCGAATAATGTTGTTGCCATTCGTGGGTTTGAATGAATCGACCCAGAGTTTTTGTGTGTGTGTGTGTGATGCAGCATGTTTATAAGCATGGGAATTGATTCCACCCATGGGATCATACAACAAACAAAGTACGCTAGTTTTTGGGTTCACATCCCAATTGGGCTATGTTCTATTGTGAATAGAATTGCAAGGATCAATTAAAAACATTATGAATCGTTTATGAAACACTTTCACCGATTTATAATCAGTCGCAATAACATACCACTAAAGATATGCATTCAGTATGACAAAAGATCCGTATAAAATTCAAATGCAACAACTATCGTATTAAAATACGCAAAATCACCGCAAAAATTAAACCACTCGATCGAATTGTTATTTTCAAGTCCAAACAGGCGATATTTTGAGCATTTGTGCATAGAAACGCTATTATTCTTAGAGTGCAACTAGGCGAGAATATCAAAATGATGCAAACTGAAGTTAGTTGTACTTGACAGAACTTCTACCAAGAGTTTTACCAAGAGATTCTAGACTGTTGAGAGTTTTATTTTGTATAGTTTTATAGTAGGCTTACTACAGTTTCTCTTTCAGCCTAAGAATCTGAGGGTTAAGAGCAGCAGCAGAAGTACCCAGATGTACACGCTACAACAATATAGCGCCATCTATTGGATTTTATAGATTTAGTAGTATTAAAGCGATGTGAAAGTCAGCTTGCACTACATCAAACTACATCGATTACAATTATCATTCAGTTCGAATAGTTTAAATTGTTGGAATTAAACCCAAGAATTGCACACAATATATGTTTGGTCTCGTGGTTTACCTAATTTCAACATTGAAAATTTAGAACATTTTTTTACTGTCCAGTAGATGGTGAATAATTTACTGTATTCGATGTGTTTCAAAACGGGTAAGAGCATAGCAAAATGTCTATGTCCAAAGCACATCTATCTATCCACCGTCAGCACTCAACCGACAGTCGCCGGCACCCATTATGGGCACCAAGTTTTACAAGCCAAATCTATAAAGCCATATCCTTCCCAGTACGACACAAATAACGACCACTTCAAACAGGCGTTGCTCTTTAATCTTAAGACCCATTACAGACAGGTCTGGAAAGGACCTTGCCATCTACCGGCCATTGCTTCGTGCATTGCAAGCAAACCCCTGCCGCTACATACTTTCTTACACTGCGGGCACAGCAGAGAGTGGCATTCGGTCGTAAATCATGCCTTTCAACTAATTTTGAATTTTATCACACCTCGTAAATAAACTTCAACTACATTTTATCCGATCATAAACTTGGAGAAGATGTGTTGTACCCCCCGTTACCACCTCAACAATCCACTACTGCCCTGCGGTGTTTGTGTGTGTCTTTGTGCCAATGTCCGAGTGCCGTGGTGCTTAAAACGGGTACTGGAAAAGTAAGTCCGTGAGAAGCATTTTCCCGGGGTGTTGTTGCTTTGTGAGAAAGAGTTTTTGAGAGTATGTGTGTGTATGTCACTGGGAAGCTCATGTGCGGAGGTACTACTCACGCTTCTCCTTCCCACTTCGCTACCACTTTTCAACAAAGGCAACCAACTGACACTTAATTAAGCTTCGGCTACGGACCACAAGGATTTCATTCTGGCGCGGTTTTGCACCCGTGCAACCTAACAACCAATGTATGTATACATACAGCCACTCACACACTCTCCCATTCACAGTAGCTTCTTATCGTACTATTGCTTTCGTTCGTTCACTTTTCCAAAGTTGCAGCCCCCATCCCGGACAACTTGTGACGATGTGTATTTTTTGTTTTACTTTTCTAACACGACTGCATTTTATATCCTTCGCAGAGTCAGAACGACCGTTCCTTGGAGCGAACTTTGTACCGCAGCTTTATGTATGAACGGTTTGGGTAAGTAAGTATTCCCGGCGCGGATGGTGAAAGCAAGGCTTAGTTGGACACGCACACCAAGAGAAGAAGAGGAATAACAAAATCTTAATGATTTATGCTGCAAGATTTAGCTCTTCTTTTAATTACTCACATCACTCCACACTTACGCGCGATCCATCTTCACCGAGTTAATTTTATTCTTTTGGCACAACTTTTGAAGATCATCTCACAAGAAAGAGGAAAAACATGACGAGGAATACGAAAGCTATCTGAATTAGTGCTACACCGTAGAACAAAATGGATGATTGAGGGAGATGCCACACGGCTTTTCCATTTTTCGAATCTCAGCCTACTTAGCACAATGGCGCCTGGGCATTCTTCATCTGCCGCTCATAGCCTACTTTATAACCAACGCTCTTGGGGTGCCCGGTCTTATAAAAGCACCGAGAATGATTTGTTGCGCTGTGAAATTTCTTCCCACCGCGTGGAAATTAACACCCATCCACGAAAGCATGGCGCGAGTCACAGGCTGAGCCGCTTGGTGAAAATTTGTAATTTTCAAAATACCGCTTTTACATGCTTCGATGAGTATTCTGACTGTTTTGGGGGAAAACCCATTGGCACAGCGGCACGATGTACGCGCTTCAACGCGCTCTATGCTACAGAAAAGCGGTTATCGCCCGGTGAAAGACCGTAGACTTCCTCTTTCCTATTTTGAGGTGGAGGTATCCGAGGTGGAGGTTCTCCCGTGCTAGATCAGCTTAAGCCTGCTACTGTTGTGACGCGTGGAAGGAAGTTTTCCCATGACACACCCCAGACCACGACAGTCGCTCTGATGATGACGTGGATGATGATGATGCTGAGCGGTGACGATGGTAGCGATACGCCACGCACTAGAATCATGCGGTTGGTCTTAAGGTTTTGTACAACGCTCCTGTCGGCAGGGGGGTAAAGATAGATTACACATGTTCTACAACCGCTCGGCTCGGTACAACTTCACGTTCAGCCAGCTGCACACATTCCGAACGGGCTTGGGGACACTTTGTTCAGTGCGTTTTACCTCGATGGTGCTGGAAGCCCATGTTTAGATGTGCGGCGTACGTAGAAGGAAGCGTATCGGTTGATTGAATTTAATTACAAAATTAATCTACGTAATAGTTTGTGTTAAATTTAACCACATGAGTTATGGATGGAATCTCTTAAATCGAATAAACGTGATTAATATTCTTTTACAATATTGCAACGGATTAAAATTGACGAAGTATACACATTAAATAAAAGAGAATAATCAAATAAACGATTTAAAAGAATTATCAATTTTGACACACACACACACAAAGCAAAAAACATCAAAAGCCAAGCAATTACACACATTTTTCACGCCCCGTCTACCCAATGTTGAGCTGGCAATCATAAAATAAACTCACCGTAATTAACTTCACTCAAATTCATTTTCCAATAACTGGACAGTAAATGGAAAACGTGCCGGAACATCAAATTTATGGATATTTTTGACTGCCGTCTTCTAGCTGGTTTTTTGTCAAACCGATAGAAAAAAGGAATGAGAAGAAAGAAAATTAATTTTCCAATGCCGATTAAACACCATTAATAACATTGGAAGTTCACAGAATCGTGGGCATAGGTTAAAAAAATGAAAATGAAGTTAAAACCATTAAAAATTAATTTAGTCACATAAGATAAACACTGCTCGGAACAACAGTACAATCCCTTGCGTAAAAATGGAAATGAATTTGAAACAAGCTGTACTTTTGCTTGAAAAGTTTTTGAATCAAATTATTTACCTTGATGTAAACCCAAACGCAACGATAAACAAAACAAATTGAAAAAATAATTGATAATTAATTAAAAAGCCACTCCGCCTTCAAAGTACTTGGAAAATGCACCCAATAAAAGGAAGACAACACAAGGCAACGAAAAAACGAGCATTAATGGAACATAAAACACAGCGTGAAATATTATCCCATTTTTACCCATAACGAGTCGTTTCAAATGTTGTAGAAAAATTGCCTTTCAGTATCAGTATCATCGGATATGAAGCGACCTGGGTGGGTGTGTGTGGGTGTTTGAGTTAAAAAAAAAGTTAATTATCATTCCAACAAAAACCTTACAAGTGTCGATAATGATACCAGCAAGGTCAAGTGAATGATTTATCGGCGCAGAAATTGTTTCATCCCTTCAAAAACCAACCATGAACTTTGAAGCTGAAGCTGGAAAGTAGTTTAGCTTTTTTATTCTCTCACTCTCTTTGTTTGTTTACTGCTGATGCTAATTCTGTACACATTTATGTTGCAATAAATTATACAGGGAAAAAGCAATAAATATTACAACCTTAAACTGTAAACAAATCACGATCACGATTGTGATACTTTTACATTAGTGTCAAGCAATTAATCACGAAAGAGCGAAAAACAACAAACAAATTCTAATGTGATGTACTAACATAAGGCCGATTTTAATGCGTTTTAAAATCATTGAAAACTGATACAAAACAAAAACACCCACATTGAGTCACGTCCTACAAAAAAAAATATATATAAACGTTTGCAAAACGATTCCAGTTTGGGTGAGTTTTCGCTCGACGAAATGAGACGTAACGAAAGTTTACCCTTGCCGCGACACGAAATCCCATTCCTCACTCGTAAAGCCTACATAATTTAACATGCAAAAGCGGATAAAAGCTTTACATCAGCCACAACAATAACAGCACAGTGCCGTAAAAGAGCATCCGAGCATCCGAGCTCGCTTAAAAGATGCTTCACTTCGAACCCTTCTACCACGCGCAATGCACTTATAATCCATCTCCAAGCAGAAGACACATACAAAAGGCAGCACATTTTCTCCCTCTCCCAATTCCAGCAACCGGTCGTGTGTTTGCATGCTTTCAACCACTTCAACCAACCAACCAAAATCTTCCAAAGTGAAGAGCTTTAAAGGAGCTTCCCTTTCTGGTACCACGTCACCACGTGGTGTGGTAAACGGCACAGCAGCAGTCCTCTATGTCGATCCTTTAATACGCTCACGGCCACCACAATCACAACAACCGAAAACCTACAAGTCGCACAACTCCTTTTCCTTCACTTCGATCCGAATGGTGCTTTCCTGCGAGAATGCGATGGTGGTTCGATTGTAAACGCAGCAACGCGTCGAAGGTGGTCGGTTCGAAAGCTTCTTTAAAATGTACAGCCCCTTTGTTTCACACGATCCATTACGACCGAGCAAAAGGCTGCATATTACAACAAACAGTTATCAGGCAGGATACGACACGATTCGAGTAGATTGAGCTCACCGACTTTAAATCATCTTCAATTTAACCGCCGTTAACCAGGATGAAATCTGAGTCCCGAAACATAACACACTAGCGTGAAATGGTGCTTGAGTAATCTTTGTTGTTATGATCCTATCATATCTCATCATATCCAACTCGGCGTAACATTATCCCATGATATAATGAAGTATGCTCGTTCGCTTTCAAGAAGCGACTTCAAATGAGCATTTGCGGAATGTGCATTTCATTACATTTTCATGCTGTGCTGCCATCGCCAAGACAAGATTATGTTGAAAATGGTTTCAATTGATTGCTGCTTTACATTCCGAAGAAACTGCACTCATTCGTTGAGAACATTTGTCGGTCGGTGTTTTCATTGTAAACGCCTGAAGGTATGCAATGTGTATGTATTTTTAAACCATACAATGGAACTGTATGAAATAAATCGGATAATTAGAGACATATTGTAATATTATAATTTTTTTTTAATGTAATAATATGTTAGAGTTATGTACTCTATTTGTTGCTCGGTGTGAGGTTCCTTTATCTTTGTAAAGTTTCTCAAGTTCAACTTTCTAAATAAAAGTTAATTTTTAGATTTCCCATCACGGCAAACTTGTTGAAGATTGTTACTACTTAATTGCAAAGTACTACTTCTTTTTCTTCTTTATCACTCTACGACAGCCCCAAAAGGTCTTGGCCTGCCATTAATGTACAATTAATGGCATTGACATCAGCCAAATGAAGCATTTGGAAAAAAATTGTACTTCAGAACATAGTTTATTATTAGAAACTTAAAAATTGTTAAAAAATGACAAGTCTCAATAATTTGAGTTACTAACGCATGATAAAACTGAAATAAAACGAATAGCAAACAGATGATTCGTTGAGTAAAGAGCAACTCCGGGGAAACCTTCTTCCCAACCGGAGTCGTTACTCTTCTAGTTACTCTGCTGGTATCCATACTTTGCAACAAAGTACTTGTACAACTTGTTCGTAAGTGCCGTCGTCGAACCCTCATCCCCGTCCTGCTCGAGCGAGTTCTGGTTCTAAGCCTGGTGTCAGAGCATAATGGGGTCATTCTCGGTGCACATTGGTTCGACATACTTGCAACCGGACCCAATCCCGACTAACCGCCCGCGGAACGATTCTCATTAGCTATGCAAGTAATAAACGTGATCCTTTTCCTAATGACATCGTTATCAAATTCATAACAATACTTGACACACCGTGTCAGTACGTCAGTGCTCTGTTTCGGTTCGGGCGAAGGACGGTGTTGATGAAGCAAAGTTAAGTACGGCTTGGACATCGTCACAAAATCCGGAACGACGCAACACATTCACCGGTGGCATGAGAAAGCGTTGGACGTGAATTGGAAAATTCATGAACTTGTTATCACCCTTCCTATCCTATCGCTCGCAATAACGGTGCCTGCTTCCCTCCACTACCGGCACAACTAGCTCAGTGCCGAAGGTGAACAAAATACACTTCCCGACAACCTTCTAGGCCAAGATGTTGACGATGCTCAATCATAATTGGGATGTTGGACAGGCGTCGGTAAGACGATTGCAGGTAAATCTGCCCGTTATCGTACCACCGTGGGAAGCTTTCGCCAGCAAGAGTGTCAATTTGTTGCACATTATTCTGAACTGCATCTGCCAAGGGAGCACATTCGTGTAATGAGCCTTGCCAACCCAAGTAGTTTGTTACGATTTTACAGCAGATGGAGGAAAACAAACAAAAAAAACAATGCAAATGCTTATTATTGTCTCTACTTAAGCCGCTTTTCCTTTATTGCCTTGCCTGTTACAGCCTCATAATGGCATAAAAGTCTAAGAAGTACCAGGCGTCTTGATTGGTGACGATAAAGTGAATTAAACTTCAAGAAAGCTTCAATAGTGCAACGTGTATAATAATTAATATTAAAAACTGTTAACAGAGCCAAATTACAGCTTGGTTTCATAAAATAAGCAAGGCAAAGGATTATCTTTCGTTCAAAAACACATTGTCTGGATGAAATTTGTTATGAAATATGAACAGGAAGTTCGTTAACGAAGGCACAATATCTTCAAATTCGAACCACCCATTTGGGGTGTACACTTCCTCCACCAATCCCGTCATCCCCGAAACGTCCCTTTATCTTATTTGCTTTACCTTGTTTGCTCAGTCAAGTGAGATTAAATCCGAATCTATCATTTTGTGAACCCCTTGAAACGTACAAGTTTTAAGTGTAAGAGGTGCTTTACGCCGTAAGCACACCATCCATCGCTCACGCTGTCCACACACGAGACTAGCCGTCATAAACAGCCCTTGCCTGTGGACCACCAGTCCGCATTGCCCCGGGTTCCTCCGCTCCGCCCGTTCACCAAACGTTGACCCCATCATGCTGGGAGAGTGCTAAAAACTTGAGCTACTGTTACCGGATTTTACCGGCCAGCCACAAAAAGGTTCCCTTGAGTGTTCACCCAAGCGTAACCCCATCGCTGGCACATCCACAACATGAAATGGATGAGCGGTTCGTAAAGCTTCCTGGTGAGTGAGTTGGATTTCCTTTTTTCGCTTCCCCCTGCTTCCCAAAAAAGACGAACGGGACTTGTGCGAAGAACGGTGAATACGGCGATGAAGATTTATGTTTGACTAACGATTTCCCTGGCCAACATCGCACCAGCAGCACCACCACCACCAGTGGACCGACGGATCGTCCGAACTGTCGAAGCGTTGACGAGTGTCGACGATGCTGTGCGGAAGGCTGATTTACAGCCCTGATCATAAATCATGGAAATTATTTCATCCAAACTGAATTTCGAAGCTGGTGCTCCGTTTTAGTGAATGCCGGCGAAAGTGCAGTATTCGATGAGGTCATGCTAAGGTTTTATCCGCCCCTTCTTTGCGTTTCAAATGGTTCACCAATTTGATATGGTGGAAGGTTAAGTCAAACACAAAACAAAGGGACATGCAGATGGTAACTTGTACGATCGTACATCGAGATGTTGCAGTGGTTTCCAGCTTAAAAACTGCGCTACAAACGCAATGTAAAGGAACGAAAAGCGCTCAGGGTAGTTTCAGATTGTCTGCGAAACCGCCGTAATGAATATGGGCTTGCTATTCGTTTTCGTGGAGCATTTGTTGCAGTGCGAGTTGATGTTAAGAACGAAAGTGGAAGATTCATATTCAGCCAAAAATGATAAAAGCTTTTAGTGATTCAAAATCAATCCCAACTAAACTCACTGCCTACCTTTAGGCGTTATTACAGGCGAAAAATTTAAGCCTGCCTTTGGAGCTGATCAAATGAATATGGTGCTCGGCATTCAAAAGCCCACATTACTCAACGCTTACATAACCTTTCAATACTCTTTTTCCCATGAACGATTTTTGAAAACAAATCAACAGCCCACACGTTCGAAATCGACCGAAATGAATGAGCTAATATTTATTCGTTGCATTCGGCGAGTTGCGGATTTACGCTGAAGAGCGGATCAAAGCAAGCGGAAAAGTTTCGTTTGATTTGTTTGGGTTCAAATTCCACCTATTAGTTGAAGCATGTATGTGTATGTGTGTGCGTGTGCGATTTTCTATTGAGCGATATTATTTCGATGTTGTCTGCCGATGTGTCACCATCCAGTTGCAAAATCGCTACCGACACCACAACGCGAATTGCAGGGAAAAAGTGTTATTCTATTCTAGTGGTAAGGCTCGACCACATTCGCGTAGTGGTATGAATAGACAACCACAAAACCACGGAAGAGTAAATACTAAAACAATTGACCACCGAAATCAACGGATGATTATGGGTTTTGATTTCGCATTACAAAGCAATTGAGTGTTCATTTTGATTAACTAAGCATACCGAATGCATTGCAATTAATTGAGTTATTTCTCGAAAGTGTTCCTGAGAGTTGGGTCAGGAGTTAGGAGGAGCGAAAACTGCTTAAAAATTTAACAAATCATCAACAATTTGCAAATGGAGAATTTTCCACAAGTAACAAAAAAAGAATGTGGCAAGTATTGATTAAAAGCGTACCAGGGAGATAGTCAGCAAACTATCAGGAGTAGGTGAAACAATTGAAATATTCCCAACGCAACCAACGCGCTGCTGGTTTCAAATTTATTTTACCCATTTTCCACCACAAAACGTCCCGGATCTCGCATCAAATCAAATAAAGTTTGATTGATTTATTATAACAATCACGATTTACACAATGTGCCCTTCACGTTGTCCGTGTTTTCGGTTGATTTTTCGCCCCTTTTTCCTGTCATTCATCACATCGGAGATGGGATTTTAATTGATTGAACGGGCGTGTGAAACGCATACAGGGACTGCCTGTCAGACCGTCGCAGCCTACTGATAAACGCCATGATTGTGTTCGTGTGTGATGAAATAATTTCAATCAGCACCTTACTCAAACATGATTTAGTGCCGGTGTGCTCGCTGGGTTAATAAATTTGAAACCGATTTTGAATGCATTTATTACCATTTAATAACATGTGTAACAATTCTGGCGATATCCTTTGTTCGATTATTAAATTTCCATCGCTTGCTACAGCATAATGCGCTGCAGCCAGCACTATTATTATTAGAAGATCGCTGATAAACGATTGCATATCTTTATCGGACACCATAAATGTTTTTCTATTAAAATATTAATTAAAAACATTCGCCTTTTGGTCTCCCTCCTCCTTCCCATTTCAACTACCGTTCGTAACGAGGTGTTAATAATATGACCTACATTAAATGTGATGCAAGTTTCCGCAAAAACCAAACGCAAGTGGCAGTTCTTCGGTCATAGTTTTCTATCAAAATGCAGGACGGCAACATTTGACAACTCACTTTTTACGACTTTGTTGCGCTGTTTTGCCCGAGCGAGTGGAAGGTTTAGCTTCTGTTATTTTTTTTTTTATTGTGTGAGTGCAATTTGCAATTTCTCGACAAGGTCCGTCAAAAGACGTAGACGTAGAAAGTTTTCCCTTTTCTTACGGAAAAGTTTGCATAAGTTTTAAGAAAATATAAAAAAAAATCTGTACGATGAATAGCCGGACCGAGATGGCCGTGAGTCGCCGAGAAAAGTAGGATGCAAATACAAAAGATGGCCTTGGTAACATTTGCTAGTTCGATACCTTGTCGTCCGGTCGGGTGAAACGGGCGTCGAAAGAAAAGCACTACCGTATAGCCTAGTTCTGCCAAAGAAACCTCTTCAACCAACAATCGTTTTATCCAAACAGGGAGAGCACTTCTACGGGGACACGTACCGACTGGCTATGCTAAAAAGTGGTAAGAGACACAGTTTATTTGCATTTCTTCCGACTTTGGACTTTGTTTTCAAACTTCTTCCTGCAGCGGGAGTGAAAATTTGACTTGCTCGAGAAAATTCACCCAAAAATATCCAACCCCAAGCAAATAAACACACTTTTTTTTTGCTGGGGTGGTTGAGAAAAATCATCCCACATGCAAACACGCCCCGGAAACGGAACGCATACAACGTCTGTATGCTCGTGTTTCTTTTATGGGAGCGTTTTAAAAAATGTCAGCCCAGTCCCACCATCATCCGGCTGATACGATGACAGCAAGTCTGGCTCTTGGCACAACTTTTACCCACAGAAACATGTATTTAGGAGATAAACATTGCACGTGCGGGTGTAAGTTGCGCGTACACCAAATGTGCACCGACGCAATGTTGGTTTCCTGTACAAGCACCTACCGGAAGTTGTACATGAGACCGATAACGACTACAGAAAGAAAGTGAAAGAGACGGAAGAAAAATGTTGCTTATAAATAAACCCTTAAATTATGGAGATTCAAATTTTCTATCTTGCTTTCCATAACACGTTGGTGCACTTGCTGTTGTGCTTTTGTTAAGCATACTGCAACTTTCCCACAGTATAATACTCCAATTCCATTTAGGAATGGGAAACAATTACCGGTAAGTTCTTGAATAATCTGTAATACGTAGAAACCGTGTTTAAATATATATCCGTTCTCTCAAACAACACAAAAATTCATTTTACAATCCTTAAAAACAAAATAAAAATCGTAACAAAAGCTTGGTTGTCTCACAGCTTGCATACTTTCAGGCTAATATCCTTAATAACGTTATGTTATATGCACATATCCTTAATTAATCTTATATGTAATCCACAAGTAGCTTAACAACGAAGCCATATCCTAACCAACAACATGAAATCACTTTCTAAACATAATAACTGTTGACGACAGCACCGCATGATTGGGTCAACAAGGTCGATCGACGGAACAAAATGCATGCAAGACAACTTTAAAAAATAAACGATATCGAGCAGGATAAAAATGCTGACCGCGATCGGTCAGCATTAAGTTAAGCAAAACTGAAAAGTGTATAAAACTGCTGACCGCGATTGGTCAGCATTAAGTTAAGCAAAACTGAAAATTGTATAAAACTGCTGACCACGATCGGTCAGCAGAAAATTAGTATATAAGCTAGAATAATTCTTTAATAAAGCGACTTTCAAACCAGAACTCAATAAGAACTAACGTTTGACTGTTCTCGCCAAGTCGGACGGTAAATCCTCCTGTCTTGGCTCTTTCCCAACGAGTTTAGATTCGTTGTGGAAACTTTAATAACCGTAATAGTTCCTACAGAAGCGATGATCAACCGATAAGGAATAGAAATATTGCATATATTTAGGCGCCAGCATTTAAAAATCGCTAGCAAGATCAAAAGCTCAATTGCGCTGGAAAAAGACTTCCATCCGATGTAAAAAAAAAATAAAAAAAAAGTTCCCTATAGTTCATGGAAACGTACACCACAAGCAGAAACATGTGAGCATAACATAGCCGCTTTAATATTCTCCTTTCCCGCAATGTTTGCAAATGCCGGTATCACTAAACCAATCAGAAAAACTAATAACCTGAAACAATGCAGTAGAACAACTGAACCAGACGAAGAGAAACTATTATTGCCATCTAAACAATCCGGTGGGTTTTGTGATACTGTCACCGTAAGTCCCTCGTTCCCGTACCGTCTTGCGTCCATATCGATAAATAATGAAATGAAATGATTGCCAATTGCTGGGAAGCAGATGGAGAAGCAGGCTTAACATTTTACTTTGCATTGTTGTTTTTTTTGTGATTGATTGCAAACCATTCCTATCGTGATGGAGCCATCAATCGTAGCTTCACTTAGAGCGCCAACACTGCTCCGCAGGGCAGAAGAAAACTAATTTGATTGAGTTTGGCCTTCCGGTACCATTTGCCGTTGTGATGAACATAATAAATTGTAACTATTGACATGCTAGGCTTAACATAAACTGAGATGATGGATTTAAAGCATGATGGTTTGAGTGTCTGTTGTTGGAAAAACGGTAAGAATGGAATAATTTTACGAACGATTGCGTTGTTTTGCGTGAAACAATGTACCGAAAAAAAACCAAACATTATGAAACGATCTGTCTATTCAATCGGATTAAACGAATCGATCATGAATCAATTATAGCCTAACTGCGGTGATTAAGCTGTGCGAAATCCGTCGCTGATAGCTCGGCAATGATAAATGTATCGATAAGCGATTCTAATACTACCGGTGGAACGAACCGATGCCGTTTTGTTACATGGAAATGAAGAAATTTTAATCTTCGTTTCCACACTCGTCTAAGCCCGCCGTCAGGAATGGTGCCGGATATTAGCAAACGGAAGCATTTCTTTCAATTTGCATGCGCTTAATATTGCATGCACCAAATGGAGTGTATGTATGTATGTGTGAGTGTGTGTATCCTAAAGCTCCTAACGAAAAGCTTAATTAAACGATCAATCAGCCTTCAACAGGGATTCGTCGTGCTTTCTGGAAAACAAATATCCGGCAGTTGGCCGATGTTTTATTTCCGCCCGAAAGTATGCAATCCTGCCGTGCATACATACAAACAAGTTAAACAGCTGCAACAGATCAGATTCAACATCTCCATCGTCGGTACGTACGAGCTAAACATTTTCATTACCCTGCTTCCCCGACTGTTGCAGGGTACATAAAGTCAAAATGATAAATACTGAGCGTCGGGAAGCCGGGTGCACTAACTTTTAACAAACAAAATAGCAATCTAGGCTAAGGTAAAACGTGCCTCGGTTTCGAGCTTGTGATGAAGTGGAACGTCACTCATAAAGCGCAATGGTGAATAAATACGTGCGCAGTTCTGCCAACAGCATTACATATGTCCCACAATTTCGAGTATCGATTGGAAAACCCTACCTTACATAATAGAGGACACCTGAGAAGAGAATCTATCTCCCGATAGATATAGTCTCATTTCCTTTCGATGGATGAAAAATTATTGAACGAAAATATCTATCACTACCTTAGGTACCGCTTGCTCCCAACTGATTGGGAATGCCTTTCGTACGGAAATGGAAGCTTTAGAAATTCATAATTAAAATCGTTCACTTTCCACCTTCATCGAAGATGGTGTCGTTGAAAAAGTGGAGTATCCGCTGATACCTCCACGATTCGTCCATCCTTCTGACCCAAGCGCCACTGTTCGCAACTGGTCTTCCTTCCTATCTTCCTCCGTGTACGAACCGTCAAGCTCGGAGGTAATCGTCTGCTGGTCGATGGAGTATAAGCTCGCGACACTGGAACCAATGCTTGCCTCGTGCGCAAGAATTTCCTTTGACTTCGGGTAACTTGAACCACCGGCAGTGCTGTGCTTTACCGATGTGCCCATCATCAGCGCTAGCGGGGCCATCGAACCAACGCTGAGTTTGCTACGTTTGCCAGCTCCACTGTCGACAGCAGGTTGGATTGATTCCTTGGAGGGTACCGCACTGTTACTGGTGGGTAGAACCGTATCAACGGTAGACCGGTTCCAGCAACTGCAGGAATTGTCCGATGTGAATAGCGAGATGAGTAAGCCGAAGATCACCGTCAGTAATGTCCCGAGGCAACTGTACCACATGTAGCTGATTCCGTATACGGCCGCAAACCATGAGGACGAACTATCGGTTGAATCCTCCTGTCTGGTGGATGCTTTTATCACATCACTCTGCAAGGAAGCTGCAGCATCGTCATTGGACAGTCTGCGAACAGCGGAATACAAAGAGAGAAGATACAGTTATAAAAAGAAGAATCATACACTACTCAATAGACCATGTTTAGTCGGTATACATAACATAAACACGTATCTTCTGCAACATTTAGATCCATTATGGGAGCAGAAAAGATAAGCTGATTGATGCTGTTTTACCTCACCTCCATCCGGAGCTAACAGAGTGAGATACCTGGGCAAATGATTGTTTACCAAAGGATTCCCATCGTGGAGGGTTTTAAACCTGCCCCAACGGCAGCGTATCGAACAGAGCAAACACTTTTCTTTGCCCACTTGTGCCTTCTGGAGAGGTTTAGCAACTAACCGCGACGCGACGCGAACGTCGAAAAAATGGATCCCATGCAGAGCGGGTTCGTGTTTACTCTCAATTAACTTCCGTTTCCAACGCAGCGCCCCGCATGAACTCCAATCAAATGGTGCTCGCTGTCTTCATTCTGTCAGCCATCGGTCACTATCGACCGGTGCAAGGTAAAAGGTACAACTAGAGCAAAACAGTTCCGTTGCATTCAACTTTGGAGTATCTTTTTTAGTCCATTTCCCCAGAATTATCTCATAGAAACTTGGCCAGATGAACAACATTTTTGCATTCTATTGGCAAAATTTGAGTGTGAAAGTATTATGTTTAGATTCAATTATTGGCGTGTTTAAGTATAAAAAAAGAAACTACAACAAATAGTAAAGAATGCAATTGCAATAATAATAATTAATATTTCGCTGTTCTATGACGAAAACGCTAAAAAAGAGTACATTGATTCTGCCCATTGCAACATTCCATAGCAAACCCACAAAAAATACCTTACGGTAGCAGTTTAAGTCAAACAGTTTGATTGTGCAATGTGCATTGCATACATTTAGGCAGCTTTATACATTAATTCATCCACAATTCCGATTCATCCATTCCAATGTATGGATTGAAAAGCACAGATACAATTATATGATTTTTTTTCCCATTAGTATCACTGATTTCAATAGCTATTTTTCAAACCCGGTAACCGGAACTGGTTGTTTCAATTTCTGCCTTTTTAATTTGCTTTCCATGAAACCCACACTGAATGCGGGTGAAAAAGTTACACATATGCAATTGAAAGGTTGGAGAGAAAATAACACCTAACAGCTAACTGTTTTGGTACAATTTTTTAACTGGGTTCGCTTTACCGATGGATTCATTGTAGACAGCTGCAACAGTTTTGTTACGAATTGATTTCGACACTCGAGTATACTTATGTTGGAACTGCACAGTTGGTAATGGATTGATTTAAGCTATATTTCAGAATGGAAACCCGTCAAGTACGTTAAAAAATAACGCTTTCCCGTAATTTATAAAGTTGATAAATATTTGCATGGAAGTATGAACTTTTGATTAAATCGAAACTTACCTGTAGAAATGATTCTCCAACTCTCCTGCATCGCTCCAACCGTCCCTAGTGGCGATCGATAAAAGCTGCTCAAAAGCTTCATGTCCTTGGCTCTGCAGCGCCAAGCTAACCGAACCATCGGATGGCGCTATTTCGTATGCGAATCCTTCGTGGTTTAGCGGGATCGTCGCATTACAACCGTCCACCGATGAGGGCAGTGGTGGTGTTTCTTCATTGTTCACCTGTGCCAACACTCCCACCACAATGACCAGCACTAGCGATAGGATTCCACCGAGAAGCGCACCCTGTTGGTGAGGAAAGAGACAGATGATGGGTCATTAAACAAAACTAATCCAATATTTTTACACAATTGAACATTAATTTGCTTTTAAACGAGAATAATCTACTTAAAAACATCCACTTCAAGATTTTTGAATTTGAAATTTGGTACAATATTCGAACCAGCAGGATTCTATCAGTTACTATGTAATTCACCGTACTTAAAATGGTTGGAATTTGGCTTACAAGGGAAGAACAGATTCACAATGGTATGATTACAGTTCAATCGCCATTCTGAAATACCTCTCGTACCGGTAATCTACACAACAACGATCCATCACAACGAAAGCCCTTGATGAAAGCTGTTAACCGCACCGTTTGGTAGTGCAACCACACACATACACACCGAGTGCCACCCGCATCCGGGTTGCATAGTCCCATTCAAGTGGGCAACTATTCACCCCCAAGGCTAGTATCGCACCTAGGGGACGCACCCGAAGCCACACTGTGCGAGCTTGCCCATGAAATCTGGGCTTAACGTAGCGCCGAACGAGGAACGCGCTGTAGAAATGATCCATAATAAGCTCATCTTGTAGCGATTGCGCCACAAAACTGGTATATTACCAGGTAATCAAATTTTCATATTTTCAATTTCCACTTGCCCACTTGCGTGTGTGTGTGTGTATGTGTATGGAAAACGTGAACGACGCACAGGTAGAACGGTTTGTTGTTGCAGCAGAATTACTGCTCTGTTCAAGAGGCAGGCAAAAAAAAACGTAAAGCAAACCTATCACCACCTCTCATTCATCTTAGCGAGGGAAAGATTTTCCTTTTCTTTGCTTTTGCCCATACTCACATCCCAAGACACCCATCACACAGCGTTGCGTTTTGAGTGGGCGTCAAGGAGATATGTCATTTCTTTCCCATTTACACCTCGCCGATAAAATGATGCCAGCACAGCCGAGTACGTCTTGATCAACGGTATCAGTGTAAACAGCGATGATCCTTTTCATCATCATCGTCATCATCATCCGGTCGTGGGTGAAGTCAGCAGCAACGTAACACGCATTGTCACATCTTGCAGCTCCTGCGTGTGTATGTTTACCATGTTGACGGTGGGATTTGATGCTGGCTTTCCCTCACGCTCATCGCTCTTGTTGACGGCGACCAACACCACAGCCAGGGCTCTTGGGTACCTCCCAAGAACGCTCCACACGACAATGCGAACCAAGGATGGATAGAAGCATCTTTTCTTCCGATTTGTGTACGTGTATGTGAACAACAAACCTCAAACCAGTATGCGTACGTGTGCATGAAGTCAAGCGAAACCGGGGACACAATAAAAAGCTCATTTAACTTCACTTCAATGAGATTAATCGGATAAAGTGGAGTGTTTTTCGTTCAGCTTTTCGTGCGTCCCGTGCCACTGTTTGCCATCTAATCCTCGCTGCGTAATCACTAGCGCACACACACTGGGAAGGAAGGTGGGAGTGCCAGCGATGGAGCCGACACATAACCACCCATAATCATATTGCACGAATTAGAACGCTTGCTCAGCTTTGGCACCCCACTTCTGGACACTTTCGCCAGTGGATACGGAGGGTTGAATTCGTTAAAGATCGTCACACCGTGTCGGGTGTCGTACGCTGTTAAACAACTTAAATTGAGTTTCAATTCAATTTTGTCGCCTTTCGAGCGTGAAAAGCATTTGTAAATGGTTGCCCAAACCTCACGCCTACTGCCGTTTCGCGCCGCTCTCACCCGGAGAGATAACAATTTCCTAACCCAACTCGTGTCACAGTGCCACGTCCACTGTGCAGCTAATGCCACACAAACAGGCTCATTATTGTATTGTAATTGTTTTTCACCTTTTCTTTCCCTATTCGTACCATGGTGCGTGCCCTTAAAACTCATTAAGAAGTACACTAATAAGCGCGATGATGAAACGGGTGTCTAATCTTCTGGCCGGGCGTGTGCAATGTGTGCGGTATTTAAATCACTTTTTAATTCACTTTACTTGGCAATAAATAATGGAGGAAACACATTTACGTACCTTACTGTTTGCTCGTCGGAAAAAGATGCCAAGACTGAACAGTCCAAGCGTGACGCCACCGATCAGCCCGTTCAGTGTAAGGGTGGCCTGCAGAATGCCACCGAGTCGTTCCACCACGAATACCAAACCGAACGAAACCAATCCGAAGCTGTGAAGTAAAGGGAAGCAATGTGAATATAGTGTGAATACCGATAGATCTGTATAATAAAATAAGAGTACAGGCTGACTGGAAACACCTTCCCTGGTCTTTGGAGTACAAGGTAAAATGCAATCGAAGAAAATGCATAATACCAGATGTTCCGCGGCATTGGCAATACATAAAAGAAAGTACGAGAAATGCATGGAAAACATCTTTGATATATCTTTGCTAGTTATAATAATGTTTTCCAGGACAGCACAATGACGCCATTGTTCATCGCCTCGCACCAACCATTCAGTGTATTTTTAAGCAATATTTCACACTGTTTCACCAGAGATCTACTCGAAGCTTAATCATCCAATAAAATCCTCAACCCTTCAACTTTTGCAGTCAATCAGATCGAAATTCCACACCGTAGCATCGCTTATGGCCCGAATCGGTACAGCTAGGGCCGTTGATACGAATAATGCTTCTACGTGGAACCATTCGGGCAGGTGATCCTTTTTTTTTTCTTTGCTTCGAAAACCCGCACAAAACACGCACCATCCATTATGTGTTTTTATTTCAATCCCAACTTCCAGCTACACATTTGCCCCAAAACGAGCTATATTACTCTTCCTATTCGGTGCTTCCAGCGGTTTGCGTTGATAAATAACGAAAACGCTACCCTGATACCTATTTCAAAATTCGGAACGCAACCAATAAAAAAGTGCCCAAAACTCTGGCTGATATCCTAAAACTGCCACAAAACGGAGCCACAAAGCTGAGCTTCTATTCCTTTGCGCAGAGCTGAGAAAAGCGAAGAAAGGGCAGCAGCGGTCGATCGGGATTTTTGGCTAGCGCTTCTTAGTCACAGACGAACAAGCTTCAAGTGCTTCCGTATATCGCATGCCAGCAGCAGGAACTATTTAATCCACCGCCATGATCACGGTTGAAGGCGAAACGGAATCCCTTCCCTTTCTACCCGACATTTCCAACCGAAGAAATATACGCACCGGATAAAGTGGACGAAGCACACGGCGAGGCGAAAGAAAAAATCTATTGCACGCGCTATAAATCTCAGAACTCGAGCTTCGATTTCCCATCATGTTGGTGAGCCGACGCAGCCTCCGTTGGCAAGGCTGTGCGGGATCCAATATTCTAGACGCCGGCACTTGAAAGGCACTAACGTCTCAACGCAACGAAAACAAACCGCCGCCAATAGATCAACAATTCTCGGATGTTTTATTTTTCCCGTCGGTTTTTTTTTCCTCCGAAAAACTTGTGCACCTGCCTGAGAGCTGTATGTACTGATAAGCACGGGCAAACCTAGGCCTCACTCCGGCAAATATCCTACAGCTTTCTGCAACTCAATTCAAACAACAATTCACCCAAGAAAATCGTTACTAAATGTCAGTTGGTGAACGTGATAAAGTAGCTGTTATGGTTGCAAATAGCTACAGAAGGAACGGCAAATTCTACTCCATCCTGAGCCGCCACCGTATCGGAGACGGAGAAGCACGGAGCAGTTGAGACAGTGCTGGGCGATACGGTACAGTGAAGCTTTGACGGCGATGCGTGACGCAACCGTGTTGATATCGGACCGCGTGCAAAACTAGCAGCCGTGTGCCGTATAGCGTCACAGACTTATTATTTACCATTGCCAGGCGCAAGACGAAACGAATCTATTCGGAATGGTTGATTGCTTGAAGGCGAGCAACAGGAGTACGGCAAAGCTGGGAATCGAACGGAAAGCGACCACACCTGGGGAACGATTGCGGCTTCCGGGAAATGGAATATTAGGATCATAATCCAGCCATCGGGAGTTGGTGTACGTTTCTCTTACGGTTCATTGGCAGAACTTCGTGTTTAGTTCCGCCTCATTGACTTTGCTCTCTCTCTCTTCCTCGAGGACGGTTTTTTTATTAGTTATCATAACACACTGCACAACTCCACAACGTGGTTGAAGCTTGCACGTGCTGTCACACGAATTGAAAACAGGATAAATTGGGAGAGCGCGTGCAAATCTGCACCGAAAGGGAGGCAAAAGTTGGCAGGAAATCTTATTCCTGCCAATAACCGTAGCTAAATATACAGAGTGTATTTATTTCGGCTCTCTGTTTGTGTGTGTGTGTGTAGTAGATGTAGATGTAGATGTACAAGAAGAGTATTGATAGCATGAAAGGTAAACCGCATCGGCACCAGAACGTTCAAACACGTCCTAGGATAAACAGTTTGCTACATCCTCCTTCAGGGCACGGGTGTCTAATGGGACAAAGGAAAACGTTCGTTTGAACAGGCAGGAAAACACATACGGAACACACTAAATCGGAAATCGTTTTCTTCATATTATATTGAGCGTAGACATAAGTCTAACAAGAGGTGTATCATCGTAACCAGTAAATGTACTCTCTGCTGATAGACTCAGATGATAATGAATGCGACATGATAAATGCTAAAACATCCTTCAAACCACACCCTACGGCTAAAATGTGAACCTTATTACGGTTCGAACTAAGTCAATTACATTTGCAGCACCGTTTGCTGAAAAGTCAAACAAATTCTGAGAGTCATACGGTCATACGATTGCTAATGGGACAAAATGCCTGATTCTATTAAACGTAACTTTGGATATTTAAAAGTAAAAGCTCTTCCCGGCAAAATTAGCTCTAAAAACTTTTATTTGACATTGTTATACAATTAACTTGGCCGTATTTTACACTAAATCACATTAAAAGCATAACTTTGGGCGTTAGTGAAATGATTACAATGATGCCTTTATTCGAAGTAAAGTGTAGCGTATTGCATACATTCAGGAGATAATTTGGCTTAAAGTCAAAGAAAAGGGTAACTCAATGTGTAACTTAAAATGTCAATGTCAACAAGTAATGCCAAATTACCATTGCAACAACAAGCTTATACATCGATTTGTATTATATAAAAATATATAATAAAGATTTCTTAAAGTTAATCTGTTGTAAGTTTGACAATACATGCCATGACCGTAATAACTGCAATAAATAGATAAACTAATAATCTATCGATCTGCAATAAACTCATCTCCGGCACGGAAACAATCGTTATGGTAGATTTACGATTCGACCGTAACCGTTCCTTCGTTCGTTTTATGGAAAACGTAAACAATTCAGCTAATTTTTCCACTAACGACTTTACGAATCACAAATTCCACACGCAACACTGCCACTCCCTTACGGTAGGCCTGTCCTTGTTAAAACTTCAGCAGCAGCCAAAGATAGAACCGTTCGAAATGTGCCGTAAGAAAGTACAAATTAAATAGCCTTTTCCTGCTGCCTGCCGGTGATGCTGTCATGAATTTCAAACATTCCAACCGAACCGGCAAGGTAAACTACTTAAGCGGACAACCATCGAACGTCGAGGGGGATAGCGTAATGTCTTCACCTCGCAACGGATGAACAGAAGGATCCCGAACCGGGTGAACCCGCATCCACTTGTTAGGAAGGTGGCATCTGCCCATCCCCCTGTTTTGCTGGGCGCACCTGTTCCACCACGATCGGGGCAGCAAATAATTCAAACGCAATCACAATCGAAAGGCAAACAAAAAGGCGCTAAAAAGCACGTGGCCAATCGAAATGACAAATCAAGCAAATCACCCCCGGGGAAAAAAAAAACAGAACAAAACCCGTCAACAGTGTTTCGTACTGCTTACGTCAGCGGGCAGTAAGCCGGAGATGGAGGCTCCCAACTCGACCGTGAGATGAAATTTCAAACAGGTTAAAGGTGAAATCGAGCGAAAATCCAATTACATCCGTTTCAGTGCGCTGCCTGATGGTAACCGGTTTCTTCGCGAAACTAGCCGCCCCTGTTTTATTAAAGGAGCGAGAACTTCCGACTCTACCTTACGTCCCCAAAATATGGCCATTTGCCATTCGAGGCCTTCCATTTTATTGCTTGTTTTGAATATCGGGGTGCCGCCCACTGTGGTCACAGCAAACCTCACAGAAAAAAAATAAACCGGATAACAAAACTGCCCCAACCCTGGCCAAAAACGTGCCCGGTCGACCGGAATCAAACTTGGCCGATTGCCGATAACCGAGCATTGCTTCGTTCACGGAAATGGGCGAAAAAAATCCAATTTTTAAAAACAACAGGATTAATCTTTCGCTTTTCACACACACATACACACATACACTAACACTCATATGGCCAGTCCCATACACAGTCGTTTGGACATTTGGAGCTATCAGTTGAAGTGTTTCTATATTACCGAACTCTTTTGTTTAAGTACTGCAGGGATATGTTCCTCTTTGGCGCACTCTAGAACCGGATGTTCTGGTGGTGGCATCCCTTAAAACAAACCTACCGCCATGAACAGCTCGTGTCGTTCGCGTACGGAATAGCCTTACGTCAAATGGGGCGAGAAAGATTCGAGATTTTATAGCTTTCCATTAGAACGCGGACCAACGCGCAGGCCGCGGTAAACGAATGATTTTGGATGGGAAAAAAACTCACACACATACACACTATCGAATCTAGTGCTGAAAACTGGACCGATTCGGAAAAAAAGGTCCCCATGCTTGCCTTACCACCCGAAACACTCGCTCCCGTAATGCGTTATCTTTTTTTGCGCAAAAATTTCCACGACACGCTGCAACTGCTACAATTGAAGTGAAATTGTCCTCCTCGCGGCATCCTCGGCGGACACAGGCACACAGATAAGGCGAGATAGATAGGGTTCATTTCTCCAGGTTCATCCAACCCCACCTGCCAGCTTGCGGATGCACATCGGAATCGAGTGAAAATCTGTTTCGATCAACAACGTCAGAAACGCCACCACGAACTCCACGGCACCGGAGAATTACGGACCTTTTGCCAGTGTATCGCCGAATGGCACCGGGCGATTTTTTTCCCCTCCCAGCCAGTACTTTCAAATCTTCAGCACCATTGGCTCGGCGCAGCCGGATGTAGTGTGTAGCGTGTGGGCAGCAAACGGTTATCTCGTTTATAGATTTCGATATTTTCCGATGCATTTCATTTCTGCCAAATCTGGTTCTTACATTTTTTTTTCTTTTACTTCCCACTCGACACTTTCTTTCCTTGCACATCACGCTTGAGGCTGCAGTATGGCAGGTTCGACATTTTTTTTTTTGGTTTTTGGCTTTGTTTTTCCGAGCAGCGTGAAAAATCCAATATCCAATATAGTTTTTCCCACCCTTCCGGAGCCGGTATGACACACACACACACACGCTCCCAAAACACGGTACGGTCGATGGCGATGTGAGCACCTCGGTGGTGTTCGAACTCGCCCTGGTGGAGAATTAATTTTTAGTACAAAACATTAAATCTAACTGGGTTGGTTTCGCGTAAACTTAAACGAGCACCGTGCAGTGGTAATCTTGTGCCATATCTAGGAAAAACAAATGCATGTTCTGCTACATCACGAAACATGGTGCTCCATACAATCACCAAAACACAGATGAATAGTGGCAAAGGGGATTAGTGAGCCCGGCACATCACCAAACCAAACAAAACTCATGCCCCGTAACGCCCGTAACTGGCGCAAAACGTACATCGTCGATCGGTCGGTATCGGTGAAAAAACAAAACATTTGTGGCGAAAACAAGAACCGGACAAGCGATTGTCGGATTGTAAGCCATTATTTTTCGCCTGTCAAAATCGATCGTAAAAGCACAGCAAAAACGCACACGCTCGATTTGGGGTCAGTGAGGAAAAAAAACCCCTGACCCCCCTTTCAAGGCTGCTTGTAATGAACTGGATGTTTTCATTCGATTTCTCGATTTCTCTCACTCACACACACACATGTCGGCCCCTCCGTGATAAGATGAATGAGATAAGTGGAGGTAAAAAAGTATAGCAAATGTATTATAAAACCGAGAGGAAAAAAAAGCCCCAAACTCAAGATGCGCATCATGTAAGCGGGAACAACACTGAGCCATGTTGAATGTCCCGGGTCTATGGGTAACAGGTCATAAATTACCCTTCGACGGAAAAAAGGGCAAACACGACAAAACGGTTTGACTCAAACCATGTGCGTGCGTATGAGGGACACTGGCACAGGCACAGGAGCAGAGCCGGTCATAACCATTTGACATCGGTGGCCTGCCTGACACCGGAAGTTCGGTTCCATCCCTCGCTCACAGTTGGCACACAGTTTATTTTCCCAACCATCACCCCCAACTAACATCACCCTTTCCGTTGCGTGTGTGATGGTGGTTAATCTAGAGGAAACGGTACCACACATGTCCGGGGTGGCAAAACGATGTAATTCGACATGCGGAAAGAATCGATAAACACGCAGGACACAGTGGCAGGGTGAGAAAAGCTGTCAAAAAAAAAGTCAACTTTCCTTCGTGGTGGCGCAGGGGAAGCAGGTGACCCACAATTTTGCCACCCGATTTTTACGACGGTCATCTATTTTCCTATTACTAGGGCTAGTTCAAGGGCTGGGTGTGTAGGAGGCGGAGGGCAGAGGGACGGGGGCATTGATCTGCTACCAGTGAATAAAGAACCGGTGGAAAAGATATTTGACTTCAATTCCGTGACCTTCTGTCACGTTCCGCCAACGACTTGAGGAATGTTGTTTTACTTTGATTTGTTTTTTCTTGTAAAATGTTCAAACATTTGTTAAAAGTTATTGTCCGTTAGATGAATTACTCCATTTAACAAAAAAGTCCATAAAACCCACCAATTATTTCAGCTGCCAAGTGTATCTCAATGACATCTTTCGGACGAATGCATTATTGAACAAACTGAAAACCACCGTGAAAAATAAAATCCCATCCAACAGCACCAGTTGAACACACCCAACCCATCAGCAGGAGACAAATTCATAAGTCCCGTCGTACATAAAGCACATAAAGCGGGTGCGCCAATCTCGCGGCAAACGTATCAACATGTGAAAAGGTCATAATCGTACAACGAAATTACGCCATCTACTACTTACCCCAGGGACATCCACTTCGCGTACAGTGCACCCTTCCCGTCCGGGATCTTTATCTCCATACCGGACTCGAGCAGATCCTCGGATGTGACCGCCGCCAGCGAGTTCAGTGCCGCTGCCACGGTGCTGCAAAGAGAGTAGAAAACACACAACCATAAGAAGCGCATTGAAATCTGTCCCTCAACCCCACACCGTGCTTCGTGTGCTCGTCCTTGCAGGGCCGCGAGTGTTCTACGCTCGATCGGTGTGCAGCCGCCGGGGCCCCGCAGTCTTAATTGTACTGGAAATTGCTTCAATGTGAGGCACTTAATTGGAACCGAATTCTTCAAGGGTTTTAAGATCCTCCGTTCCCCCGTGCAAAGGAACGGTGCCAAATGGCATTCGGTTGCGGTTCGGGACGAAGGTAAAATGTTGAGCTCACTGTTTCTTAACACTCGCATCCAGCACGAAAACAGACGTGCCAACCGTGGTTCCGGGGCCCTCCAAATACGAATGTAATTATTATAACAACATAAAAGACAAGGCGCTACAGAGCGGTCGAAGCGTCGACATCATTCCGACCCACTCGCCGCAGCAGCATTGTGGCAAGTGATAATGCGAAAAGGAAGTTTCACGACCACGACGACTTCCGAGGAGCTCTGTTCGAGAAGAAAAAACAGAGAACCCTAAAGGCGAATCCCGAGGCAACTGTTTCAATTTCAGTTTGCTCTGTTCGTGTGGCTTCACTCGCACACACACACACACACACACCACACCAGTCTAATGATGATGCACCGAAAAAAGCAGTTGCCGGGCAAAGGCGTGCGTCTCCGACTCCGACGTCAGCTCGTTAGGCAAAAGTTATCGAGAGACCGAGCACGAGACAGGCAGAATTTTATTAGAATGTTAATTTTATTCCACCACACGACTGTTCGGACTCGCTAAGAAAAGGAGAGCGGAAAAGAAGGCATAAGACACTTCACACCAGAGGCCATAAGGAAGCTGCCCTCGCAAAGCAACAGGGAAACACATAGCGACGGGCGTTTAGTCACCGGAAGGAACTCGTAGTACTCATTCGCTGGCTTGTGTTCTGACAATCAAATTTGAAGTCTTTGTGCAGCAAAGACTTTCGGCTCGAACGAGTCTTCTCTTTAGTGCATTGAGGAACATTTGTGCTTAAAAACAAAACAAAAATGCACTGCTTTCGAAGCATTTGGTAATGTGTACAGTCTTGGTCTTAAAAAACGAAGCCTGCGAAGTAAAAATTAAGAAGCCTGAAGCGATTGTTGGGTGCAGATTTAATCTAAATTTAATAGTTTAACATTTAGAGTTTAAACTTTTGGTTTGGCTAAGAAATTTTAACTTCAAAATTTGAATCAAACTTGCATAACTACCATAATCTTCTATATTTTACTTTTACACCTTTAATATTTTGTCACCGAGTTGAATAATTCAATTTTCCACCGAAATTCAATCAGCAATACGAAAGTAAAATGGTTTAAACCCAAATTTCTGACAAGTTCAAATCGTTCATTTGAAGAAAGTGTCTGCAACAGGCAGCAGCCACAAAACATATTTCGCTATTTATTCCCCAGTTTTCAGGACCGCATATTGTTGAGTCCACAATAAAAAAAGCCAACCCTAATGATTAACAAGAAATGCGTCCTCTATTGCAGGGTTTTTATTGCTTTTGTACCCCTGGACGATGTTCTGAATACACTGCCGTGCGGCGCTTTCGAGAAAAAAAAGGTCAGTGCACGTGGCCGTGTTCCATGATCCTTTCAAGCCCACACTTTTGATGCCGCCGAATATCGTAACACGACCCCGTACTGGTGGAAAGTTTAATTTCTTAAGACATTTTACTTTTACTCCACCTCAAAATCAATCCAATTTTAACAGCCGTAAACGAAAGCCACGCGAACCGAAAGCTAACACACGCTCGCCCACATTATGATGGACCGTCGGTGAATGACGAAGGCACAGCACAAAGCCAAACGGCTGCAATAAAGCACCATTATTTGAAGGGCAGAGGGAGAAAACAAATACCACCTTCTATGATGGCGGTACGAGTCCGACCCGTGTACCACCGCCAGCAAACCGGATGCCATACTTTTATGGATGATCGTAAAGTTGATTAATCGGGTCTATTAAAAACTTATCAAACCTTTGCCTGTTTCTACCTTTTTTGCTGTACACCCGGATGACCGGGCAAAAGCCGACTCTCGAAACGCGTTCATCAAACGACCATTCGCCTAAGATTAGTGTCTCAATCTACAGCTGCCCGGAAGAAAACAAAAACAGACACACATTCCACTAGCGGCAGCCATGATCGTGGGGCTTCCGCATCGCTATCGAACCCCTCCAAAAAGCTTTCCCGGAAGCTTCGTGCTGGGGATGGGGAGCTCCTTCTGGAAAGAAGGAACCATTGCAGTAGCACTCCGGGGATGGCTTAGTAGCGATGATTAGTGAACGGCCATCAGTGACCTAATGTAATGCCGTTTTCGTTGCTACGTCTGCTGTGGCAGATGCCTGAGCTCTCAGCGGCAGACATTTACACTTCCCTCCGGTTGGTGCTCTCCAAATTGCCTGCTACCATCGCCCTACACCAAAAACCCGTCACTACGGGCTTCTGTTGCTGATTTAATGCGTCCCATTATCGATATTCGTCAATATCAGTCGTAATTGCCGAACAGAAAGCTAACGAGGAGAAAAGTGAGCTAACGCTTTTGCACTCTGGAATGTGGGGCATATTAATTGAAGATTTTAGCCGCAGAATGATTGGAGCGATTGGATTAACAATCACGAAACGGCATTCAAATCTTGGACTAAACGGTTCAGGTTAGTCGAATATTTAAACTATTTTTAATAAGCTATCCTATTTGGAAAACTAGCTCCATACAGTTACAAAATACAATATCCGATTAACATCTGATAATAACCTCGCTTCAGGGCATCTGATAACGTATTCGTTTTAAAACCGTGAAAATACAAATTAAACCAAAAAATCATCGGTCCCAGATGGGTCAAGTGCTAAAGCAAGGGCCGGCAAATTGATGCCTTGATTTGATTATTCCAACAACGTCCATCAGCAACCATCAATGCATTTCAATTAGCTAAAACTCAGCGACTGAATGGAATGCAGACCATCGAATGCTGGTGGTTCCATCGATAGCACCGAACCAAAATTCCTGACCTCGGCGATCTACCTTCACTAGTAAACCACCAATCGTGATCGTGGTTTTCATCCGATCCCCTGCTTCACTAGTCTCGCCTTCACAGGTGGCAAAATCATGGTAATACACCAACCTCTGGTGCCAATGTATGCAACAACGAGAGAGACATGTTTGCCCAAACATTTAGCATTTCGTAAATCGAATTGCTACAAGGTATTTTTGCACTCCACTGGCGATAATTAACCCATATCGGTTCACTTCCTCGAGCGGTGGCAAAAACCATCATTCGAGAAGTGTCTACAGCATACCGCATGTTGTCGTGCATATTTTCATTCACCATTAAATGCCTTCCTGCCTGGACTGTTCCAGCTGCGGTTATTAACTGCAATATCAGATTCGTACATTCCTATGAAACGGAATAACATGGAGCGCTTAGGGGTTGCTATCAATCAATCGAGCTGGGATTTATTAGCGAATAACTTCAAAATATTCTTGATCTGCGTGTTTTAGAATAATAAAATGGAAAGTAGAGACTTATTGTACGCGGTTTCGGTGACAGCTTAACGTTGAATTTCGTTTGACGATGCAAAGCGCCCAAAGGTATGCAATTCAATACATTTTTCAATCATGCAGCAAGCTTGCTGACCAACACTCTAGCCATGGTGAGAGTCAGTGGTGCTTTAATCCCCTTGGAGGCCCTGGGCGCAATGGCAGTTGGAGCCCCTAATTACCCCGAGAGGGTGGTCGTGATCTAATTTCAGAAATTACAGTTTCTGGGGGCTGGTACGAGGTTCATCAAATGATACGAAGCTAAAAGAGTGGATGGATGGGGTCGCCCGATAACATCGTTAACGGGCTGCCCGATAACATCGTTAACGGGCTGCCCGATAACATCCTTAACGGGCTGCCCGATAACATCCTTAACGGGCTGCCCGATAACATCCTTAACGGGCTGCCCGATAACATCCTTAACGGGCTGCCCGATAACATCCTTAACGGGCTGCCCGATAACATCCTTAACGGGCTGCCCGATAACATCTTTAACGAGCTGCCCGATAACATCCTTAACGAGCTGCCCGATAACATCCTTAACGGGCTGCCCGATAACATCCTTAAAGGGCTGCCCGATAACATCCTTAACGGGTTGCCCGATAACATCCTTAACGGGCTGCCCTGGAAATATTTCATAACTGTGGTTGTCAATTCATACAGTTTTACTAAATTATACTAATATTCATTTTTTTTAAAATAATTGTAGACCCTTTTGCCACACTTAACAATCTGGGAAGACAGACAATCAGACGAAACAACCATTGGAATGGCTTTATATGCTATATGACTATCAAAAACCACACTCGTACTTCATTGGTTTAAAACGTCAAACCATTATTAGAAGATTTTTAAGAGCAAAAGCTTCACTTACCCCAAGCTTGCCGCAAATATTCCGGCCACAAATATGCCCGTCATGCATTTGATATGTCCGAACACATCCATCACGTAGAACGGTAGCAGTTGATCCTTGGCCGTGATCTGGCCCGCCGCCAGCGGGTCACAGTCGGAATAGTGGGCAAAAGTCATCAATCCCGTGTAGAAGTTCATCAAAAACACCGCAATCAATCCTGCAAGTGGACGGAAATGTATGAATAAGCAACAAACCCCGCGCAAAAGAAAACAAACACCCAATCCCTCCCCTAATCCCTTCCGTCCGGTACGGGGAAATGAAATTAAAGTAAGCCAGCAAAAATAACACACCGTAGCGGAAGGAAGGCAGGCAATATGAGAAGGAAAGCACCAAACACAAAACTAATCGAACGGTTTCCATTTTCGAAAACATATCAATTAGATTGACTTATGCGTTTGCCCAGACCGGATCGAACCGGGAACCCGGAGCGAATTCCGAACGACACGATTAGTTGTCGGTAAACAACTGCAAACAAACAACAAAATTTTATTTCGAGCTGTCCTTCTAACATTTAATTAACTTTGGTCAAATACACCAACGGTTGGGTACCTACGACGGGTAACGTATCTATGCTGACCACAACACTGATCGTTCGAGACCGGAGGAAGTTTTGAAAAGTTTGTTCGTTGGTATGTTTGGTCCGTGTGTTTGTTTTCTGTTGTTTTTTGTAATGTTTTTTTTTTTTTGCTTTTAAATTAAACAATTTCTTTTTTCGAAGCACTACTCGTTCTGTTGATGGGCTTCCCAACAACCATTGATGAGCAAATGTAAAACCGATTCAACCGGACCTACAGTCAACATGTGCGGTGTTGCAGTATATGTACAGATACTGAGATTCATCGAAAAACAAACTTCAAACTGCTCAACAACAGCGCGTAGTCACAAATCAAAAGCGAGAGTTTCCCAGTCGTAGAGAAAAAAAAAATGATTCGACCGTTGATGACCATCCGTTCGGTAACAACGAAATGCAGAGAAAATAGAACCATCAGCACTTACCGATCAGCGAGAAATAGAGTGCAAGTTTGGCCGTTTTCAACGATTTTAATGACATGCATTTTTGAACGGACGCCTGATTGGTGCAGAACATCGAGGTCCAGTAGAAAAAGCCACCGATGATGACGGAAAACACCGAATGACGGGTTGTCGGATTGGGATCGAAGCTGTCGAACCGGCGGATGAATGAGTGCGTCCCGTCGTGAGGCGTTGACGTGTGTTTTTGCATGATGAAAGGATGGACCACGAGCAATAGCAAGAGAGAAATAGAGTAAAAACCAAAAAACGGCACAGCACCATGAAGATTCGTTGCCGTCACAATCCATCACGCATGTATCGGGATTGGAGCATTCGAAGTATGTTGTGCCCATACAAGTTCCACAGTCGGCGAGATTGATTTTTTGTTTGTTTGTTTTGTTTTGTTTCGCCATCAAGTTGCACCATCGCGGGGTTTGTTTTCAATCGTTCGCAACAGCCAAAAACAACATTGTCGTAGCGGCGTACGGCACGGGTTACGAACACGTTCCGTGGTGGTAGTGGTGGTTTTGCGATGAACATCAGGTTTGACGAAACGAGAAGATGTTGAAGTACGATAAACAGCCCAAAATCGATCCAAAACGATCCATTAAGCAGCAATTGTTTGTTGAGGGTGAAAGTGAAATCATGAAAAGAGAAGAAACAAAATCACGAAACATAAGCAACATTGGTGACATTTCAAAAACCAAGAAAATACAATTAACATAATTCAATTAACATTTTAGTGATTGTTTATGAGTGAAAGAGTGAAAGTTTATGAAACGCGTGTTAAAATGAAGAAAACGAACACAAAGTTAAAAACAAGTGATTTCCTTAAGAGAGCTATTTGTTATTAACAAAACCCAGACCCATGATAACTTTTCCCCCATTCGCAAATGTAATTGAGTCATTAATAATAATACAACCATCGTTTATAAATAAAAGAATCGACTGTGTCTTGCATCGATTGACATAGATGCCCGCAGAGTTCTACCACTGGTCCGCTCCGACGTCCGCGTTTAATGTTGCTCCAACTCATCTCTGAAGTGATTTTGATGGACAATCGCCTTTTTTTTCGCCGCTTCAGAACCATGCACGAAATATCCTATAATTTGGCACCGCCTCCAGGGCTTTCGCTAGCCTGTTTATCGTTGTTTCAATCAGATCGCCTATTGCGAGTGTACCAAACGGATCCCAACAGAGTCCAAACCGATGGAGACGCATGGTCGTTCACACAAACACATACAGCGAAAAACAGCAAATTATGTGCATAATTAATATTTATGAACTTCCACACACAGCTTTCAAGCGGCTTTGCTCGTATACGACATTCCTGTACGCTCTCTTGCTCACCATGGCCACCGTCCCGTGAAGTTGACGATGAACGACGACAGCAGACGACTATGACGATGAAAATGTGTCCGCGCGCAATTCGGGTGATGCGATCGGCTGCGACAGTGCGCGATACCGTCGGGGACACAGGCAGTGCCGAATTCACCGGAGGAAATATTAAATAAAAACAAATACACCACAGCGGCAGCGGAAAACTGCTGAGATGCCGTACGTGAGTGCACCAACCGAGAGCAACAAGAAACAACAATTGCTTGCATAAAACATGATGCCCATCCGGTGGTAGGAAGGAATGGCGGGTGCTAGGTGCGTTGATAAAATTTTCACCCACAATGGGTAAAAACCTTCAAGTAGTGGGTAGGCACGTTAGTGCCAGACCGGACCGGGTGGTACACGGGTCGGACGGAAGGAATGCTTTTCGCATAAGAAAAAGCGAGAGCGGGAAAAATGTAATAAATGAAACACCAAGGTTAGCCGAGCGATGCCGAACACTTGCTTTAACAACATTTTCGATGGGGTTAGCATAAGAGTAGTATGTGTTTGTGAGATTATGATACTATTGCGAATTAAAATAACTTTGCATTATTTTTTAAGCTTTTGTACTAAATTTGGTCAATATTCTTTCTTGTAAATTAAAAAAAAACATTTATTGCTTCAAACGAATCACACCATACCAATTGCATACACCTATAGGGTTTTATGCATACTGATGCAAACTCGTATCCCGTAAGCTTTCACTTGCACTTTATAAAGTGATTGCATACTTCTAGCCACAAACCACACAAACAAGAAAAAACAAACCCGACATTGTTCATCTACACACTTTCTCCCTTCTGGTTTATGCAGTTGCACTGGGACCACACTTAACCGTGTCCGTCTACAACAGCCGCAACAAAAAAGTCAGCGAGAAAAGAACAATGCAAAATTTTAATTAAATGTGAAACTTACTTGAAAAATTCAATCCTTCCGTGTTCCTCGGCACGGCTAAACACTTCGGGCAGTGCGGCCGAGTAGTGCGTACCGAGTGCGAGTATTAGTATGAGCGACAGTAGCAACACCATAGCCTGCAAAAGAAAAGGATGTATTAAAAAGTATTATAAAATCGATACAGTTTACGCTGAAAAAGCTTTCGTGTAAGCGGAGCGTCATTCACATTTAATCCAAGCTTCTCCTTCCGCTTCCCCCATTGCAACCCACCCAATCCAATGGATGAAAAACGATTCGAAACATAAATACAAGAAAGTGCTGGTGACAGTTTTTTGATTCGATGAGCACGAAATCGGGCGAGCATAGATTAACTAGACAATCCTTTTCCGGCATTTCCCCCCAAAAACTTCATGCCAGCGATAAGACATCTCCCCACCTCCACACCCACACACCAGCGGCCCGTTTCAAGGCTTCCATTTATGGGCTCGTGGAATTTGCTGCCCATCCGCCATTCGCTTTTTAACAATGTTCAAATAAGCTGTTCCGGACAATCTGGGCCAAGTTTTGGCAACACGGGGTTTTTTGGTAAACATTGCACCGAAATGATAAATGATATCTCTTACTCTTTTTCTCTTTCCTCTTTCGGCAACATCTGCCATCCCCTCGTGCATCACCCTCCGACTCATCATCCCGTAAAAGGCGTAAGCTCTTTGTCTAAATTTTTCCCGAACGGAAGTGAAAGCATTCAATTAGGAAGCAACCGTCCACCGGGACCGGGTGGACTTCCTACCATACATCAACCTACCCAAACGTTCCACCAGAGCGCCACGAGTTCATTCAGATAATAATAGTGTAACACACACACACTTACAGAAAAACAATGAAAAGTCCACACTGGTGTCAGCCATTTTCCAACAACAGGCCAAAGTAGAAAAGAAAAATTGACATTGTCCGCCACACTTCGGGAGACATTCCGGACGCGAGCGCCTATCACTTTTTCGGACGAAATGTTTCGACGGCCCATTCGGGAATGGGAAATGGGTTCTAGCGGACAACTCGGCTACTCACTCTTCTTCTCTCCTTCCGTCTCTCTCATCCGTTGTACCGTCACCATATCCATCATCACCAACGATCGGGCGAAGTAACCGTGGCAAACAATAAAACTTTCTAAATCACGTTTCAATTTCGTTTTCCCATTACTTCCACTCCGTCTAACCGGCTCGCCGATGGTGAGTGGTTTGATTTTCACAAATCCTTTTTAAGCGTAACTTCCGTTAATCTAACCGGTGCTGGAGGCGGTTCGAGGTGGGGTGGCCGGGGGTTGGTTTTTCGGTGATTTCCATTTTTCATAGATTCCACCCAGTGTGCGGGACATTCGGACAAAAGTGATGCCCTCGGGGTGTTCAAACAGCGAACGAACCCGGCATGAGATGGATCGACGAAAAATTTCATTCGCGACAGCTGGTGTAATGAATGAGTGATCAGTTGATTTTTTTCAAAGAATGCTGAACAATTTGCAAATGTATTATATTATGAAAAAACGAAGATTAGAATAAGACGCATTTTAATGGATACAATTTGTTATATGATTTATATATAAAAAAAACGTCATAAGCTCTAACCCGAAATGAAAACTGCATTAAAAATGATACCAATGTTTAGTGCATTACATGAAGTGTGGAGGTGCAAAACTTAAAAATCCTCGTTAAATGTAGAAATCGGTATGCAAAATATTCCATAGAAAAAAATCACCGTTGCTTATTTTTCTTTACGTACTTAAATATTCGCTTGTATAAAGTAGCTCGATTTGTTAACATTTGTGACTTGCATTAGAATTTATCATCTATTTGGGGGAAGGGTTTATTTTTATGTAAACATAAATAAAAAAATAATATACATCCCACAACTTGTTGAACAAATAAAACTAATAATCTTGAGCATTTAGCAGAATAGGAAACAACTACAGACCATGCGAAATTTAAACAAATCTTTCCTATTATCACGCACACCATATCTTCATTTTCAGGAGGTACATTAAGCTACCGCAGCTCCATTTCACATATACAAACAATTTAACACCGAAAATCCGCCACGGCTGTCAGAAGACGTAAGACAACAAAAACTAAACAACAACGTTCACACCTAACGTGGCCCATCCTCCTCCTCCTACTTTGTGGCCGCTTTTTAGTGTTTTGTTTTGTTCGAGCAAATGCTTTGTTTCATCCCCAGGCACAGACTCACTCAGAATGAGCAGCTAATGGACGCCAAATAACACCCCACCAAACAGCACAAAAGGGTGACGCAAAGGACAATAAAACAGGCGCCAAAACTTACAACAACAACAGACAACACACATACAAAAACAAAACACGATTTCTCTAACAGTGTGATGACATCACACCACCATCAGCACGGTGTCGGTGTAAACAGGGCCCGAAACAGCCAACAACGACAAAAAAGCATACCCGAACCGCTTCCTTTATGCACAGCACTTTCTTATTTATTATCATATTATCATCTTCTGGCGGTGGGTAAATATTCATCGTCACTTCCTGTCAAAGCGTGACAAAAAGCGAGCTAGCGAAGGCGTTTTCTTTTTTTTTTTTTGGTTTGTTTTGCTGCAATAATCATTCGGCAGAAAAACGAAATGATAAACAAACGAATGTAATAGCAGGAGGAAGTTAATCTCGTTTCGTTTTTGTTTTCGGCACCATACGAAGCAAAACAATGTTTACTGCTCTATGCCTTATGAGGGTACTTTGTGCTACATATTAAATTGCTACGTTTAATGTACAGTGATAATCATTGGTAACTTCATTATTTTTTCTTCTTCACGAAACGCATAATAAACACGAATTCGCTGACAATTTGTTGGACAAAGGTAGTGGGATAAAAGAATTTTAATTAAAAAATGTCTCAGCAAACGTTGAAAACTAATGGGTTTTTCATGATAACATTTAAATTACCAACGGAATATTCGCAATCCATTCCATGCAATAAACAATGTGACAAACATTAAGCAAAAGGAAAACGATTTCCATCTTCCATACTGATTCCAACTGACGCCACTCACTAGCCGGGGTTCGGTAAATATGCTACTAAGCTTCAATCTACGCGATCTAATTTCGCTCGATATCGAGACATGGTGTGACACACCGGTGAAACATCCAATCTGTTTCTATAAAACTCTAGCCCTTCCGCGAACCACACGAAGCACAGCGCTCTCAGCACGTCTCACGAGACGACCCAAGTATTCGTCCACGATGGAGTAAATCGATTCAGGAATTAAAAATGACACACACCTTTCTTCACGTTTTCGTGCAATCGCACGCGACGTTGGTAGTGTAAGACTAATCAGACAGCGCCCGGTTCTTAGACAGAATATTGTCTATTAAGGAAAGCCAAACGATATACTCCCGGGGCCGGGACGTCGTCAGACCTTCGCTTTACACTCACCAACCCATACACATACGCTCAAATCGTTTGATTGTCATCCGAATGGGATGAAAATCTCGCTCGAAATGAAGAGTAACTGGTCCCTTCCCAATCTTCGTGCGGGAAATTGAGGAAGCTGGCAATGAGTTGGCACGCCATCGTACCATGGTAGCACGCGATTCTACCGATGCCGGCAGACATGTACTGACATTCAGATTTCCGCTCAACAAATCGCCGTCATTCACGTGCAAGACGGGTACGCGGGCATAATCCTCACTTCCGGAATCGATTACTCCCGAGCACACATCCGACGGTACGAGGAAGTAGCTTTGAAGTTGACAACAATTCCCGTGTCGGGTAAAGTCTTCAAATTGAAAGTAATTTTACGAGAGTGTTTGCTGGAACTGTGCAGCAGGCAGGAAGGATGATCGGGACTCGATGGTTTTCCCTTGTTTGGGCAAATCTTTCGCGTCAGACTCAATGCAAACGTACTCCCATGTACAGGCGCAGCATCGGTGGGTCGTAAAGGAAGGTGTCTATCGCAAAGTAGCAGCCGGTGGTAGCTTCTGCACAGAATATGTTACACTTTCTCGCCATTCGCACCCGAATAAAACACCCACGAAAGGGCCAAAGAAGCCCATCGACTGCTGATAAAGATGGATTGATTTAGTTTTCAGGACATTCACGGTACACTGTGTACCTGGAAGAATGAACTTTCTAGTACGCCATTCATTCGGTAGTCAAAATAAACAACGTAGGTGGAAATTCGTATCACACATTTCTTTCCATTCATTTGCACGACTGTACAAAGCAATAAGCGTAGAAATGTTGGAGACATGGGCCAAGTGCTGCAATACATCCAGCAGTGATAGATTTTTCTTGGTAAATCGGACTACAAATAAGCAGAAATACATCAATAGTAGATCCATTTTTCCAAAAACTTTAAAAAATATCCTGTGTGACATTTTCGCCCGAAAGTATGCAATTCTCATGACAAAAATGTTTAATTACGATGTTAGTGATCGCTACCTTTCTCTCTCTACCAATTTTGAAATACATCGAAGTACCTAGCGTTCTAGATTCGTAGTGACTTCTTAGATTTTTAAAGTAAGTTACATATATTTCGATTGAATATTAGGATCATGCAAGCTCAGTTTAGTAAAACCCAATTTTCATTTCCTCGTATTTAGCAACAACATTGCGTGCAACATACAAGGTTACGCTTCCGATGGTAAAGTTCCTCGAAGTGCCAGATTTTACACAAATCAAAACCTACGATTTGCATAATTCGCTTTGCCCCTTACCTCCCGCCAATCAACGCCCAGCACCGGGCGAAATGAAATCATCTTCACAAGTAAACTCATCACCGATCCACACAGCAAAACCCTTCAACCGTGTTCGCACAGGCTTCCCTGCTGTGAAGCGAACGACAGCGGCGGCAGGGCAGGGCACCAACGAACGAACGAGGCTTATCGAGAATTCTGCATAAATCTCACCTCGCAGAGCGTGCTATCAGCGGAAGCACAAGAAAGCGAACGAACAAGGCTTCGTCGGTTACAGAATTATGCTGAAACGAACGATCATTCCTGACGTCGTCATGATTGCTGCAAAAAAGCTAGACAAACTCACCTCCCCTGAGTTTCTGCGAAGGGAGAAGAAAAAAAATAGCAGCCTTGCCCACAACCAAATGAAAATGACTCTTATCTTAACTGCAGCGAGTCCGTGCAGCAAACGGCTTCATCTTAAAACGAAGGTGCCGTACGAAGTACAGTACCATAGTTATAATGTGGCCGATAACTTTTAACGCGTCCAGGGGAAAGAAAATTTCAAACGAAACTACATCATGAATGACGTGAAAGATAAACAGTTCAGCAAACAACGCGAAACAAAACAAAAAATTTGCACTCGCCAACAGCATCACGTCTGACCAAATGGCGCAGTAAAGTAGCTTAATTTTCATTCCCAACGAGCACATAGCAGCAGCAGCCACCAACCAGCAACAATGCGCCAAACAACTACATCACACGGTGAGCGCACACGTTATGATTTTACAAACAGTTCATATTTTTCATCGGCTTTCTAGCGTTGCGAGGCGTTTGCAAGGAAACACAACTACCGTATCATTACGGCACGGCAGGAAAGCGAACACAGCGAGCTCGTCGGTTTTTTTTTCTACTTTGCATTCCCGAAGCATCGCGATACGGTGTCCCATTTTCTCGGGGGCAGAACGAAAAAAAAAACCTCCCGAGAAAATCAAGACTTTGATTGCACGGTGAACACTGAAACGAGCTGCTTAGGAATGATTGACTCGCGCCAGTGACTGAACGCTTTCTTTCTTTCGGCGCCGTAGGGAGCAAAAACGATTCCATAAGTTGACGGAAGGAAATAAATTTTCCACTACATTCCGTTCCTTTTTAAAGCCCCATTTCGATGGAACGACATTGCGCGTTTCCGTGCCCGTGGCGGGGATGACAAACGAGAGCGGAACCTCGGGAAAGGCTTTGACAGGGAAGGCTTGCAAATTTACAACCTCACGCCTCCAGGGAACTGCTAGTACGGAACCGGGCCTTCGCTTTCCCGGGGAAAATTTATTCAAATTCGTCATATTGAACGCCCGTGGTTTTACGCGGAACCGTGAGAAAAATCAACCATCGTTCGCTACCCATTTCCATATGACTGATTGCGATAATCGGATACCGTTTGTCAGGCCAGCCGTCGGCAACAAACTACGACCACGAAACGGAGCGGTTTTTGTTTCGCCGGAACAAAAAAAAAGTTACGCTCCATATCACGGCTGGAAGGCATGAGACAATTCCTATCATACTTTGTCAATTTCCACATTACCCTGATTTTAGTTTACGCCAAGAAGCTGAGTTGAGTTGGTTGAGGAAATGAGCCTTCAATTGAATGTTGCTCAATTTTTCATGGCTTTAAAATCATCATTCCATTTGTCTTTCGTTATGGATGGATGTTTCCAGTTAGTTATATTGAAGAGAAATGAAAAACGGTATTCGATCTATTACTTTTTAATCGTTTCATTCAATCGAACTATCATGAAGATTGTAATGTGTGTTTCCGTTGCATACATTTTGGCGTAATTCTTTGTGCTTTGCTTTCATAACCAAAATAAGGCTTACAAAATGCAATTACGTAGAACGTGTTTACTATCAAACGTATTTTAACGTCTTTTAAGTCAGGTCTTCCAACATTACAACCACATCCAATATTCGCTACGGATGGTTTACGATTAAAAACATATATTGCATACCTTTAGGCGAACAAACTCAAAAATCTCCCCGTCAAATGGATTCACCGGTTGTAACGTCCACACGCACGCTAAACAAACATTATAAAATGAATGATCGCCAAGTAAACATGATAAATTTGCAACATCTCCTCGCTAAAACACAAAAACAAACTTGCCCCTGCAGAGTTTTTACGGCAATTCGATAACAGTCTCGAGCAGGAAAATTTGTTTATTTTCCCACTCCCTAATCTATTACAATTCAACCACTTTCTCATTTTTTTTAAGGAAATTGCTTGATTTTGTGTATTCCAAAGAAACAAAAACGAAAACTCCCGCTCTGTACACATATTTACACAGCCAAGCGATTTTTTCGACAGAAACACGCATCAACAGTATGGCGGTTGAGTTATAGGGTCGTGTGTGTGTGTGTGTGTATGTCAAGTGCCAAAAGCAAACTCGCTTTGCTCCACACATCCCTCTCTCTTTTTCTCTCCCCCAATTTGCTTTTGTTCCCCAACCAAGGGTCTCGCACACAGTTCGGCTAATTCCTTTGAGAGTGCTCCTGGTTTCACTAGGAGTTCTAGCCACCTGTTGTCGGTACCCGAACATTTTCACGTACGCAAAACAATCTTCAAACACACGTATCTGCGCACCAGCATTACCAACCCACTGCACTCCATACTTTTCCCTCATACACGGGCCCCTCGCCATCAGAACCAATAGCATTAATGTCACGCTATTTATCTTCATATTCTACACAGGTGAGATTACACTCATCTGTTCACTTTGCAATCTAACTTTGCCTATTTTTGCCATCCCTCTGTTACCCATTTGTTGCTTCAGTTGCTGCCATTCACCGCACATCAGCGTGAAACAATGTCGCACCCTAAAAATTCCGCGCCCAACCCCAGCACGCCAAGTGCACACAGAGACGGCAAAGGAAATCTATGGCGCGTGGTTTCAATTGCAAATTTTTGTTCCTAACCTATATTATTCTGACAGACAAAAGCCCCCAGCCGTGCGGGGAGACTGGCGGTTGGTTGAAATTTTCCAACCCTCCGGACCGGCAGCACACTTCACAAACTACGACACCACCGTTCGGGAGGCCTGTGTTGCAAGAAATGTCCGTGAAAGAAACAATAAATTTCCATTAGGACTTCAACTGGGCGTCTTTCGCCAATGGTAGCGTTTACTTCGCTTCCTTCCACGTCAAACGCTCTCGGTGGCTGTACACGGGGCACGATGGAGACGCCTGGTGTTTGTGCGCTGTGTTGTGGAAATATTTATTCCCCGCGTCTTCACTGTCGCCTTGCCCAAGCCACAGATTAGCATTACTCTCGCAGTTACTACCCACCGGTACTCACGGTACCACTTTCAGCCAATACGCAATTTCGTACCGAAACGAAGACATTTGAAACCAGATCCGGAGATCATAGAGGTACGCTTTTATCAAGCTCGAATGTCTGGGAGTGTGGGGTGCTAATGAATGCATAATTTGTCTAATTACAACCACCGCCAGCACCGCAGAAATTCTGCACAGTACCAGCGGTATAATTCCCAAATTATGGAATAACGGGGACGGTTTCAATTGTTACCGATAGAGCAACCGCAGCGACGTTCGCCTGCGCCAAAAAAGAAAAAAAAATGAATGAAGCTTTCTTGCTTTCGGGGGAAAACACTTCCAGTCGTGCTCAAATGTGACTTCGATGCAAAGGTTGAACTCAAACCCAAAGTACCCCCGGGGAGCATAATAATATTAGGCTTTCACGTCGTTGGGTCTCCATATGACATCACACACATACACAAGCTACGCTTACATAAAGAAGCTTTAGCATATTGGGGAGATAATAGCTGGGCAATAAATGGCACAAATGAAGATGTTTATTGTAACAAATGCGCCAAAGGCGCTTCAGCTAGTGTTAGCGAGTAATCGAATTTAATTTGATCTAAAGCGTAGACGTAGCAGAAAGCCTCTTGAATAGTATTTTTTTAGTTGTCAAACGAAACAAGAAAATATAATGGATTGGAATAACTTTTGTACATTATTTACTCAGAAATGCAACAAGTTCAACACGTGCTAGTGACCCAAATTTTGTAGAACGATTTGCATACATTTAGGCGTATCAATTCGCTGTATCACCAACCATTCGTTTCCACCACAAACATACAAGTTATTTTATCGCCATAAACCCCTTTTATAGACTTATGTTGCCAAAATGTGAAACATAAATTGAAAATCAGTTGAAAAACGAATGTAAATCAATTATTTTTTCGACTGAGAATACCCAAACATCGAAACTATTTTACATCTTTCCAGTGTATCTGCTACCATTCGTCAACGGAGTGGGATAAATAATTTGTTTTCCGCTGTCAGATGTCACGAACGCTAACAGTCACTGTAATTGTCAGTGAATGGAAAGCAAATCTTTCATTCACAAAACAAAAAAAAAGAAACAACAAACAAACAAAAAAGAAACGGGAACGGCAAGCAATATGCAAATTGCTTTCCACTTTGCTTTTGGTGCCGCTTACCATTCACAAAACCCGCTTGTGTGTAACTTGTTGTTTAATTTGAAATTGTTAAACATCACGCTATACAAGCAATCAAAGCAAAGTTTGCTTTATTGTGCCGGTGAAGAATCCTTCATTTCCCTGGTGCGCGCTCTGTATCCGTGGGCGACGCATGTGCTGCCATTATACGGACACTTCAATGCGCTCGCCCGTATCACTTTGCTGATCTTTTCTTGCTTTTTTGTTTCGCTTCCTCAGTCTTGACAGCAAACGTACCAGAATGGCTTTGTTTTTGTTTGTTTCCGCGTAAGATTGAGATTTTGTGCTTCTTGTTGCAACACAGCACATGAGAACTGTCTCCTGGATCCGTATACTTTGTCTATTCAAAATTCACGGGAATCATCGGTGCCTGGCGATACAAGCTTGGAAGGTAATACCAGACAACAGACGAAGATGTAAAATAAGATAAAACACACAGCAACAACAAAAAAACGTACGTATAAACATAAAAGCTCTTAAGCACTCGTCAAGCGTCTGCAAAGACAGCAAACACACACACACACGCACACATCTGCTCGTGCTGTGTCTCTCTAAGTGAGCAGTGTGCCGCCCCATCAAGCAACAGGACTATGGAGCTCTTCATTACAATGTAATCCTATCATTGGACGACAGCTTAGCCGTCCTTCTTATCGGCACTCTACTGCTGCAAACCAAACCCAGGCGAGACGTTCCGGCGAACCGTGGTTCCATTCCTCCATTCCATCGCTTTTCCACGTACCAGAGAGATTCTGTTCAAGCGCAAGGCAGCTCAAGCAGCACGGAATTGTTCCTCGGTTGATCTGTTTGTCTTAGAGCTTCTTGACTGGCGTCATCACCACTGACGATCTACCTTTCTCCCACGGATAAGCATCGTACCCGCACCATCTTCAATGGCTGTTGGCGGACTCAGGAAATAAATACTGTCGAGAGGCAAAACACCGCGCGTATAAGATGGCGCATGGCATCCAGCACAGAAAATGGGAAAAGTGACACCAACGCAAAAAAAAACACAAAACAAAAAAGACACCAGAAATCCAAACGACAATCACTTGATCATTCGCCTCGTTGACATTGTTTTCTGGAGACGGTCGCACCGGAGTACGCATGAATCACTTGAGCAAATCGTTCCCGACGAGGGATGCACACGGCCGCCCGTGTACCGGGACGCAATGTAATAAACTGCAATGGAGTCGTGCCGTGCCGGCACCATCTTGGTCCGGGTGAAAGTCCATGGCGAAAGCGAACGTGAGATTGTACTGCCGAAGATAATACAACCACCGGAGCACGGAGCAAGAAAAACACCGTCAATGCCTGCGGGCTTCCCAGCGCCCGTTGACAGTGTTTGGTTGTATTTGTGCCGAATGCTGTTTCCGGGGTTTTCCTTTGCTTTACTCCCATACAGTGAAGTACATTTTCTTGACGACTTGCTGCAGATTGTTTGTGCGTTCCAGTGGAAGTGGAAAAAAGTGCCCCGGAAGTTCGTACCGGTAAACCTGCCACAAACGCGCATTGTTCGCCTTTAAAAAAAAACACACCCAGTTCCAACCAACTACACACAACCACCCCCACACTCGACGTACGTACGATGATCCATTACACCGATAGTCCATTAAGCAGTGAGCAAATGAGAATACACACACACACACACAGCAGAAAAGTATGGAACCGGGTACGGGAACTCACCTGGAACGTATCAGCGATAACGACCGCCTTCATGCCACCCTGCGACGAGTAGAAGATGCACACAAAGTAGATCAAGACGACGGCAATGTACTTGTTCAGACCTGTTGCTTCCGAGAGGGCGATGGCAGGTGCCAAGACGGCTACCGACGTGTAGAACAGCATCTGTGAAGGAAGCAGGAGCGAAAAAAAAACATCATGAGCATGTAGGACTGGCAGCTAACCCTTCCCGCACCATCCAGTCGCCCCCGTCGGCAACATGGTGCTGGCGGGAGATTGAGAAAATTGTATGTCGCAAGTGCTCCACCATGTACGTGTATAAAACATCCGGATACAACCGTAATGTGAACGTACAGGGAGGACGGCCCCATCGGTCAGGTCGTTCCGATTCGTCTCAACAGAGCACACAAACACACGTACGGGAACTGATTGTGATGGATTCATGGCAACGGTATAGCGTTGTAAGTACATCGCCGTCTCCTTAACTACTTGTTTCCAGCAAGTGGAAAGGATCCAACCTACAGTACATCATATCGTCCGGGAAGAATGGCACACGATAGGATTACTTGCCGTAGCATGCGACGGTAAGATGACACTGGATTAGGAGCAAGAGATTGAAGGAGAATTATGATGTTTGCAGCCAGCAGCACGGCAACCACGGGCTGATGAGTCCACCTTCGGAAACATCGGGGACATCGGGGTGACAATAAAAACGAGACACACGAGTACACTCAGCGGTCACCGGGTAAGTCCTCCCATTCAGAGCTAATGTGCTGGTCATGTCGTCGTAGCCAGCGCATTACCTGTCCACTTCCGGTTTGGTGCCTTCTCGAGACAAAACACGGAAACGTACTGTAGCTTCCGAAGCCTTCGGACATTAAGTGCCAGTACCGAGAAGCGCTCCTCACACTCCACTTGTTTGGCTTCAAATTAATCCTTAATCCTCATCGTAGATACGAATGTAATTCTGGCCAACGGTTTGATGGTCTTTGGTCTAAGTGACCGGAACACAGAACCACCGGACAGTGGGAGGGGCCCGCACTCCACAAGAGGCTGGTTTAGTGAATTCGCTGAAGATACTTTCCACATTTTCCTGCCCAGTCCCTCGGGAGCCACGTGAAGAACCGGAAACAATCAAATCGGCTACATACTGTTTTTTCTCATCCCGTGAGAATATTGCTGGATGTAGCTCTGCCTCTGCAAGCTTGTTTTCGGATGGCACGCGTGCCCAGACAAAGCCAACCTTCTCCCGGATTGACGGTGGAATAAAATTCAATCAAACTTAATTCCATCACACCATTTAATCCACCTTTGATAAAGTTTACCTTTCCACCTAATCCACCAGCCGGGGCAGCTTTGGAGCTGAGCACCGAAAAGCTGACTGTGTACATTTTCTGGGCAACTAAAGTGCCTTTTGTCTGTATTGTTGTAAAACATAGCGCACTCACAGAGGCGGTAGAATGCTTTTACAAAAAAAAGGGAACGAAAATATAAGATCTTCCCCACTTAATATGAAAGGGAAGGAGGAACACTCCTATCTGGATGAAACAAAAACCTGAGCATTCCCTGGAGCTATGGTTCGCTCGAAATCCCTAACACATCCACAAATGCGATTGTTTGACGAAGGTACTTTCCCAAAGCGACATACAAATTGTTTGATTAATAATCGTTACGGCAAATATCACAGATAGCATCCGTTTTCGGAACCTGGTGCACGTTTCCGACCAATCCCGAATGCTTGGATCCTAGAAGCGCATGTAGTACTAACTACACAGATACCGTTGCTTACGATGAAGGCACCCTTCCGGCAATGCTTGTGGATTAAACACCATCCGGTCAAACCGCAATAGGTGCGGCCATTTTACCACTCAGAGCTGGCTGGTTGGATTTGTTCCTTGGCAGAACAAAAAAACAAAGAAATCCTTCTCCTATTCCCGTCAGTGGGACATTAGAATGCGAACAAAAAAAAAAAGCTTCAAGCCTAACGCCTAAATGTAGGCTACAGTTTGTTTCGCACGCATCCCTATCTGTACGAACCCATTTGCACATGATCCCATAAGCTGTTGGATAAGGAAGGATTTCGCTTTGTAACTACTAAAACGTGCCACCAAAGAAAGTTGCCTGTAAATTAGGATTTATTTACGTCATGTGGGGCAGGCGAATGAGTAAAAGAAAAAGCTACACAAAGAAATATTCTCAGCTGTACGATTTGAAAACAGAATACACAAAAAAAAATTGAAGATTGTGTATCGGTAATGGAGTGTATTATTCCCACTTTACCTGTGGGAGTTGTACAAAATCCATAATGAAAATGTTAGAAAAATAATTCCGCAAGACCTACATTGACTTTCAAATCGATAAATCCGGCAGTTTTGAACGCTTGGAGCTCTTGCACGAACATTATTTCACTTTAACTGTTGCCCTATTTACCGATACATTCATTGAACCTTCCGGCCAGTGGATGATAAAATCAAAGCTCTAAAGCACACACCTTTGCAAAATTACTTCTCAGAACTTTTGCAATTTTCTAATGCATGCATCTGTTTCCCAGAATTCTTGCTTTCGGCTAAAATTGCGTACCCTTAAAAAGTTGATAGATCTGTACCATCTACAACCGAAGCAAACGACATCACAGTTTTACCGGTTTACTACACATTCACACGAAAACTCTTGCCGCTTAAAATATAAACCTCCCGAGAGAGGCGTTCGATAGAGCCCTTGCAGGTGTGAAAGCAACATATCGTCCATATAGGCAAGCATACGATTTAATTTTCTATCTCAAACAAACGGCGCAGGAAACGGGCCTTGGTTTTTTGTAGGAAAACCAAGATTCCAACCCGAAAAATGGTTCCACTTTACATTGTATACCCAGCAAAACTACAATAAAAAATAAACCCGAAACAGAAGCAAAAAACCATGTTCGAAACAGACTACAGAAGTCATCCTTTTTCTGCAACGAGCCTTTATCTCGCAGCTTGCTATCTCTGGCTATGGTATACAGTGGCGTCCGGGCAAATGTACCGGGGTTCTACTTCCCTTTGCAACACCCAGAAAGCTGCACAGAACCGGCAACAAGAAAATGCAAATAAGATGGGCGGAATGGGAGTTGGTAAACATAAATTTAAGGAAAAACCCAACTCCCCCTACACCGGTTATCGCCGGTTACCAAGCGCGCGCATCGCTTTCCCCCCAGCTCGTGATCAATCCGAACGCAGTCGGGTTGGTTCCTTTGCCGGAACGGAACAGTCCATAACAACTGCCACACATCGTTTCGGTAGAAAAGCAGAAAATTGTGAACTTGTCGGTGGTTCCTACTACGGGTTGATTCGATTTAACGACCGAAAATGAAAGACAAGATCAAATATAATCAACGCAAAAGCATCATCAACCCGCCTTGGTTTCGGGATCTGCCAATCCGTCCCGGTACCGATGGAGAGAAGAAACCAAAAAAAAAACCACATCCGAAAGCCACATCCGGGGGTCTGCCATGTACGAGGCTTCTTGCAAACGCACTCGAATGGAAGTGCAAGTGCGTGAACGGAAATAAAACACAACCCCAATGGCGAGATCGGTACGCCGTGTGGAAATGTGGTTTGTGGAAAACGCATTGTGTGTACGGAAGGCTAGGCAAACAGGCAGCCGCGGGCGGCGGTGCGTTGGATGAATGAATTGAAAGTACGGCACAAGTAACTCGCAACAGTTTTATCGACGTGCGAAATACCGTGACCTAAGTTTACGACACATCCAGAACGGGCAGGAAGCGAAAAAGATCCAGACAAAACTCCCGGTTACCGGTATCCGGAATTCCTGGATCCATAAAAAAAATACAACCGATACTGTTTATGCCCGCAACGTACTGGAACACAGAGGAGCGCCATCTTTTACCATCATAGCTGGGAGTTTTGCACGGTACGGAAGGCGAATCGATGGGCTTAACTCAAGAGCATTCGTAAGCCTAGCTAGCGTTCGCAATGATTACGGGCTTCATTCGTCCCGGAATGGATTCAGCGGAAAACTTCAGCTCCCGTAACTCTTTTTCCCATTAGCCCTACGTTACGCCTGTTTTGAAATGACGCATGGACGAACGAACGGGAGGGCACCGTGCTTACCTGGAGAATGTAAAGTACCGCACCGAAAACTCTGATCCGCTTATCGAACCGCATCCCGAGATACTCGTAACAGCTCGTGACCTCCAATTTGTAGTAGATGGGGTAGAATACCTTCACCGCAATCGGCACAACCAGAACCATCGAGATGACTGTGGAAGAGGTGGTAGGAAAATTATGGATTGAAACCAGAACTCCAAAGCCTGTAGGAACACACCCTTAAAGTGCCTTCGTCACACAATCTCAGATACAATACTCTTACCGATTAGCGAGAACTGGGTGCCATTGAAGAACATCTCCGACGGGTTACCGAGCAGCTCGATCGCCGTGATGAAGCTGGTGGTAAGACTAAGCGTCACCGGAAACAGGCTCATGCCCGAACCAAGCAGGAAGTCGTCGCTAGAGGCTGCTTCGCTACCATCCGCATCCGATGCGCCCTTCGGCCCAAACCATCCGTAAAAGACGCCTTGGTTTTGGGGTGAAGAAGAAATGGGAATTTATGGAAAACTTTGCACTACACATCCAGTTCTAACACGGAATTGGTGGACCCTCCTCCTTACCGATGCCTATTGAGATGACCAGCATGGCTGCGACAACCAAGTAATCGTAGACACTAAACGATGGTCTCGAGTCTCCCGTCGGTTCGTTTCCTTCACTGTCTTCCACTAGCTTCACGTCGTCCTGCACCATACCGAGCCTGGTCGAGGCCGATTCAACTGCACCAAGTGTGACAAAGGACACCACCAGCACCACAAGACACCACCACCGAGCACTAGTTGCAGCGGCCATTTTGTGCGCCATTTACACCGCCCGTGAACTGTACCGAGTTGTTCTTTTGTTGTCGCACGCGCTAAGGATTTCCGGTCAGTAAGCAGCCACACACAGACTACAACGGCCAGGGGCTGTTCTCGACCCCAGTATGGTGCGGTGCGGTACGGCAAATCTTATTCACACTCGTAAGAATTATCTACACACACACACACACCGAGTTGAAAGCTGCGGTTCGGAGGTCGCTTCCGGTGAAGGTGACGATGGTGGAACAGAACTTAATTTGCTGTTCGTACCGTAATGGCGGTCTGGTGCTTTCAGGGGTGTTTTGCGTGTGGGCGAGTGATTTACATCTCCACGAAGAAATGCACAGTCTGAAGATGAAAGTATTTTTGTTCCTGTTGAGAAGAGAAATTACATTATCGTTTGACACTCGCCGCTATAGTTGATTAAGCACCAGAAATGTATGTGGGTGAATGTATGTGTGTGTGTGAGTGAATAGAAGCTACCTTAAAGAAAGGCACGCTTTCGATGGGGCGATTCTCGCAGCGTCAGAACAGTACGGAACTGTGCTATCACGATGCGTCCCTGGCTGTCCCTTTGGTATAGCATTCGCTTTGGAAGCACAAGCGCTCAGTAAATTCCCAAAAGAGAATTCTAACGCACAAAATCCACACTATAAATCCTTGAAGGCGGCCGCACCAACACAGATCCGACACAGTCCCGTCACCTTCCCCAAGAATGGGACTCCTATGGTCTCGTTTTGAAAGAAAAATTCCTACTAACCGCGTCCGATCGCTCACGGCAACGTTTATACCGTGCGGCACTATCAAGATCTTCGCAAGATATGTCCCGGAGTGGGTGGCGGAGAGACCAACCTATGCCTGGTGTACTGCACTTCTGTCCTCATCTATCATCCGTGACAACGCGCTCCATAACCACACCGGAGGCGCTATTTGTTGTGACGTGCATTTCATTTTTATCTATTCCCTACCGTAACGAACCCCAACCGTCCCTTGTAACAATAGCGGTAGCAGTGCAGATCGGTTGAGTTAGAAGAAGATCCATCCAGTTCAATCTTCAGAAATGCAGTGTGGTCTCATTCCCTGCCAACCAAAATACTCGTGAAGATTCCGGACCCGCATACCCGAGCATTGGTATTGGTTCGATAAAGATACAGCCCGGTATGCTGATTGGTGACTGGCTTATCACAGCACGGGCAACACGACTAGCAAAAAAAGATCTACACTAGCAGAGGCGAAGTGTGCGCTACTCAATACAAACGATTCGGGGGTCATTTTACGATAACAATTTATTGTTGAAATTTATTAACCGAATTGAGGTGAAACTTTTTCTAAGCGGTACAGCCTAGTTGAATGCTTATAATCGGTATAAAGCCCTTCAATGTCTCTAAATTGAATTAAATGCTATGTTTAATACAATAAAATTTATGAAGGAATGTACTAAGTAAGCTAACTTTTATCACTTCCAAGATAAAAACTTCAGTAAATATTCGCTCATTGATTGCTTTTATGTAACTCAAATTGACTTCAATTTGCTTACAATGACCAACGGGCTAAGAAGGAATTATTAATGGCCTTGGGCACTTGGCAAAACTTTGACGACCTTCAGAAGCATTTCCACGCTTAATGAGCAATCTTGTGATTTTTAAACAATTTTCAATAACAATAATTGATTGATTAAATAACAGTTAATTTTTTTATCGACCCGAGAACCTCAAGAGGTTTAGACCTGCTATTTTTGACTTTCTGTGACTTTATTAGTCATGGATAGTCAGTCCTGCGTACGGGGGATTGGTACGGATGGGTTTTTTTACCATCATCGCTACCATCTGGCCCACCCTAATATACTTGTATGTACTGGTATATAAAATAACAATTAATACAATTGCTTAATTTAAAGTTATATGAAGAGGAATTATGCATTATGAATTATGTGGATGTTATGATCAATATAGCTTCAGGGTTTCTTTAGAAACATTTAAACTACATAGTAGGATGTATATAATATTTAACAAACCAATATTTATAATAATATTATTATCGTACTATAACAACCGATGGCGAAAGAAAATTAACGTCTTAAAATTAAATGGGGTCTAAATAACCATAAAAAAGTACATAAAATAATACGGTTAATGTTAACTGTTTTCCATTCCTAAAATATTTTGAAAAATGGATGAAAACAAAATTACCCTTGAAAAGTGTGGAAAGACCCCACTCACAACAATTAGTGTCAAACAGCAATCAAACCTAGCGCATTGAAGAGACATATCGTAGCATAAAGCCTCGCTGATAGCTGTAATAGGTAACACAAACAGCATTGAGCTAGGTTGTTGCACCGAACGTGACTATCGTATATATTCTAGCTCCAATTGTTTGTCGAAACGATCGAGCGATAAGTTAATTTCGGGACCGGATATTTCAGGAATCCATCTCATCCCATCCATCCACCATCATGAAAACAACAAACAACACTGATCCTCACCATGACTCACCATGCATATTTGTTGGGTGGAGTAATATGAAAAAAAAACCCTGAAAACGATAAGGGCAATTGTGCTTCTTTCCGCTGTGTGCTTCAACCTGCGTCTGAAGCACAACTCCAAACGGTTTTTTTTTTTTTGCAAAATGAAACGACGCGCTGCAAAAAAAACTCTGATAACGCCTTGTTCGACCCGCATAAAGTTAGCTAAACGAATCGACACAAATTAATCAAGATGTTATCGCGCGTGTGGAGAAGGACCCGGGAGTGCATGAGCGTACACACACCGGAAACATAATTGATAGACACTGGGTCTTGATTAGATTGATATGGCTGATAATGTGCTGCCGCTTTTCCTCGGCCGACGAACCCACCCACTCACACATACACACACACACATTAAGTGCTACAATGACTAGTTGGATTTTCCACGCCGATTGTTATTTTTTGCTTGTGGTCTACTTCCCATTGCAAGCTATTCATAATTACCTCAACGAAATTGGCGCTTCCGGTGCGGCACTTCACGATACTTGAGAAACGTTCTAAACTGCAGCAGTACGATCAGTCCAAAGCTTCCCGTTCTGTATTGCATTCGCGGATTCACTTGCTTCTAGCCACGCGCTAGGACGTTAGTCCGTGTTTTCCTCCCGAATGTTAGTGCACTCCGTCAGTGCCTCGAGCGAGAACTGCTATTCATGAAAAAAAACACACTGTTTGAAAGACCACTATTAGTAACTTTTCACCCACTGCTCATAACGCACGCCATTAAACACTGTCCATGGGGTGGATGGGAACGACTGTACCGCACGAGAGTAAATAGGAAACTCAATTAAACGCAACCGAACCGACCACCATTTATTAGAAAAATGCTTTCGCGATGTGTCCCCACCCCACCCTATCGCACCCGACAGTGGGTTCTCGCATTCGAGAGTGGGGTAAGGAAGCTTCCGATCGGTATCGGTGACATACTCTAGACGCACACTCGCAGCCCAACACAGACGATCGGGATATCTCGGTGCCGCACGGAACATGATCTCTATCTGCTATCGGTAGTTTTTCAAAAGGAACCCCCATCCCCTCTAGGGTGTGATAGCAAGAACAAAAAAACAACAACATGATCTTCGTTGTTTTCCTTCGTTGGTGTGCGTGATTCACGGCAAGGTGCGTCTGGGTCAGTGGAACATCTTTCAGCCGAAAACAGTGGCACACGTGTGTCTCTCTATTAGCACCGAAGACCGTCCAAGTCGAAATTTTCCATCCCTCAGCCGGCCGCGTACACAAAGTGTACGCGCAAGCTTCTGCAATGTTTGCACCCTTAAGGGCTGAGTCCATCAAGGCCCAACCAACCGGTGACCACCCGGTACCGGGCGGATCAGCTGAGCTAGAAGAGGATGGAACTAGTTCAAACTTAAAGCCGGCGGACATAACCAGCTGCAGCGGGGTGTGCTATGCAAGCGCGATCGCAACACAAACCGATGTGGGCAGTGGGCACACGAATGCCTGAGGTACTTACGGTCGACTGACTCAGCAATATATTTCATTACGGGCGCAAAACAGATGCGTCCCGGTAGGTTCTGGTGATGCTAGAGACATCGACACAGAACTGCAATAAAAGCAGTTATCTTGAGGTGAAAGTCATCGAAGTAGACAATGTAAAGACTGTCACCACAAAAGGGAAAAACTCACCACGCCCAGACCTTTGTTATGTGCTAATTAACCTTTAGGAGAACCTAAAGTCCTTAACGACCCTCAGATGGGGCCGCTTTTCGTTGCTGCCAGAACAAAGCACAGGGAGCAAGTCATCTACAGTCTCATCCACAGCGAACATCAAACGATCCACCCAGCACACCAAGTTAATGGGGTTGACATTAATTAATTGTCTTAATCCGAAGTGTAACACACACACACGCACCCAGTCGCGCACACAACCAAAGCGAGTTTATTAACGCGTTTTTATTAATCAGGCCAGAATCCACCATCCGTAATGGGATTACACACAGGGCGCAGATACATCACTTACAAGCTTTTTTTTTTTGTTCACCAAACACTCCACGCGGCTGGGAAAACTTTTTCATTCATTCCGTCTCCACATGCCGCTGGGGACACTTTGGCGCGGTACAACGGTAGAAACACAGGGTGTACAGGGTTTGAAAGCACTTAACAATTTTCTTCACACAACCTAAACAATTTGGTACACCAAGCGTCTGTCACGCTATGCGCAGAAAAAAAATAAACAACACACGTGCTACTTTGATCGAATTCGGGATTCATTAGTTTTGGTGGACGCAAACGTCAAGTGTGCAACATTTGGAAAATAAATCAATTAAATCTGAGGAGGGGTTCGTTATCTTCGGGGTTGCAACGCTTTAATTTCCTGCCCAGTGTGACGCGTGCTAGTTGCGTCGGGAGAGGGTGCACAGATTGAAAGCTTTAATTTTATGACCATTCGGCAGAATTGGTTGACGTCGTCTGTCTGGTGGGCTGTTGGAAATCTTACCCTCAAGTGTCGTTACCAGCGTACCCAAGAGGAGTGTCGAAGGCCCGAGACGCTTTGTCAAGTGTCTGACTATTTCCAGTGCCACAAATATTCAAGTAGCTGGGCGTTGCAATACTAAATCCGTGCCATTTCTCCCTATCTGCCGTACCGTGAATCGAGGGGGCTCCACCTCAGTTATCTTCAAATAGCTAACGAGATTTTATTGCGCTAATTAAAACGTATTGAGTCAAGTGTCTGGGAACAGCTCACCTCACATTTTAACGGCTGTTTCGGGCCAAATTTCTAAGATAAAAGCAATGCGGACGACAAAATCGTCAATCATCTTAACATCAGTTGAAAGGCTGTGTGCAGTAGCAGGTAGGTAAGACGGTACAGCTTCGCTTTTATCACAATTCCCGCTCGGCCAACGACACGTGCTCGCACTTTCCCGCGTTCTGCGTCACAAATGGACGTTTGAAAATAGTTAAACTTTGGTCGTAAATTTCCATAAACATTCCACGTCTCGCAGCGTATCGCTCTTGGCTGGTGGAAAAATGTGTCCTGCAACGCGACGCCTAATGGATATAAATGGGACATACTTCGGCCACCGTGGCCAAATATCTTGCCTGGATACAACACAAAATCACATTGACCGACAACGCGGTGACCTTTGCGATTTGGTTAGCACTTCATCAAATCACACCGGGGCCGGAAGTGAGTTTGAACAATAATGTTTTCTAATGGATGTAAACATCGCCAGAAACAACAGCCTAACAACAACAATTTGTCATCTGTTTTGTTTACGGACTTTCTTAAATTAAAAAGACCTTCCCGCTTGGTAGGACCCTTTACAGGTGAAACATTCCTAACCGGTTAGTAATACGCATTCGACAACTGTTAATATTAAACCCATTCAGCACTTGCACTGTTTGTTGCAGAAATTCACCTTTTTCTTCACGTTCTTTCACACTATTAGGATTATAGGAAACCTTTCCACACCGGAACCTATCGGAGCTCCTTCCAACACGGTAGATATATCACTTATGACCACAAGAGTGGCATCTGATCAAGAACTTTATTCGCAACTGGTAGACGGCGCGAGACACCCACCCCACAGCATGATCTTCATTGACTAGAGCACAGTTTGCAACACGCTACCGGAACTGGAGTGGCATTCGGGTGAGATAACGTGTCACTCTCTCGCTCACCAACAACAACACACACACGCATATCGGTCGATTAACGTTAACCATGGTACCACACACCTGGAAACCGCATCAAACCGATTCGAACTACCAGGTGTACACAGTGCAGTGGTCGCGACGAGAGCAGCACCGTGACACCGGGCATTTCGGTTGCACTGAGTGCACGTACGGCGCGCGGTCGGTTTGGTAAGGATAGAACCAGTTCAAACTGAGCCGAAGATACGCTGTCCTGTGCGTGCGACGGTGAGTGTGCGTGTAGCGTGCAGAAACAACCGATCGCGATCACGATCACGTTGACTCACGTGTTGTTTGAACCATCGTTATGTTGTTGCGCATGGCGTATGCGACATCTGGAGATACACGGGTGTCGTCTGGAGAAGAGAAACATTGAACACTTTTGAAGATGGAATTAAGTCACCAAAAGCAATGCATCACAAATAAGGCAAATGTTCCATTCTATAACACATTGATGAAGCATAGGAAATAGAAGCAGATAATAGGATGTAGCAAGAAAAGTGAGAAACACAGGATGTTTAATTGCCCTCAGAAGAACACAACCATTAGCTGATGGTGTAGAGGACAATACGAACCAAATATCAATTAGGCAGAGTTTTTACAGAGCATCAAGTCCAAAACAGCTTTTTTCTGTAGTCACATATTTTAATAAATTCGGGAGCTATACCGGCAATATCACTGTGATCACACAACCAACTTCGTATCTACACTTTATTATATCTTGCTGTTTAACCTAAATTGTTAACGAGATAATTGGCCGTAGTCTTTCCCGAGGGCCCACTCAGTTCGGCTTACGCATTACACTGATAACCAACGGACGAAGTTTTGGTAGTTTTTAAAATAATTCACACAATTAGCTGCGTCCAAAAATCACCTTTACCACAAACAGCATGTTCACCATTGGAAAGCACTTCAAATAGAGCAAATTCCGGGTAGCATCATAATTATCGATACCAACAACAACAAAAACAACCCCCCCCCCCCCCCCCCCTCCGTCACTTTTCCCACTGTGCAACATTCCTGTGCAAACGCAATACATTGCATTCACAAATTTCCGCTAATGCAATACGTCCTGATCTCGCGCGGCCACGCGGGCACATAATTACCAACCGATGCGCAGCTAAATGGAGCGTACATCCCAATCCAATGCCAATCGGTAAACAGCCAAGCTGGTATCGCCCATGCACCCGATTGGCCGAATGAAATTTGTCGAAAATAGTTAGAAATAGAAAACAGTTCTCTGATTAGCGTGACATTCGAAACGACAACCGCCGGGACAACTATCAGCCGGGGTCCCTTTCCCCACCTGCACGTAAAACGAGATCTAATTGCCGAGTGGACACGGCTGACGGAGTGTTGTTGCCCGATAACCAGCCCCGGAACACCGGACCGGTGGGGCACAAATTAGTCAGCTTAACAACCGATGGTTAGCGGATGGTCACCAGAACGAATGGTGCCCGAAATGGGAACCACCAGCACTATCACCATCATCCTGTTGATGCGCCATATGCCATCTTTGGGCAAAATGCTTTTTAAGAGCATTTTTAGTCCGTCGCAAATGGGGTAATTGATTTGATGGCGAACATTTTGTGCTCAAAGTACTGTGCGCGTCCGTTCATTTCGCTAATTAAATTGCCATTTGCCGCTGCTGCTACGAAATAGACGGATAATGTGGGCGACGGTGGTGGTCGCGTATTTTTCGCCAAACTGATTAACGACGATTGTTTTGATCTGCTGGAACACGCCGGCGAGGTGACGATGTACGATATCGGAGCGGTTGAAAGTGGTACAACGAGTGTAACGATCGCGCGACACGCTGAGTCAAGCGTCAATAACCTATTTTTGGTGCTGTTGCTTTGGTTTGCCATTCGCGCACCCAACGCAAACCGCTGTGAACCTGATCCGTGCGGTGATCGGTGTATTCCAACCGGGTTATGCTACCTTCACCGTTTCCGGTTTCTTATGCGCCGATGCCGAGTCAAGGGCGTATGCGAGCCAACGACCACATTACCGATGCATCGTTGGATCACCGAAATCACCGCAGACGAACTGTGGTTTGTGATTACTGTCCATTTTCTGTATCCGCTATCTCTGTTTCCTTATAACTGTTCGTCACGTTTCTCGCTCACATGCGAAACGGGGAATTACACGGGGAACGGGAATGCAAACAAGCAAACACAGTGGACATCGTTTCTTTCTTACGCGCGGGATGGATGATTGAAGTCTCGTTTGACCATCAAATTAGCGTACGATCGAGAATGATCTTGTGTAAGCTAGACATGAAAGAAACCATTATGGGAGACGACTTTTGAGCATCTTTCATTGAGAAAAACAAACTGGACTCGAGCATTGAAATCGGATGTGGATTGACGTGAACGGGTGATCTACTGTCTGGCAGATGGCTAAGAAATGACGCTAGTGAAAATTTGAGTAGCTTGCAAGGTGCCATTCTATTCATAAGATCGAGCTCTAAGTTCCCAGAAGTGAGTACTAAGCGAACAAGTATTCTCACTCCATTTTCTCTTATAGTTTCATAAAAGCGATGCAATGGACAGCTTCAAAAGTACGGTTTAATACACAATCCCCATGCGAGTTAAGATGTATTCGCAATACCCTTCGATATGATTGTCGTCTCGTCTCTCGTCGTCTCGTCATTGTCTCGATACAATGTTTGTAAGATCTTCCGCAAGCTAGTTGTGTATAGAACACAGGTTTCGTCTTGCAAAAACAAATGTATATCAAGTGTATATCATTAAGATATTACCTTGAAACAGTCGGGATTGTGTTCCCCACTTTCTTGATATCGTATCTAGTTGCTCTTTAAACAAGAGACAAGCTCTTTGTTGCGAAGGTAGTGTAATTTCTGGCGTGGCCAAAAGAGTCTTCAGCGTGTCAACAACTAGGCTGGTTCGTGGTCTAAATACATTACTCAAAACTGTTCAGTATTGAATGTTGTTAATGGGATTATTCAGGTCAAAATGCAAGACTTGCCCAAATGTACTCAAATAGATGTACTAAAAATGTAGAATAATACTTTGGCAATGTTGTCTCCTGCGACTGAGGCTTATAGAGTTGCCTCAAGGTAGTCTAATTGCTTACTTTACCGGTACTACAACCGCTGTTGTGGCCTGCTCCAGGAGTCCTCTAAACCGGACTTTCTCGTGGACGCATCAACTGATAATATGAGCAGAATGCTTCCTTCACCCTAACAGCATACTCCAAGTTTGGTTCTCAATGTTAGGAAATTTCTTCCTTCATCCTAAACAAACATACTTCTAACACAAGTTCTGTAAATGTCACATTTATCTAATACACTACTCTAATCTATTCGACGTTCATCGCAAACAATCGTACATCGAAGTGTTCTTAAAATTATGATGCGCTGCATTACACACGCCAATAGTTGCTTTTTTCTCTCAGAAACATAAACATAATTAATACAATCATCAAGCTAACCATCTACGGGCAATTTAAACATTTCGCCCTACATTCACAGTTGTTTTGTTGTTGTCGTTGTTGCTTTCACCCCCGGCTTTTCTAACTGATGATTTGAAATATTATCTATCACAACACATACAATTACCAGCCCGTCCTGCCCAACTGGCCCCATAACCGCGCTTGGCCGCAGCACGTATCGCGCCCCTGACGGTATTATTAAACATCAACCATCAACAAGCGCATTCCTAGCAGGAGCACATTTATGCATCGGCACACGAATGTTTGTGGAGCAACTTTCCACAGGGCAAATAGTTGAAAGCCCGTTTGTGCAGGCCCAGAAAGCAGACGGATTATAATAGTGTGGGCTGCAGGATGTGCACATGCCAGGGCCCATACCGGTGGTATACCGTCCCATCCACGTTTCAAGTGTTTTATTTATACTTCTAATTATGATAAATTGCCGCATTAGTCTGCCCGTACTTGGTGCTTGCTGCATACCAGCAATCCGAGCGGTAGCATATGAAAATCATTAGCCAATCTGCGGTTGAAGCAAAAAGCTAAACAATGGCATCATCATACGAGAAATCAAACAATGTGCCATCGCTGCGATGTGCTTACACAGGAGCGGAGCCTTTTTTTTACTGTTGTTGTTGCGTACATGCTGAATCGATTGGCTAAATATAGCGCAAAACGTGTACGTATTTATTTTTACAATAAACGGAATGCTCCAATCCGCCAATTATTTCGCTTTACTGCAAAACTGCCACAGAAAAAAGCTTCCATTTTGTGGTCTGCTTTCAAGCCCATAATGTAGGGCATCCTCGACATCAAGCGAAAGAACGGCCCGGTTTTGTGGAGCAGGACTTTACGCTAGACACACGATAGGTAAATTGAAACAGTCTTTCGCTACGTGAGTAATGTGCCTATAATTGAATCGTGTACTATCGCTAATTATGGTTTCAACGAGAATACAACAGTAAAACAGCCCATCGATGGTTTGAAGGTGCGAACGTACCCAACAGGCCGAACAGTTTGGAACAAACAGTTTCAATTACCTTTCCAGCACACAAATTAGTTGCCTAACCTAACCTACAATTAGTGGCTATTAAGGTGATCCACAATTCCCAAACATTGCGATTCTTTAAATCCTTCTTTGTTTAAAAAAAAACAGGCTTTTCAACAAAACTCCCCAAGCACTTAAAGCTCACCAACGACCGAACTGGGTGGGCGCGATGGAATTGGCTGTAATGTTTACGTTCGCAATCATGCAAATAGCGGTGGCAAGTTCCGCCCACGTGGGTTTTATCCAGCGGAGGGTTCTTTTGCTAGCAATTAAACATTCAAACATTTGCCAAACGGTTATCTGCCATCCCAATGGCAAAAAGGAACTGGATTGATTAAAAGGGAAAAGGGAAACGGAAAAAAAAAACAATTTCAAATGACAGCATCCGATCGGACGGAGATGCCAATTCTTTGCCAGTGTTTGTTACTCTTTTTACTCCCGTAATGGGCCGTTCTTTCGATCGGTATTCGAACCGAATTAGAATTCATTGCTCATCGTCCTGACCTTTTGCCTTTTCGTATGTGTGTGTGTTTTTTTTTTTGCAAACGTCAGAACAAAATGTGCGACCTAAACCTTTCGCGCCACTGCAGAGTACACCTTCGTCTGCAAAGTTTGACCCAGCCGGCACACAAAACCACCGATTGACCTTCATCGGACGAATGATTGATGCCGGAGAGCGAATCAACCAGCCGCACCCACCCACCCACGGGATCTCACGTCGGGGAATCATCCTGGCCGTTTGGTCGATTCGCCGTAAACCAACACGGACACGCAGGACTTCGCATGCTGGGTCACCCTTCAGTCTGTTACCTTTCATCGAATGGGTTATACTGTGCTAATGTTGACTTACGATACACTTTTGTCCGTTCTTCTCCCACAGAACTGCCCCGCGGGTTAAGTTTTATCCCTTCAAGCACGAGGGGTTTTGTGCGCGTGTCCAGCGTTAACCTTTCTCCCGGCCCGTTCTGCTTTTTCTGCAACGCCACAACGCGTGTTGTGTATCCAAAAATATACAAATCATTTGCTGATTACCCTTTTTTCCGGGGGACCTTAAACGATCAACATATATCGACATTCACCGGGGTTCAACGGTATTGGACACAGCGTACCAAGAATAGGACCGTATATTTCTTCTGCTTTCTCGTCCATAACAGCAGGCATCTCGCTGGGTAGCGCAGTGTGGTTATTCCATTGCTTAGCGGACGCGCCACCGAAGTTCTAGTCCCGGTCACGAATCGAACCCAAAACCATAGTTCCGCAATGCGAAACGGTAACAGCAGCAGCATCCCGTCCTTGCCCACTGCTCACGGTGCTTTCGTTCCACCCGAAAACAAGACAAATCATCCGTCGTCGCACCTTGCCAATTCCTCGCACTCGTTAATCTCACTGTACCCACTCGTAGGGAAAGGGTGTGTGTTTTTTTTTTTGCTCCTCCATCCCACTGGACTACGCGCAAGGCCACTGTCCAAGGTTTGACGGCTGTGTTTACACAGGATACACCGCACCGGGGCAACGGTCTAAAGGATGATTATGTTTGCCGATTGTCCCGGGAACTCGCCAAACAAGGGGTGTGGACGTTGAAACGTCTTCACCCGTAGGACAAAAGTTTCTCCCCCGAGTGATCCAATTATCGGGCTTCCCGGAAGTCTTTCTCCGTTCTTGGGCCGGTGCCGCTTTTACCACCTCCGGGTAATCATACAGTCCGGTGGGTTTTCCAACGTCGGAGATGTGAAATATCTGGCACAGCTGAAGAGTCCCGGGTAGTTCGTGTGGTAGGTGGTTATCGTTACGTTGGTGACCTCCTGGGGGCATCCCGACACGGTTCAATGAGAGCTCGGCCCGTCGGTGATTTGGCTGGTAGTTGCAACGGACTGCGTCTAAGGAACCCGCTCACGGTGATTGAGCATCCATCACTTAACGCACACAAAAAAAAGCTTAGTCCCCGGGAGGGTTTGCAGTTATTTTGTTACGGAATTTGTACCGCTCTGCGAAACGGTTCTTCAAACTGGAAAAAAACAAGAACAACGCAATAATAATTTCTTATGTAAATGATTGCGTACATCTTAATACATTGCACAAATCAAATTTTCACAAAAACACTGACGTACTTTTAAAATGGCGCATGCTGCATAAGGATCACAGGCAACTGCTTCGGGGAAGTAAATTTAACCAATGAATAGAGATGATACTTTCACTTTATTTCACAGGATTTGTAACACGAACAATCCGCTTTTCCAAACCAGCTCACGATATGTGAGCCCGGTGCCTAGGGTACCTGGGCTAAGCTCTCACTCACAGTCAAGGGCGCTTCCCTTGATAACTTAATTTGACGTTGCTAAATTTGACAGTTCAAACCGGCCCCATTCGAAAGGGAAGTTTCGTTCGACTTGGTAAATTCAATTAAACTTCACCTCAACGATTATCGCATAATCATGCTCGTCGAGAACCACAACATAAGTGCGACCCTAACCTTCGAGGCCGCGTTACTGCTGTGTGGGGGGAAAAAAAATAAACAATCCCCTTTAAACTACATCCACCGGATATCCGGCACTCGTGCGTCCTTTTAGCATGTAATCCTCGACACCACTCGCACGATACGGTGAGCGAGCAGGTGGTGATAGTACCAGGGGCAAAGAACTAACAAATACCTGTAAAACCAGTGGATAAATGGTGGAAAAACTTAACACAGAAAGCACCCTCTCTCCCCCTGCTTCTACATGCCACAGGCTACGCGGCTACGCCGTACCGGGTACGTAACGCATAGTACACAATGAAGCGAAACCCCGGATATCTTGGGAAAACCAGCAAAAAAAAAAACATAGAATATCGCACATATCCTTCTCTCAGAAAAAACGGACACCATTTTTTCTCTTCTCTTGTTCACTTCACTATCATTTCGTTTGCCTTTACTTTACAGTGGTACGGTTTTGTTGTGCACTTTTCATAACCTTGAACGTTACCCATACCTCAGCGATAGCAAAAGTTCTACATTTTCATAGTTTTTATCTTCCCCACGACCCAACACCGTTTTTGTGCCGCACTTCCTTGTGGCATTCCATTCCTTCACAGTTCCCTGCTTTACAACAGGGGGTGTTTTTTTCCTTCGTTTCTTTCACGGCACCGGAAAACCATACTTTCGGTTGTAGCCATTTCATTTTCTTCGAATGTTTCCTTTCTGTTTGTTACGTTTATTATCCGGTTCTTTTCACCAGGTTGCGGCATTCGCGAGCCTTGTGTTTCGATTGTTTGTGCTGTCGACATGTTCTCTGTGCTGTTTTGTTCGCTACTTTTGTGCAACTGTTTTGTGTGGTTTATTGTTTTCCGGTTTGCAGAGAGCTTAGAATCAATATTTGTGTTGAATTGCCTGTGCTCTAAAAACGAGCAACAACTACTTTTGTTTTTCTTTCCAACTCATAATGCATACGTTCCATTGTTTATTGTGTTTTTTTCGTAAAGTTTCTACTAAACATAAATGTACTTTTTTCTTTCCTTCTGCATGATCATCACCAACAATTACACCCTTTTAACAACAAAGACAAAAAACGCAAACTTACAAAAGAGGTTCGACTTCTTTCCATAATGTAGCTATAACCACAATGCAAGAAGTACCTCGAGAGGATGATTTTATTTCGGGATTGTTGTTTTTCAGGACAATCTTTGTACAATGATCTACTAACGCTTTCCCCCATCTGCACCACTTCCTTTCCACCGAGAGGAATAATAAAGCGAGAGGGCCCAAACGACGTGAGAGTTCTGCACAAATAAAATCGAGAGATATACGATCGAAAACTTCTCATGGATGAAATTTCCACATATTCGTTTATGTGGTTCTTTTCCTACGCATAATTTTAAAGCGGCTTGTTTTCTTCTTACGTCCACCTTCACTTGTCAATTATCCTGCGACTCGGCTCGACCGAGTACTAATTGAGCCAAACATTAAGCAAACCATAAAACTGCACATATAATTTACGCTAAGGTATGATTATAATGTTATAGGCTATAAAACAATTAAGAAAAATATTGACAAATTCTCATCATAACACCTAATTTCGAACGTTTGCTAACATCCGAACACACAAATTCTCATTTTCAATTTCCTGCTTCACCGTTCCTGATGTTCACTTCGATAAGATAGCTATAACTTACGGGTCTGTTGCATATTTACACAAAATTTTGAAATGCATCTACGGCCGGACGATTCCACAGTAGTTCCTTGAAGGCCACACAGTCAATGGTGGTAAAATTTCAAGAAACGACAAAAACCGAAAAAAAACTCCGTCAGCTTGGCTTCGCAAACTTTCTACTTGAAACTTCAACGGACGTATTCGTTATCGGGACCGCCTTTTGCTACAGCTGTACTCTCGCGTTCTATAGAGGTCGAAGGGTTCCAATCGATATGGGAGGATTTTTGTTCTTGCGCGTCGGCTGCACGGACATCGGTGCTACCAATACCTTGGACGACGACGGGGATGACCCATTCGATTCGGCTGCTTCCTCTCCAACTTCCTGTTGAAGAAACGAAAACAAAACGATACAGATTAATGGTCCGTCATCCAACAAACGTTTTCTGTTATACGTAAGCTACAAGTAGACGACAACGATTGTGATACAATTCTATCTTCCACATGATAAAGGAATAAAAATCCTTTGTAGGCTCTACAAACACAGGATAGTACTTATCTACTTTATAGTGCAAAATTTAAAAAATGATGATTGTGTGTGCAACATTACATTTAAATTCGTACAGCTTGCCAGTTTCATTTGTGCCAGCTGGGAAGCGGGCGTTAGCGACTGCGTGCTACCAAACGGTGATGGCATCAGCGTGGAAACGGTTCGCTTCAGCTTCGATGGCGTTTTGTTGAATGAAAACACCCGACCGACCTGCTCCGAGAGCAAGGATATGAAGAAGAGAAAAAAAACATAAACGACCAATTTTATATTAAAATACCTCGTTTAAAGCTTCACCACACACCAACGTTCGGCAAACGGCAAACCTACCTTCATCCGTGTCTTGGAAGCAATTTTGAACGCTTTCGACAGCGTGCCCACATTAATGTCGCTCACGTCAATGTCCACCTCGTCCGAGGTGCTGTTGATCAGAAAGTGGCCCGCATCCGTCCGGCACGCATTCTCGGCCATCTGTTTCGACAAACTCTTCAGATAGATTAGCTTGTCCTGCTCCTCGTCCGCAATGTTGAAAGAGTACTGGCGATCCTTCGCGTTCTGGGCCGGCTCGCGGCAGTGCAACATAAACGCGCGCGGACTATCGACAACATTGACCACCAGCTGTACCGTACTGAGCGGCATCAGCTTCACGTGTTTGTACGGTTTCGTGGTTGCGCACGACGAACGCGTCAGATTCAACGAGTTCGTGTTCGGCGACTTGACGTTGTTAAACACCCGGGAACGCTTTTTGCAAACCTCGAGCGTATCGCTGAACAGAAACAGTACCAACGGGTCACCCCGACCACTGAGGCTATCCGACAGTTCCGTTACCTCGCACCGCGACACGAAACTTCGATGCGATGACACGAGATGAGGCTAAATGGGGATGGAACGGGAAATTAAGGAAACGCTAACAATAAAAAAAACAACCTGCAATATAGAAATTTCCCACCCTCCCCCGTCGTGCGTGAGCAACATACCGGACAGTTGTCGATGTCGTTGAAAATATCAAACATTGCCATCTGTCCCTCCGTTTTGCGCTTATCCTCGTTAATGTACGTCATCACCTCTTTGATCGCTTTCAACGCATCGTCCAGCTTTTTATGGTCCGGGTTCGTTTTACCGGTGTGTTTCAATATGTCTGGAAAACGGCAAACAGCAAATGGTTCTTATACATTTCCCCTTTTGTGTTTAGATTTGATCATATATAAGGCTCCAAAAGCTCACCGTTCAGCAGCAAACTGATACTGGGCAACCGTTGCACAGGGCGTATCATTAAATCCTGCAGTGACTGTCGGCCACACTCCGGTTTTGCCTGGTTGATCTTAAGGAATGCATGAAACCGCGGATTGCTCGCATCGCACTGGACGAGCGTTTCCTTCATCTGCTCGAAAAAGTTCACGTACGGTGGGTAAGCTTTCAGCAGATCGTCCCGATGGTCCAGCACGATCTGACCGATCAGTACCTCCTCCGACCAGCTCGTGTGTATCATCTTCAGCCGATCCAGCATACGCTTGTGCACATCGTGTATGGGAAGAAAGTTGCCAAAAATTGACCGCAGTTCCGACTTGTTTAGCAGCGGGTTCTCGCTCTCGACCATCTCCTCGAGCGGTTCCTTGAACAGCTACACCGCACAAAAAAAAAAACAAGCACAAGTAGAGGATTAATTTTCCAGCAGTACGACTTTCGCCAACAAAGGCTCACCTTCACTATCGTGTCCAGTATGCCAACGTAGTTCGATTCCGTGTGGAAAAAGTCCATAAAATGGTTGTGCCTCATCGACTGCGTTTTTGCCGGCTGCTCGTTGGAAGGTTTGGTCGCTTCGGGAATTATGTTCTTCTTGCTGCTCTCATGCTTGTCCGGGCTGGCGGTACAGTCCAGGAAGCTGCCGGATACGGACAGCAACCCGGCATCCGACACGGACGATCGACGCTTACCGACACCGAGCGGAGTACCGCCACCGTCGGCCGGTGTGCGCTGGGACAGACGTTTCCGTTTGCGCTTGTTGAAGCTTACCGGCAATGAATCGCGCCGGTCCACCGCCGGGGTGTGAGCTATGCTTTCCAAATACTATTTGTTGTGCGATACAAAAAAAACGTTACAAAACTTCATACAAACTGAAAAAAGAAAGAAATGTAGGAGATCGTTACTATGGTAACGACACTTACATCCGCAAACAGATAGTCGATCTCGTTCGCATAGCCTGCCTGGATCGTGTACCAAAACCAATCGGCCTTGACGATGTGTGTGTTTTTGTTCTTCGTTTCCGGTCTCGCTTGAACGACATGCTCGTCTACGACCTGCCCCAAGGAAAAAATACAATATCAAGGAAAGAGAGAAAATGCACCGGTGGTGAAAATTGGTATCAAAATAAATTTATATAAAGAAAAAAGGAAACAGTTGTAATTAGCAGGAGAAATACAGTGGGACGAGAAAAAGTATTCAAAATACTGTTACTAGAAAAGAGAGGAAAACAAGCACGAAAAGGACGTTAGCACCGTGTTAGTAGTCGTGAGAATAATATTAGCTATTACATTAAACAAAGAAAAAAACACGTCATTTTAGATGTTAGCATTAGTGTTAAAAAAAAAACACCAAAACGGTATTAGGATTAAGATTTGTTGTGGCGGTGATGTTGGAACGCAATGCGATATTAAATGGTGGTGATACTGATTGAAAGCGGAGACCCAAAACATGTCAAACACTCTCCAATTCCTTCGAATCGGAACATACATTGCAGATGTTGCAACAAATAAAAACCCCCTGTTGTGTGTGACGAGTGGCGCTTACCATTAAGCGTGGCGCATACGGACGACTTTTAAGTGCCATTCATCGGCGGGAATTAAACATTTTCCAAATGGATGAATAATTGATGGATGGCCTGTGGGTGTGTGTCTCGGGTGATGTGCACATCAAATATATGGTCCAAATTTTCCAACCTAACAGATAAAACAAGGAACCACGCAACCACCGCGCAGTTTTTTACCAAATTCCCGGAAGCGGCAAGTGATTCTCGGTTCGAAACAGACGTAAAAAGAAATGTGATTTTACTTGCTTTCCGATCGTTAATTGGGCTGAGCATACAACCCAGCCAAAAAAGGCGAACGGCCACAGGGAACCATTTAAAGCGCATATAAAAATGCAATGAGCATAAATTAAAAATCAAAACCCCTTCCAGCTAACAGGCGAAGGCAGGAGCGGATGAAGGATAATGGTGCCGTATGGACGTGAGGTGTTAAAATAAACCAACATGGTGTCGAAATGGTGTAGCACAACATATTCTTTTTTTCTTTTTTGACAAACTGCAATTTTGCTATTCGAGATGGAGTGTGTGATGGAGAGAAAAAAAACACCCTTGTACATCAAAAAGCTATACACACTTCAACAGGTTGACCGACCGACCGATAACGATCATCCAATCAATGCTTTCCCGCGGTTCGCAGAGTGTTCCCCACTTCGTTAGAATGATTCATTCGCACGGGACTTTTCCATTTTGATAGAAAACACTCCACGCACACCACACACCCATACACCGAAATTTGCAAATGAAAATCAATTTGTAAGAGTGAAAAATATTAATCCCATCCGTGTGTACATCGCGTATTTTTTTCTCGCACAGTGTTTTTTTAAACGCACGTTAATAAATTCTATCACGCGTACGTTTTCTGTCCAATAAAAATAATTTTCCCAACGACGTGTGTGATGGAAACATTAAAAGCATTCTGCGAACGATAGATATGAACCTCGCCATCGATAGACATTTGTATGCACATTGGCATTACGGCGGTAACAAGTGTGAACATTTTGGATAATGTTATCAAGGTTTTTTCAATCGATAACTACACAAAACGGTAGCAACAAACAGAAAACAATCCATTGCTTACTGTATGTATGAAAAGAAAAATAAAACAAGATTTACTTTATCATTTCGATGGGTTTTCCCTTGTAATTAAACTTCGTTTCTGCTTCTGGTCTGCTGCTGCTGCTGAATAACATATTATAAAAAAATCCAATTACATCATGATAATTGTAGTGGAATTAATGCGTTTTTGAATCAAATTTAATCCACACCTAAAAATGGGCAATCCGCCTGGTGTTCCCGTTTATTTGGTATTGGGGAAACTAGCAAAAAATCACGGTGCGATTTTTATTCCATGCTTTTTTAGCTTTTTTCAAACTTACGAGCGATTGAGAGGACACATTTTTCCTTCATTTCCACCCACCAGCGTAAATGTCCGACTGGTTGCGTGAAAAGTGTGCTCTTCCGGAACACACAAATCATATACCCGCGTCCTGTGCATTCCCAATATCCTACTCCTTTTTCGCACTTCCGCGTGCCATTGTAAGCCGCATTTTCATTGTTTTGTTGCAAGTCATACCACCCCGTACTACCCACACCAGCACCCCTCGCCGTTTGCATTATTCTACAAAAAGCATTCTCTCGAATCCTCTCAATAGCTTTCTCAGCACTTTCCCACGTTTAAAATTGCACAAATAAAATTCCCGTTTTTATTCGTCCGCACAAACCGGATACAGTCCATTTGTTTGGCGCATGAACAACGCACGCGAAAAACCAAAACAAAAACTGTCCAGATTGATGATGAAGCGGCAGATAGAAAAGGAGACAGTAATATTTATATAGTTTTATTTAAAACAAAATTAAAAAGTGACTAATGCAAATAGTCGCCGGCAGCACACGCGCTCACGTACGGCCCAGCGGTGCGTTAAAGTAAAAGCAAAAACACAACAAATGAAAACATAAATGCAATTGATGAATAACGAATCAATGTGCTAGCAACAAAACACGCACATGCATGCACACATTTCGCGTTAGAGTGAGCAATTGTATGTCGAGGGGTTCAATCTTTGAAAGCAGCACACAGGTGTACGTATAGAAAGCAATAGAATGAAATGAAAATATCGCACCTCTACTATCCCACCACCAACGTTCATTTGTCACCTTTGCTTTCCTCTTCTACCGTTATCACCCTTTTTATCTGTTATTGATTTTATTTTTCATAAGCTAAATACATTCGACGGACGACAGAAGAGAATTTTGCCACAGCTCCATGGCTTCAATTTTGTTCTACCAGACATTTGCTACTCTATCTGGCTTTATTGTGTCTATGTAATGTACTTCTTGACATGGTCTACAAATCACAAACAGCAATTTTAAGTATGATTTAATGTCTTGAAAAGAGCTTTCGTGTAGAATATTGCTGTTTCAAATTCACATATCTAAAACCTCGAAAGGGACATTAGAAAAAAAAGGAACGACTGTACATGGTGGGATCTACAAGAAGTTATATATTACGTGCTGCTGGTTGAAGCTAACGTCCGATTATGCGATAAATAATACATTGTATACAAAATTATAATGTGATACAATTATGTATTTCAATTGGATCCTCCGGGTAAAACTGGAAAACTCCCGAACCTTCATGAAAAAAAAACCTCGAATTTAACTAGAAAATCTACAATGTTTTCTTCACGTGTGGATGTGTGAAATACACACATAGTTTACAACATGTATGAAAAGATTAACACAACACCAAATCCAATATGATTCCAAATCCAAACCAATATTGGGCGGAGAGTGTAAACAAAAAGAATTTCAATAAGCCATTAATCCTTATAATGAATGGAAATAAAAACGTTAAATGAATGAGGAAAATAACAAACGGACTTAGCAACGGAAATCATAAACCCATAACATATCGCGGAAACAATGCAAAACACGACAAAAGTACACGGCATGGAGCAGATAACTTCGTCTCATACCAAGGAATTACAATGCTCTGCAGTCGTTTTGTATAAAAAACAGACAATCTCACACAAAGGACAATCAGTTTTCATTTGTTACACGCTTTTGCGGGGAAATTTCGAGCAGGTTAATAGACCTTCAAGTATTGAGAATAAACCTCAGATGAAGAAAAAAATGAAACATGTACTCAGAACAACCTCAGCCATTCCACTTCTACCGCTTGTTTGGTCTGTACTCGCTTGGTCAGGGAACATCCGGATAATCCAGATTAAGTGATTGCCACCGGCAATGCTCCACCCATTTATGGTCACGGACCGAACAAGGGGATCTTTGGACGACTTTTCCACAGAGCGTTCCAGCAATCGACAGCCCATTGTCGGAACAAGGGGCAACATATAACCGACCACCAGCCGGACCGGAGGATCTATTCGAGGCGGGTGGACCACATTTCCAACCGTCCTCCTGTTTCTTCCTACCCTTACGTACATTACACATTACGCTTGTCGGAAATTGCACTTAAAACCTTCCAACTCGTAATTGGATCTGTTCTAGCAGCCGTCGACAAAGCAATTAGTGGGCTTACTTTCGTTCTTCTTTCAATTAATTCGATTCGATTACTACTAACAAAAAAAGGGACATTCCATTCCTTCTCCTACTCTCCAACAAGAGCGTTACATCTTGATAGGGTTCGTAAGGAAAAAACCAGTTCCACATTGCCATATACACCAGCCACAACAACATCATAAGTCTATCGAACATCAGTACTAATCTATGAAATGGGAGTTATTATGAAATTACCACCGTACGAAACTATACACCGGGATACTTGCTACTAACTTTACGATCTTTGCACAACCACTTTCCTCACATTCCTGAGAGTGCAGGGAGAAGGAAGAACTTTAGGGACAAAAGGGAAAACCGGACATAAAGGTATGTTGAGCTGCTATAAATACCGGCATCATTTCTGCATCTTCCAATTGGGTACCGACGATGACTTCTCCATCATCGATCGTCATTGATGATACTGCATGTGTTGTAGTTACAGTAGCTTCCTCTTCGTTAAGCTGCGTCAAGCCATTTTCCTCCACACGTACGTCGGTGTTCGATTCTCCACCAATCGATGCAATCGAGTGACGTTGCTGTAGCGTTGTGTTTTTCACAAAAGCGTTACCATTTCCAACAAGCTTGCCCCGGCTACGTGTAACAATTTTCGATGCGGAACCATTTGGCGCTACCGGTGTTTTAAAGTCCACCTCACTGCGATCCGACAGTTTGCAGTGTTCGGGTGTGTGCATACCAACACCTGCACTACCGTTCGATACTTTATCCGTCGACTTGAAATTACACACCTTCTTCAAGCTGTCCAGATTGGCCGGCGTTATCAAACCCTTGCTCTTGATCGTCTTCGGCGTATCCTTCTTGCTGCTCTTGGTAATCTTATCCCTAATGCTGCGCAACTTCTCCTTTACCGGTTTCTTGATCGATTCGTTGAATGTCGCTTCGATCGTGTTGATCGACGCAGTGGATGCGTTCGGATCAACCGAACTACGCCGTGAGCGTAGCATCTTGATCGGTGTCTTTATCGCGGCAAAGCTCATACTACGCCGGATACCGCGCGTAATCGAGCCCGTACGGGTTAGCTTCGGTTTTTTGGCCGAACCACCAACGATCGCTCCACCGTACACGTTCGATGCAATTGAAATGTCAACCGATAGGAGGGAAGGATCGTCGAAGCTATCTTCTGGCCGTTTGCGCTTGTACGCCTCCCGACTGGCGATCACGTAATCATCCATATCGTCATCATCGTTATCTTCATTCTCGTTCTCCTCATCGATTTTACGGAACGATTCGTCAACCATTCCACCACGTTCGGACCCCGTTTTTAGAATCGGTGAAAGATTGTTTGGGTCTAGAAATTCGTTTGCTTCGGCCGATGTCAGTACGATTCCGTCCTGCTTTGGAGTGGGGCAGGCTGTTCGAACCGTTGCACACGAACCGGTGGAAGGATCTCCTCTTTCTACCACTTCATCGATGTACGGCATTGGTGGGCTCGAATCCATCGTTAAACGAGAGCTACGCTCCGTACACTGATTCTGATTGTTGTCGTTTTCCGCAATACTTAGCATGTGATCGCCTCTATTGCGACGAGTGTGTGTTAGTATGCCGTTTCCTGCCGGCTCTACTGCCATTCCTTCTGACGATTCGTTCTCTTCCGGTAGGGCTGGTAAAACCACACTCATAACCTCGCGTTCCACTGCGAGTTCTTTGACGCTGTTGCACTCTGGCAGCTGCTGATGCATTATCTCCTGTTGCTCATCGGAAATGCATTGACCATTTGTTTCTGGAACCATTTCTTTGCTCTCTTGGGCTGCTTTCTTCGGCGACGCACTCTCTACGGCCATGGTAGCATCGATGAAATGTGCCCCACTATTCGGCATAACCTGAAAAAGTGAGTCGAGTGTCGGTGGTGTTCATGCATACTTAGAAACAGTGGGAAAATAGGACAAACAATAGTCGAGAAGGGATTTGAATTGTTGGGTATAAACTGACAGATTCCTTGAAATTTGATTTGAAATCTCAGCCAATACTCTGCTACAAGTGTGCTACCTTTTCAGAACGTAATCTACATACAAACGGATGGACGCACACATACCACTCCATTCTCATACCTCTTTTCTCTCTCCAATATCCGATATCCTAGCGATATCTGATTTATGATCAATTATTTAACCATTTCCGCTGATGGACACACCACAAATCACCGAGCCCGGCGGCATCCATGTGTACAGGTTGGTCGCACTTTCGGAAGCGACCGCGGATTTTCCACGCATCAACCACACTACGCCACACCACCAGAACCACACGAGGAAAACTCGATGAAAGCGAAGCTGTATCCTGCCCCAACACCTCCGGCACCCCCATCTATATCCTACATCTACATGGAAAGCCGCACAAGGAGAGTATGATAGCAATTAATCAATTAAAGCTTTTCAGAATCTCGCCACGGATCTCGGTAACGGACGGGCGTACTAACGGTGTTAGGGAAAACCATCATGGATCGGTGGACGACATATCACCCCGCGGACGTACATGGCACGCGCGTGCGTTTCGTGAAAAAGGGGTTTCGAAGAGATCCTCGTACAAACGCTCAACAACGCTAGGATAAGCTTAATGAACTGCGCGCACGAGTTGGGATGTGAAAAACGGAACCAACCAAGACCATCCATTAATTACACTTTGAATAAATTGTAAAGCCCGGGCATCATATATCAAAACGCCCGAAGAGAGAAGTGTACAACACCATCCTGCCATCCAGGGTACTCGTGGAAAGTGGGGACACCGGTCATAAATTTCCACAATCCATTACTGTGCACCCGGCGCGCTAGCGCGTACTCGAATACACGAATGAAAATCAATCGGGGACGATTTGAAAAGTTACAGCAGTATAAATTAAATCGGTATTTACAACAACCTTCGAAGCAGCGAGGTGGTCGATGGGACGGAGTTAGCGACGCTAAATAATTGAAACAATATAATTGAAATCCTCCGTGCTGCAGTTCGCTGGTGTGATACTGTGGAAGTAACTGTTTGAACCAACAGCTTCCAATCGAACGGAGGTTAATCAGCATGCACGGATAGAGGGACATTGGAAACCCTATCGTGGGTACCACTACTGGAACGTGAGATGCAAAAGAACGGTGGGACAGGGACTCAGCTGAAGTAACGATTATGTCATAAGCTCCTATTACACACTCGATTAAAAGGGCATTAGCGATACTCGCAGAACACTATTACTTATTGTGAGTGGCTATTTGAGTCACATCATCGACACGGGGACACATGCCAGGGTGGTGAGATATGCTAGGGTGCGATCCGTAAACACTTACTACGCTTGGCGGTGATTTACGCGATTCAATGGAAAACCACATTGCCCCACCGTCATCCGGAAACCGTCAGGGATTGATAGTTTTTTTCCCGTGAGTTTGGGGTGAGAAAGCGTGCGGAATTAGTTGCTAGTGATGGAGAGTTGGTCGTGGTAGGCGTTGATGATTGTATGGGGATGCAATAGCGAACATTGCTATTCATGTATTCAAATGTATTCCTGAAGCTGTGAATCCCTTCATGCCCCATGCATTGGCTGCAAACCCAGGCGGTTATATAGGAGCGTATTACTATACGTGTTGTATTACACTTTGATGATACTGCTCTAACTGACCATCAAGAGCACGTTTCATATTGATTCTGATGTGAAGCTATGATGAGTGCAACCAATTAAGACGAACATTCGCTGATTGTGCACAACAGCCGTGTTAGCTGCTGAAAAAGGATGGTTCCAATTTGTCCATTTATTGTTACTAAATTTCTTACAGAATGACCCCTCTCAACAACGCTCACTCGAATACTCTGTCAATGCGAACATGCGTCTCCTTCTCCCTTACGTCTCCTCCAAGTCCATTTATTTTAGTTAATTTTATTTACAGCTTACAAAAAAAAAAAGATATGATACAGAAGGAGAGAGAGGCAAAAAGGTGCACATAAAGCAAACAATGAGAAAACGTTATCACCACCCCAGTACACAGTAACAAACATGGTTACATCTCTACAACGTGTACGAAAGCATACACCATACAAAATTTGCTGAAGGAAAGCTTGGAGGAAACAACATTTACTAACATTTCCATATGTTACTGATGCTGCTCTCTTTGCCCATTTTACCCAAATCAAGCTAAAGTGCGTAATGTTCATTTTTGTTTGATTGTTAAAAGATCCGTTAGGTTTAACACGTAACTTACCACATGCGAACATTCGGGATCTTCCAGATCGGTCGGAATGCCACCGTTTGTCTTTAATACATCGATCATGTGCTGCTGTTCCTCCTCTGGAAACCCGAAAAAGCACACCTTTTGCCCTTCGAACGCCTTTAAACGGTGCAGCTTCGTGAACGTTTCAATTGTCGCGGAAAAGTTAGGATCGTGGCGATTTTTCCACGCTTCCAGCACCCAATTGGGACGTATTATTGCCAACCGGAACGTCATCGCGTATCTGGAACGGAAAAAAGTTGTGATTTTGGTTGGTATAGTTTATTGTTCCACATCTTGTTCCAGAGAAACCACTTACCGATATTTCTCTCCTCCACTGGAGTTGCAAATCAGGTGAGTAACCTTCGTGTCCATGCCTTTCCTAATCGATCCGCCCATCGAATGAATCAAATGCACCAGATGCGTCTGTGAAATAAAAATTGAGGAAATATGTTACACAAATTATGACCAAATCAGTACAGCTTTCTAGAAAGCCGTTAGCCATTGAACGCAAAACTTCCTTTGCCTATTCACCAACCAGTCTGAATATTCCAAGCAATCAGAAATCGTATCAACTGTACGAAAGCAGTGTGACACTGGTACAAGATGCTAAAATAAGCATAATTTGTCCATATATATTTCTTCCCTGGTCTACCGGTGACACATTCACAGGATTGAAGCTAAAGCTAATGTGTACAAAATTGAACCTCAAGCTTTACCACCATTCTGGCGACGCCCCACGCTAGAGGTGTTACTTGTACAACACCAACCAACATCGAATCGTGTCCACAGAACGTCGAAATCTTATCAACGATTCGCCAAATCGTATTTGTAGTACGTGTTTCGTGTGCCTTGATTCTTTTACATATTCTCATTACACTACTTGTGCCTTGTAGTGTTCGTGATCGGTATTCTACACAGGTACGACACGATTACCACCACCCGTGGCCAACTGTACGTTCTTCCATCCGCACCGAGCATCAACGGGAGGAAAGTAGAACATATTACTTCATTTAATATACCACACAGAATTTCTTTCTGTACTGGTGTACTAGCAAACAGGCGAACGACAGCCAACACGAAGGATATGCCAACAGTGCAGCTTTAAGTGATTTCTTGTATCGATGCTCGTTGACTACCGATGGCTTTTATACATGCTGCCACCATGGATCGCTAACGGGTATTTCAGCAATGTACAACAATTAGTATCAATAAAATGTACATCAGACCGTCGAGGATTTATAGCTATTTAATATGTCTGCAAGACGTTCGAATTAAAATGCTTGATCTTGTGAACGGATTGTTTATTCCTCGCAATACCCATCCTATCCATTATTCAAGCAAACAGTATTCACTTCATAACAAATACCACACTTGCATCAGTTAGATGAATTCTTACGAAAAGGGAAAGGGATAAATATCCGACAAATCTTCTTTACGTCAAACGTTCATCAATCGACTGGCAGGAAAACATGGTTTAGACAAGATTTCAAAAACATCCAATCAAGAACCATCCACCGCATCCATTACCGCACACACAGCCGATCTTATTATCAGACTGTTTCGCTATTACCAGTCAGAAGCCTCCAGCAAGGATAATAATAAGGTCATAGACAGTAACACGTGACCTGAGAACGCAATCAACGAGTCCAGCCATTCTCCTTCGAACCCCTCTCGTTCGAAGGCAGTAAGTAAGCTAACAACCCTGAGATAAAGCTATAGTAGTCCTCTTGTCCATAGTATCTTCCTTCCCAGTCGTACCATTCTCCCGAACAATTCCAAGAATGGGCGGTGTTATTTAAGAAGTCGTTCGGAAAATCAACAATCTCGTAACACCTTCGAAGAGCTTTGCTGCAAAAGATCAATACTATCCAACCGGCAGTAGAACGTAAGCACCAGGATGTAATGACAATCGCACCGCTGCACTGTGTATGGCCCATCGGCGGACAATGGTTGGGCCCGGTGTGCATTTAGGGCCAGGGCACGCAGGAAAAACACGACGGTTTCATAATCAATTTCACTAATGACGTCTTCATCGAACTATTCTGCTATGCTGGACCAGGTCGAGAACACTCCAAAGCAAAATCCGACCGAATCGATTTGTCGCTTCCGGTATCGTACGGGAAGATGTCACGTTTTGGGAAGTCAAACTCAGGACGAACTGATTAATAATCGCAGCAGGAATCAATTTGCTACGCTTCCACCGGCACCGTCAAAGGCCTACGAACCATAACAGCATAGGATGGTCGTTGCCTCTGTCTTTTGCCGCCATCTAACTCCATCCGTTAGCACCGTCTTCGAGCAATGGTCTTCCGTCCTGAAGAACCGTACGCGGTACGCACTGCCAACCGATTTCCCGCAAACGGTGAATAAAGGAAATTATGCAAAATTGTTTCCCCTTTCGTGCCGAAGGATATCCTCCTCCAACACCTTCGACATCATCGAAATGGACGATATAGTTCGTACCTGGGACACATTCAAGTTGGCAAGTTGTACAATACTGACCATCATCGATTGTAAGCATTCCCTTTCCTTTTCGCATTTCCCTTCCAATCGACCTTACATCGTTTGTCAAGGTTCAGCACAGAGATACACGCAAAAAAGCTTTCCCAACAAAGCTCCATCCGGACGATGGACGGCACGAACTAAATTCAATAATGAAAGGGTAATTGCTGGTTCTTTCAGATATTCATGCTGTCCCATTCGTGCCCGGTAAACGAACCACGGCAACCATTAACATTTAGGGTGCATGGGTCCACTGGTTTAACCCTGCCAATTCCTCCCTACCAACTATACACACTCATACACACACACACAGAAAATTGACCTAATCAAGCTTTAGGCAAACTAATGAAACCTTCCATCATTGATTTTGCTGAATCTTTCTGGTTTGGAAAATTTGGGATCTTTCCCACAAACACAAAACGTGCTCAGTACCCAATATGGACTTGTCTTCAACGTGCGGGCGCTCCTTTCTACGGTAAAAAAAATGTACATTTTCAGCATGATGTAAACACACAAAGGAAATGCTTACCAGTTCATCTTTCTTTCGGATACCGGTAAAGCATGTAATGACGCCACGCATGCAGTAGTTGTAAATGGGACGATTATTCCACACTAATCCTTCACTAAAGCTTACAGCCTGCTGTAAGGCCGGCGGTCCAAGAATCCTGTAACGACAAAAAAGAATTAAAACAGAAGCAATTAGTACACCACATTGACAGAGGTAACACATGAGATGTAACAAAAAAACCTAAAACATTCAACAAAACAGTGAACACAAAGATTGGACGGAATGTTGGCTCCGTTTTTGTTTAATGGAAAATTCTCCACCAATTTTCACAACTATTCGCAAACTCAACAGGACACTATCATCGAACTTTTCTCCTGCAACGACCTGCTTTGAAATCAGAGCAACACTCCCTGAACCCACCATCCCCCACATTCCCCGCGCACGGTCAACGGTTTCATCCTTTCGGAATGAAAAAGAGGAATACTAGCTACTAGCCCACAAGAAAACCCCAAATTGGTGCAAACTTTTCAGCACAAGCATCTTCATTAAAATCAAATATTAGTACAACTTTTTCATTCTCGATCCTTGAGGTTTGTCTTTGTTTCGTTCTATTTTTCTTTCTCTTTTGCGTCACACTGCGCTCTCGCCCAGGTTTTCCGATTCTTCTCCCTCCCCCTCGCCGTCATATTTCCCGATGTGTTCCCAATCGTCGCCATACCCTCTACAAACAATGTTCATTTCCTCTGGTAAGATTGTGGGATACGATTTTCCACCTCCCCAGCGGGCAAACCAATATAGAGCAAACTGATCCCGAGAACGGGAGCGATTGTCTTGCAAAAATAACAAGCAAAAAAAGTATCCGGACTCCACTCCTTCAAGGCATTATTGTCTTTAAAGCAGTAGGGAAAAGGCGACATGGCAGCTTGTTACCTTTTTGGACTCAGAAAAAAAGGAAAATCATTTGTAAGCAGAAATGTGTGTGTTTTTTTTAAATTCTTTTTCTTGAATTAAAACCACTGACAAGTACCCTAGTAAAAATAGGACATACCAACTGAGAAACGATAATTAATCAGCGTAGCATCTAAGTACATTCACCCAGGTGAAAGTAAAAGAATAATACGGACTAACCATTAAAAAAATGTTTGTTTTGTTGCACATTCCCAACCTGATACAAACATTCATCACAAACGGAAGGAACTTGAGACAGAGAACTTGAAGAAAGCACACTCCTCTTAGGTGGATAACACGGTACGGCATGGTTTGTGGCTATCACCTTCGCAAGAATAGTTTGTCTTCTTCATAGTCCCTCAAAGACGAGCACAGAGTCCACCTCGTCGACACGAGAAGTCTGTCCGGATGCTTTCCCTCACAAACCTGCCAGAGAAGACGATGTGCAAAGGCACTAATGAGCTGCGGTAAAAACCGACAACTTTCTTGCGGTAAAGCGCTGGAAAAAGCGGACAAAACGGTTAGGAAAATTGAAAAAAAAAACAAAGACAAAAAAGAAAACGAATGCGAAACCTGCTGCAAGGGCGAGCAGGATAATTAAAAAACTATGATGATTCACCAGAGCATCATCAGTCTCTTTAGCACCGGGCGCAACCTTAGTGCCCCGGAGCCAGGAGCGAACAGGTGGAAGGGACGAGAAACTATCGCTTCATTGTCATTATTTCACTCAGCACATTTTCACAACTCTTGCATCAATTCGCTAACCGACATGGGGGCACAGTAGAAGAAAAAATGTGAGTGGTGCTGCAAACGCACGTTGCCTGGAATCATGAAAATGGACAGAAACTTAAAGGGGATACAGCAGCGGGGAAGATCCTAGGTCAAGAAAGGATACTTCATCGAGCGGAACCTTAAGAAATGCAAGAAAATGGGTTGGAAAATTGTTTTCCTTTACAGTTTTTTTTCCTTCGCTCGTGGACATTGAGAACGAGATGATCACGGATGAACGATGTATAGAAGAAACACACAAAACCTCCCAATAGCCTATGAGAAAATCAATCCATTGGAAAAACGGTCTTTTGTTTAACAGCATACAGTACGGTGGCAGTCGAACGAGAAGAAGCTCCCAACTGCCCTACCAAGAACATAGCGATTTCATGTTTGCACACCTTGTCCACAGACACACTCTCTACACACTGAATTTCCCCCGATTGATCTTCACTGTCGATCGGATCGGGGTGGAGAAAGAGTACGATAATAGAAATACTGCATCTCAAGCCAATACGTGTGGTCAGTCACCATACATAGCCGGGGCCATTTCGTATCATGCAGTGAACGAACGTATTCTGGATTTTTTTAAACCCTTTTCGTACGATATCGAACACAGCTCAACACCTTCTCCAACAGTCTATACGGCAAGGCTGATGGATCTACCTTAAATTTTAAATGCACACCAATCCCTTACCCATGCATACAGGTGCGGGTTAGCACACGGGGAGCCGTAAACTCTGTAGCCCTGGGTAACAAAGCATCTTTAAGCCTTCCTGTTCACGTGCGAGCAGCCGTCTTCATATCCGAGTCCCAACCAAACCGCTCTGTGAACAAGGAAATGTCTGTGGTTTTTAGCCTGCCGGACGCAGGCAACCATGTTGGAGAGATTTATTTTTTGTTCCTATCCCCACTTAAGTCTCTATCAATTTTACTAGCTTGAAATGCTTCTGCTTCAGCTTTATAAAATCAGCAGAAAAAATGAGAAAAAAAATCCTCTTCCACTCTACTCAGACCAAAGCAACCGACGACTTCACAGTTTGCGGTTTGTGATGAAGTCTTGACGGCTCATTTAAAAACGTCAGCAAATGGAGCCGGGAAGCAACAGCAAAATGGTAGCAGCTATTGGATGGGAGAGGTTTGACTTTGAAAGGTTCCGCTTTTAAACTCGGATCCCGGATGTTGCAGAACGGTAACGGATTTTCAAAACAATGAACCATTCCAAGCATTCTATATACTCGAGAGCGTAAGCATCGACAGAAATCTAGTGCATGGGTTGGTTAGAGATCGAGCTTTTCCTTCAGAGCGGTGAAGAACTTAACAATATCTTTGCAATCCTCTCAACCAGAACTGACCAAGAGTTAAAACTGGGATAATTGGCCCGACAGACGGCAGCAATGGTAGACATGCTTCGATTATTTCTTTCTAAGAACCCGCTTTGTCTTTATCGCTTTAAAGATGGCCATTATCTCAATTTTCTCTCAAGATGAACCCACAGATGAAGAAAACTGCAGCAACTAATCCCATTAGAAGTCAAGCTCTATTGTGTGACGGGGTTTCCATTCCGGGGCCCTAAGATATAGTTGGCGTGACTTGTTTATAACCAGTCTTTCCATGCATTGCATGAGGAAACTTAAGCATGGAGAATGGATAAAAAATAATCTTCAACCAAACGCTTTTCACAACTCTGTCATTTATGGGACACTATAAAGTTAATTGTTTATCTGTACTAAACTGTAACGTCAATGTGGGGTGAACGCCATCGGTATTGTGACAAAACGCAACCAAGTACTAAAGAGTAGTAGGAGAGCAAAAAAAAAAAACACTCACCAAAGCACTAGAATAAACATGGGTGCCGCCATCGTTACGATTGGAACCGTTTTCCTGAATACCGAGAAAAACCGAAAAAGCTGTTCGGTTTGGTGGTAAGTTCAGCTTTACTGAACCAGACAGAACGCAAAAGCGGTTTGTGGTTTGAGATCCGGTACTGCTTGTAAGGATTTGGTTAACGTTTATGATCGAACCATGGATGCTCTCGAAACACACACAGTAAGTGCCCTTCCAAACGAACCGGTACATATAATACCCTCTCTCGCAACTGGCAAAGTTCGCGAGTGCATGAGGTTAGCAGAAATTGATATTGTTATTTTATAGCTTTTATTGGTGACGTGAGTATCATAATGATGCCACCACGCGTCTCATGCACGCGCCCACACTCACACACCGAGATAGTTGTCTATATTGGATATCGAAGGAATACCCTTATGTTTGACAAGGTACCCCCTTTTTTGTTGTTGTTACTGTGAAGTACCAGAAACCACAAACCTTTCCAGCAGTGTAACTTAACCATCTTTCCATTATGCGTACCATCATCTTCGGCACGATCACACTTTAACAATACTTCATAAAATGCTTGAGTTTATTTTATTCAGCTGCGTACAACTGTCTAGCAGGGATAAGGGGATAAGAATGTAATCTAACGCGGTAGTATTAAATGTTCAACATTACAATAATTATTACCACTATAAAATCTTTCCCAAAGCAGCATGATTTGTATGATTGAAACAGTGTTTCAATGTACTTTTCTACGAAAAGTAGCAAAATGAGACATTTTACTCTATTCTTTTAGCTGTTTAATTGATTCTCCAATAGGCTGCACGTGGCAGCTTCATTCCAGTACACAAACGATTATTTTTAGATCTGGCACGTGTGTGACTAGCAAACAATGTGCACGTGATGTAAATTACAGCGATTCTATACACAGTTTCACCGCAGCTATTAATCATTCGCTGTGGTGTGTTAAACATCGGGAAACAAAACTCACTAAACATTCATTTAAACGACAGTTAAGAAGATGAGTAACTCAACAAGAAAACTTTTCACAGTTATTAACATTGTTGTTAACCAGAAACATAACGAAACAATCGCACAAAATCCAAAACCCATGCATAGAACACATTTTCTATCAATGACAAAAGATTTTTAAGATTTTCCCTTGAACAAACGGAACGCAAAACATAAACCGACGTGAAACGAGCGTGCTTGGCTCAACTGCTGCTAAAATTAGCATTATTTGCTCATAAAATTTAGCACAAATTCATCAAAAACATAAACTAGAAGGAAAGCCATGAGAGCGGCACCATCAGCATTTATAGCGTCCAATAAATTGGTACCCCATTTTCCACTCCTTAAGCCTTTCTCTGCTTCGATCACTCAAACATATCCTGCCATCAGTTTAGCGAGGGGTGGAGAGAGAGAGAGAGAAAGAGAGACACCGTCCTTCGTCCTGCTGGTTTATTTTATGAACGATTTCATGCTACATAAAATCTAATGCCCGACTTCCATGACATATTTTCGCTGATACGATTATGATCGCATCCCCGGAAAGAGTGCGTCGTCTCCGGCGTTTCCGTTGCCGATGGAGGTGGGAAAAAAGGGAATGCCTTTCCATTGATAATTTAGTTTAGAACGATCCTTCCCCACCACCGGGTTCCTGCACAGTGCGAACCGTTTTCTACGGACATGATTCACATTTGTTATGCAGCGAAACCCTAATATTCATACTTTCCCTCCATAGTGTGCTAAAAAACGAACCAACCGAACATAGCAGGAAATGTGTACTACAACGTAGAGAAACGGCGAAATCGGCGTGTCGATCAGGGCAGACCCACCAAGCGCACTAATATAAACTACATCCTTTAGCTTTTTACACACGCGGGAAGTCGCGGTTTAGGGCGGTACAAGTATACCCTTCTTGTTCCTTTGCTCTCGTCCAACCCCATGGGGCCGGGGTATGTGTACACACACTAAATATTTATTGCCGGACTACATTAAATTTTACCCATTCTTCATATATCCATCGTTCGATTTCATCGACGTGCGTCCGTTACGTAGTGGCCTTCCCTTGCATCCACCATCAGGCGCGAAATAGATCGTTACAAAATCCGATTTTATCGTTTTCGACAAATTGAATCTTCATTCAATGAAGTGGAAAAAGCTAAGTGGAAAACGGGTTGTTACGAATCACTTCCCGTATCGACTATGCGTAATTGACAACATCCGGGGAGTGGATTCTCTATCCTACATCCCATGCAAAACAAATGAAAGTGTACTATGTTCGTGGTATGTTGCACAGTCACTGCAATCTCACTGATCGTTTGCTAATAATTGCACTGAGTGAGCATAAAGTGTAGTGTGTATTGCACGAATATGGTGGGTGTGTGTGTGTTTGATCGGATACAGAATATTTTGATCTCAAGTGTAATGTTTGCAAGCAGTATGTAATTACATTTCTAGTTTTGTCTGGCTTTTATCTTTTTTTAGAATGAGAGTATTTAATTTTTTTATTAACGCCTAAAGTTATGCAAATGCAAAGCAAAACCTTCTTCTTTTACAAAATGGAATATATTTAACAAGGTATTTGAAAGTAAAAGGATTTAGCTAGTAATATATTTAATACATAATTGACACACTTTAATTAAAAGCTAAACACAAGATAATCAATTTGAAAACCCACAAAAAGTCGAATTTAATACATTTCAAAAATACAAATGCGAAGTCAACAATGAAACACTTGCCAATAAAATAGCATCTCTCTCTCTCTCTCTCTCTCTCTCTCTCTCTCTCTCTCTCTCTGTGTTTCTTAACTCCCGTGTTTCTTAAGCTTTCCCATAAAATACACACACTTTTTTAAAGCACATTCATCTTAACAGCAAACACGCTGAGCCATCAAAAGTGGAAGTGTTTTTTTCACGACAGCATAAATTAAAAACATATCCTGGAGCCCATACCCAACGTATCGACAGGTTTTCCTGCCCCAAATTTGTACAGAATCATCAAGACATCACACCAAACCTCCCCCCAAGAGATGGTATCTCCAAATGTGATGTTCACCTTCCCAACCCTCATTTGCGACGGCAATAACAGTTCAGAAATACGGCCTTCTCCGGTCTCGGCTAGCTTTAATAAACCCGTAAAAGATCCGCGTGTGCACGCGCCCTTAATGCGGCCGATTGCATATCGATACTGACGACTACGACGCCCTGCTTCCTCGACAGCCCGTATACCTTACCTTTGCTTGGCCTTATAGATCGCGTCGTAAACTGGGCCTTCGAAGTCGCTCAGCACGAACACGGTACTGATGCTGTCGTCATCCCCGATGTACTCGGCACCGGTGTCGGAAGTCACGATCGGCAGTTTGAGGCTTTGTGCCGCTGCCAGCGTTGCCGCATCCTGTGCAACCGGACCCACCAGACAGATCCGAGTCATTTCCGGCGTTGATGGTGACGTTGATACCGACATTACTGCTGGTAAAGAGAAAGGAAAAAGAAAGACGGCGTTAGAACGGAACTCGGTTAACGATTGTGAAAATGGCAGTTAATGTGTTGTCGGTCGCACTGTTGCCAAGATAAGGCGAGAGTGTTCTCCATCCGTCAGAAAGTTCACTGTCACTGGATGGGAGACTGGGTGGTTTTGGTTAGGTCGTTACGTCAGCTCCGACGTCGCAGATTGGTGACATTCATCGAACGACCGGCTGCCGGTAAGGCACGACAAATACATAAAAATGACGCAAGTGCGAACGAGCCGAAACGCCAAAGACCTCATTAATTACGATCGTTTCGGTGAGCTGAAGCAAAGCTTAAAGCTTTTCATTTCCGCTGTCGCTTTTTATCTGGCACTTCTGGCTGCGGAGGTGGAGGTGTTGCTCGCCTAGCAGCCTCCGCACGCACATCAACTTCATCATTCATATTCTTCATTAGACACCAAAAGGGTGGTTGAAAGACATTACTGTATCACAAAGCGCAACTCTGTAACCTACGAAAAGTCGTACGAAATTTGGTTGACGCGGGAAGTGATTTTTCGTTTCGTCCTTTTTTTTGCTGGAAATCCTTTCCCTTTATTGCGGTACACAGAGATAAATGATTGATCGAGTCGTAAAAGCGAAGGTGTCAGTTTTTCCTTATCAACTTAAATCAACATTTTTTTTAATTTGCAAGGACACTAAAAATAAAAGAAATTTAGTTTAAACAGTTAATATTGAAGCAATTAATTATCATCTCAAAAGAGTAGATATTTAGAAAATCACATGCAAATAGAATATTATACACAGTTTAAAGCGAAAGTGATAAAACACACGTAATCAACACCATATGCAATGCACTTAACCTGTAACCCACCCACATGTGAACAAAATTGCAGTACTTAATTAACGTACAATGTTCCGATAGCCTTTCGCCTCTCCATAAACATCAAACGGGATAATTTAGATTCAGTTAACAGGCAGACTGCAACAGCCACCTGCCACATATCGATTATGTTGTTAGTAGCACAGCAATGTCACTTCATTTTATTTGCAGTTCAATAGACGGCAATACCGTCTGGATTGCCACCCACTCAATGGCACACAAATCCACACACAACACCCACACATGGTTTACCAGGTTTTGGTTGCATTCGCACGAAACAGGTTACACATTACGTGACTCAAATGTAATTCAATAAATTAATTAGCTTGTTGAAAACAGGCACGTGCAAACGGGCAAACGTGCTGCATAAAATCAGCTGGTGTGCATATAATCGTTTACTATACATATTTTATCGTGCAGTACTTTAAAACAGGGGCGGTATACAGATAGTAAACTTTCACGGTAAATGCAATATGTTTTTTTTTAATTGGACGAAACTGGTAGGTGTACAATTTATTTCAACAAATTAAATACCTACCAGTTAATGAAGCATTGATAGGAAACATTGAAACTAAACCCAATATTGTGCAAAACATAAAAAGGAAGAGAGGGAAACTGATGAAAATAAACCCAATAAAATTACAAACTTAAACCAACATTTGCAAGCCAAACATTTCTCCAAGAAAAATCCAATTTCCACCCAATCATTACTGGTCAACAATCCCCCCATTGGATATTGGATGCTTTTTTAAGAGTTCTAGGTCATCTGGGTGAAGGAAGAAAAACAATCCCCTTTTTGTCCCAACAACATATTTTTCGGGCGGATTTCGGCCAACAAAACAACATCGAGCGACAAACCAATTCTATCAAAATCAATCTTATCCACTCATCCGCTAGCACGAAGTTCGATCAGTTTGGGGATAGAGCGTTGTGTCCGAGCGAACCGATGGCGTACCACTGGCGCCAAATGAACCCCACTGTTAATCTTCTTGTGCTCACCTAATAAATTGATTTCGCTAACAACGGCCATTTTACGGAAGCAATTTTCCAACCCAACCAATCAAAAGGGACACCTCACGGCGAACGCAAACGATTACCCAGGGTCAACCGATAACAGGGGGCGCCACAATAACAGCTTGCCCCGGATCAAAAAGATGATGTAACGCATTTTCACCGCTACAGACAGCCAGCCAACGAGGGAAAATTTCACGATCAGCCAACAGCCGAGCATTATCCCATCCTTTACAGGCTCTGATTGTAGGAAAATTCTGGTTTAAGCAAGGATGTTTGTGGAAAACAGATTCGCACACCTTCTCAACTGGGCTTTCCCGGGAATCCGTTACCGTAGTAGGCTTTCTCTTCCGGCGGGTTCGTTATCGGAACAGCAGCGGGCAGAGCATAGCATCGTTTGCCAGACACAACACATCTTCCTACGTCCGCCGGGCAAGCGGTAGCGGATGATTAGGGCCGCATTCAATTAATTCGATTTTGATCTAAATCCGATTACACAAATTGTGCGTTCAATCAACAACACTATCGTGCCCACGGAGTTTCCACCCGTTTCGGGGTGGGCCCGCGTCCGTTCACCAAATGTTTGGGAATTTTGGGGGAAGTAGTAGCGGCGCAGCTTTTACTCGGTAATAAAGTCAGCACCATCAGTCACGATACCTGCACCACGGAACGAGAGCGTCTTCTTTCGCCATTGAATATACCTGTATCGCTCTAAACTCTATTTCACGAGGTTTGTAACAATGGTAGCGATTACCGTACCTGGCAAATAGCTCGCTGGAAATGAAATTTACACCGGATTAAAATGTCAAACAATCAACAAATCCTTTATATGGCATACCGGTATTATACCCATAACTAGGGGTATTTGCAATTGGTAGAGGAGATGGGAGGGAATTTTAATCCGTGATTATACAAATATTGCCAAATTGTGTAACGTGACCTGATTACGATGTGCGATTACCATTTTAAAATTTTGTTATTGTATTTTTATACAATTCGAGTCACACGCAGCGATTGGTAAGGCAGCCCAAAACCGGCATAGGCGTATAGAACCAGCGAGAAGAAGAAAGTGTTATACAGTACAATATGTTACACATTTATTCAGTTCAAATTAAAGTAGACCATGAAGCGGTAAACATGAAATCTGGCTGGATCCTGTTCAAACTCAAAGTAATTAGTTACAACAATTCCCAGAACCGTGAAAGATTTTACATCTATCTGCAAATATGCGACTTCAGCTTGGAATTGCAAACCGCTACAAAAACAACCCGGCAATAGTCCCAAAATAATCACTGGAACTCGTAGAACTTGCCATATTATATACACCCAAACCCCAAACATTTACCAACAGCAAACATGTTTAACAATTAAACTCTGCTAAAGGTAGAAAAATGGTTCCATATTTAATAACATACCCCCAAAAGACAAAGCACGGATCCTTTTTGGGGTAACAGAGCATGGCAAAAAAAAGGATCCCACAAAAACGGACCAAACAAATTGCACACATAAATTCTACATCAATCTAAACAATCAAAAAAGTTTCAGATCATGTGTGTTTGGTAGCATAGATGTTGAAGGTCGAACCAATGTAGAGGCATACGCGGGAAACGCAAAAAAAAAAAACGAATACGACGACAACCCGACACAGGTGGAGTTAACGTGCAGGTAAAAAAGAACTTTAAATTGAGATGGAAAAAGGACCCAGCGGAGTGCACGATGGGTAAATTAAAATTTGTAAATACCACAGAGTACGCGTACTGGGCCGCGCTGGGGGCATATCCTGCGAGGTTTTACTTTTGGAGTTGCTTAAGCGAAATAACAACACTGCCCACCTCTTGTTGTGGGATGCAAACAAACACATGTATTACAAATGCCTTCAGATAGACATGGGTGTGGAAAAACAACATTCTTTAGTAACAAATAACAGAAATATTGATAGTTCACACAAGACGAGGTGAGGATGAAAGGTCAGATTTGGTGTTCCAAAAGCTTCTGAGCTCCAAATATTTGTCTCTGAACGACCACTAATCGTCAGAAATAAACGACAAAAGGAGAAAAAATGGGCAATAAATTGGGGAAAAAATCAGTCGCACACCGACGAACTTCACGATGCGTAATTAATAGAGCTATTACATTATGATTTATGATACAATCTATAGAGGCCTGCCATTCCATCTAGGCAACGATGTCCCAAAGCAGTATTATCGGTGCATCCGTCTTAGAGGAAAAAAGGCACACAAATTTCTTTCCGAGCAAGGCGGCACATCATGATTTAGGAAGCACGAGCCGTTCATGATCGAGTTGCTGCAGACAAGACAAGATATTCGAAGATATCTTACTCTCTTTTGGTCCCCTAGTCCCCATCTCACTGGGACGCCCATTTGACGGATGAGTCGTTCGCAGGATGAACATTGTTTTTATTATTGTACCGCACGGCTTAGCGCCACCTTCACATCTACACCACCATTCACAACACCCACATCAGGCTGTGAAGGATTCGGTTCGCGCATATATCCATCCTTCAAGGCACCCCGATTATGTCATAACTCACGGTGATAAAGCGGACAATAATTCCCGCATAATTAATACGCGACGCGCCCTAAGTCGATAGAGTGATGGGCGCAAATGCCAACCTCGCAAGACAATACAGCACATCATCATCGGTTCCGCGCCCGCTACATGGTGTGGTGGTGTGTGGCCAATGACATTTCGGGGGGGTTTTCGGTGTCGTAAGCCACGGTGGTACGCACCAAGTAGCGGATAAGACCGACCGTTTCATAGACGGTGACTAGTTATCGCGATACAACCCACCGCAGAACCAACTTTGCGCGGCACATTAGCGCGCCGGGAAGGAAGATATCACATTAACGGCGACGTTTGGTGAACGATGGCAGGCATCGATCCTGACCCCATCTCGCCCCCCAGTTTAAGCCCACTCCAGCGTTTTGCGTTCCAGTTTCCAACAGGATCGATGAGATTGCTGAATCGAACACAACGCACATCAATCTTGCACGGACGGGGAGAAAAGCTATGTTGAAATTATGCTCTCCGGAGAAGGAGAAAGAGCACGACCGATAAAGTGCTAGGTGTGTAACGAAGAAGGAAAGGAAGGTAGTAGAAGGCAGTTTCTTATCTACAAACTTCCTTCCGATTCTTACAGAAATCTCGCCAGCTTCTCACGGATGCTGGTACCAAAGTGAATCCGGAGCGCTTCCTTTTTCCTTCCATCCTTCGCCAACTCTTTCTCTCTTGACGTGTGTTATTTACCTTTCCCCAAAGTCGAGCTTAGGTACATGGTATGGCATGGTCCATCTACTCTATCACGGATCTGGGATCTTCATCACCTTACCCAAACCTTCGAACCGCGCACAACTTCATCTATTATGAAGATCGCCAAGCTTAATTTCCCCCATTGAACCATTCGATACATCGTGCTGGGTCCGAGTACAGGGCGAAAGAGAACCACCATTTTGTCTATCCCAACGAGATTGATGATGAGTATTATTAGCCCACGCAGGCAAGCAACCAAATCGACCAGAAAACGAACTTTCCCAGGACTTTTGTTGAAATTCAATGCGCCCCAGATAATGAGTTTCAAGCCACTACGTGGGTGGCCAATATCGATGAAGATTCCTATCAATTAGAGTTACAGATATTGCGAGGAAACGTTCAAAAAAAAAAAATACACAACTAGTAACAAAACACGGTAACTTTGTACAATTGGTCATGCTAAATTGTTAATAACAACGGAAATGATTTTTGTAACCTTATTTAAACATGCCGACGGTATCTTGGCTTTAATACACCAAAGGTCGTGGTACGAATACCGTAACTTACTTCCTTCGAAAGTTGGTGACGTTCTTCAAAGATTTATTCACAGCCCATAATGGACATAGACATGCAAAAGATGTTCCTGGAGAACGATCACAAAGCATTACTTCCTTCCCTTTTGTAGGGTCGTATTTTTAGTCATATTTCGAACAACTTCCCCGACAAAAGGTAAAAAGGTAAGACAACACTGAATGGGCTAAATAATTCTATATAAATCGCTAATGAACGACAAAGATGCCTTCAGTTTGTTTTCCTACTTCACTTCCTACGATCCTACTTCCACTTAGGTTAGCGATGATGATAACGAAAAATAAGTATCTTGATACTTGTAAGCAAGGAGCAGCAGCAGAAAGAAAACAAAAGTAATATTGCAGCCAGCCTTGTCCTTTATGCCCACGCCGGATAGCACACAGGAAGAACCGTCATGGATTAATCACAAAGCCATATAATATTAAAGATGCAGCTTCAATGGAACGCGGGCAAATTTACGTCCTGAGCAGCTTCTTCCGAGATGGAGAGCTAAAGTTCTAGTAGCAAAACACATAAACTCACAGTCAGCGCCCCAATAAGGAAGGTTCTATATTCGGGAGCCCATAGAAGAAGAAGCAAAAAAAAAACATCACTGGTCAAGCGGTAGATGGAGGAAAGGCCTCACAACATCACGCGTCCCAAGAAAAAAAAAAACCCGCGAAGGAAGGAATTACTGCGCGAAGATATTCCGTTCCACTTTGCTTATCAGTCGGATAAACAAACATCAATTATTCGCTCCCGTTTGCCTCCCGGGCAATGGCATACAGCAACGAATCCTGCAGGCTGGACAGTGGCAGCATGAGTTGGAAACATTCTCGGGGTATTTGCCGGAAGGATGGTGCGCAGGATGCAATTCACGTAGCTGCTGAATGTTATGGTAAACAAGCGTCCGTCTTCACTCCCTTCTCGAGAGATTGGCAAAACAACAGACTCCCCTTTGCCATCCAGCAGCACGGTCAATAGAGCCGCAAAACGTGGCAGAGATATAAAAACAACTGGACAAAACATCCGAACCGTAGTTGCTACCACCCGCCGCAAGTCGTCCCGGTACGGAATTTCGTCCGACACGACCAAAAATACCAATTTTGGCAGCATTTGCCGATCCGGGAAAGATTTGACCGAAAACCCACAAACCGAAACATCCCCCCCCACCCATCCGCCGAATGTCTAATGCTGCCAGAAACCGGGGAATGAAGCACCAGCGAGCATCTTCCGATCGGTGTTTGAATTTGGATGTCGGATACCCAAAATAGGCACGAACATTTCACACCAATCCTTCCCTGGCTATCCTTTTTGCCGGGTTTGGTCACTTGTATTGCTTTGAATTTTAATAACGTAGATGTTATGTTGTTGAACGGACGAGCATAACAGCTTGCAATACAAAACAGAATTGTTGGTACAACAACAGTACACATGTCTATGATTTGTAACTGAAAGTTTCAAATTATTAACAAAATAAAAATGATAACTAATTCATTATCCATAAAACCCACTGATATGAGAAACCAGCTCTCAAGAACTTTATGTTTGCTCGAGAAGATTAACGCCAACTTCCACCCTTCGCTGGGTGTTGCTACCCTTTTCATTATGATTAATTGATTAAGTTTTTCCTCGCTCTCTAAGGTTGCGCGGCTGTAACGATGGGCAAAGAAGCATGCACAAGTCATTGATATTCATTGTTATGGAAAATTATGCTTTTCACATGCCACCAATTACTAAACAAACGGTTAGCAGTAAAAAAAACACACCCTGGTGTGATAAACAGAATAAAAACTCGATTGATCAATGTAACCCCGAACGAACATCCAATTGACCTTTTTTCCCAAGCAAAATGGAAAAACATGATAGCAAACTTCGCAAAAAAAAATACGATAAAAGAATTTATAAATATGAACTAAGCTGCACAATAACAATGCGAAACACGAACACACTCCTTCCTGTGCACTCGTACACCCACCCCCATCCATCCATCCCCTGGATGGGTTGGAGCGACAACAATAAAAAAAATACGGATGAAGCTGCACAAATGAAGAAAGCTACCATCAAACGGGAAAACGTGCTAGGGAGTGCGAAAAGTGCACAAAGCGCTTGTACTTTTGCAGACTCATCCAGGGTGTTCGGAAGAGTGGCAGCAGCATCAGCACTGGAAAAACCAACCTTCTGCTTGCTAACCAAGAGCAAAGTATTCAAAGGCTTCCAGCTGCGAGCTTCGCGCGGAAAAGCGGGATGCCCTTTCGCCTGAAGGTTAAGAAGTGACGCTGTACCGCTGTTAGAAGGTCATAAAGTGTTTCCTTGCGCGTTCGTCAGCACATCTTTTTTCATAATGTTACGAATTTAGAAAAGGCAAAAATATGACCTAAGAGAAACAATTGAAAACATGAAATAAACCGTTTTTCGGTAAATTTGTATAATTAATTACTATGTTTTTTTTTAACTTATAATAAGTTTAATGATAATATCCTTCCCGGCGAATGGAAGCCTCTAGCCTCTAGCCTATACACATATATTTTTTGGGGTAAAAGCAAAAAAAAAAAATCCACACAATAATTTCTAAATTCGTATTCCTACCATATATATGTTCAATACGAACCGAAAATTCCTCGTTTACAAATTATATTTACAAAAGCATAAAAGTAACGTGAAATTTAAAAAAATATATATGTATTTCCCAGCACACGGTACCATAAACACGGTACCTGTTTATAGGTACTACACTAATAGTTCAGAATATCAAACATATCCCTTACACTGTCGGTTCTGACAGTAACAGCGCAACCCATCGTTACGTGCATCGTACATTTCAACTAACAATAGCGCAGCATTATGGTTTCCAATCGCCAACCTGACAACATTCAGGGCTCTGCAACGCTTTTGCCTGTTAACCATTTCAGCAGCAACCTGCAGCGACGGTTGGCATGGGTACGGTGGCCTATCAATTCTGACATCAACAAAACGTACAGTAAATCCTTATTAAGCACCACGGCCCAGTGCTGAGGCCACTTTCAATGTTAGCAGACATATGATACGCCCGTCCCGAAAGGCCGACGACCACAAACCAACAGATAGCATTGTATAAATAAGCATCTTCAAAAGAACGAGGCGGTGCATTTATGGGACTCGGGCTCCTTCTCTGTATCCTTCCTTTGCATACTACCTACACGTGTGTTGAAGCTTTGGACCAACCAATGTGCTTAGCGAACGGAGCGTCGTGGTAAATCGTCAACCACCAGCTGCGTTTTGTAACATCACATCGACATTAACGAACACGTCACCACCAAACGCTCGCTTTGGCGCTGGTCGCATTCGATTCGCATACGTTGGCGGATGCATCCATGACGAATCGAAATGGTGCATTCGGCATTCGCTGTAATTTGCTGGACAGCGTACCATCCCACTTGCATAGGGGCAATCGATCATAAAGCTTCCAAAGAGCGCGACATTGTAGTGCTAATATATGAGCGGCTTATGATCTTAAACTAAGAGGAACATCATATCGGGGATTCGTATTGATTTTTCCAGCAAACCCCGTTCAAAAAATTCTTATTCCCTATACGTAGACGTTTGCAATGGATTGCTATTACGTCCTAAATTTCTCGCAATACTTTACATGGCATCTACATTTTCCGTCTGGTTGAGACATTCCACGTCAATAACCTGCAATATACCATGAATGTTAAGCTGGTAATCATAAATTGGCCGCATTGGCACAGCTTATTAGCAGAACATTTGTAATCAGCAACGCTAAGCTCGTGCAAACACACACACACGCAAGCGTTACGGCTAACTGTGACCCAAAATAATTGAACCTACCAAAGGCTACTCGAACCACTGCTCCACTTCTACTGACCAACAATTTATGAACACCTTTCGCCGCCAGCTGTGGCCATCGTAAAGTGTGAGGGTATGGTCAATCCCAGGCTGTTCAATGAAGAATGAACTACGAGCCAACGTACACCCAGCAAACGAAGTGATCCATTTTCCACCAACCTGATACCATTTAATCTAAACAACATCCCTTTAAGATTGCTTGTTTCAGATTATTGGAATCTTGCTCCGTATGGTCGGATAGATGTTTTGCGACCGGGCACAGGAGAAGCCGAAAAGACAGATGAAAGTTCTTCTCGCTCGTGCCGATACAACGAAAAAGCGATAGATTCTGTTCGGTGCTGAAGTCACTTCATAATGCAACCTCGACATAATAATTCATCGTACGTCCACAGAGTGTGGCGCCATTTGTAGGCGACAGTTCGGGACATATACCTCGGAAATGCCTCTGCATTATACACTCCGCACAGCAGCACAGCAGTCTTCCAAATCGGTCTTTTCGATTAGATATTTGCCCTTCTTTTAAGGGTGCCGAGATGACTGCAGCCGTATCTCTTGTCTGCTGCGGGAAAATGGAAGGCACACACATCAAACGAGTCCGAAGCTTTTAACGACCCCAAACACCGGAACATCATTATTTTACCACCGTTCCATAACACTGGATCATCAAGTCCAGATGCAATGGAGGTAAGTAGTTCAAGGATTTTATGCTCCTTTCCTTTGCCAAAAGGACATCGGGCGATGAAGGTCAGGACATGGATTGAGTTTGCTTTTGGTGCTGCTCAAAATTCATTATCATCGCATGTTTATGCTCTTTTTGGTATGAAACCATACTTCTCTGATTAAAATTATAACACGACCTGTACCTTCAAAGCCTTATTCATTATTATTTTAAATCATTCATTCTTGAGAAACTTTCTTAAATAGTTCCATGAAAAATTTTCTACTATCTGCCCCAATTTGCAGTATTCCCACATCCCTACACACACTGACGCCTTCAATGAGAGATGAACGTGTGCAAATCCATTCCACAATATTGATATTCCGCGTTGCCACGATGATGCTGCTATTTTTTTTCAACCACACAAAAAAAAACGGGGAAACAACACCACCAACCAATATCGAGTGAAATTCTTAACTTGGTGGGTGCTATCTAAATAAACGACTGTATCGTCACTTGCCCAGCGCCGTAACGAAGACAGAGAACAGCACCATACGAACAACAATTTATACTTATTAATATGACCTCCCGCTTCCGTTCGGTTGCCGGCTCGTACGGCGAAGCCAATCACATAAATCTGAGTTTGTGGCCGATTGGCTTGACGGGGCTAGTATGCCACCGGGCACGGTTCTAACAAACAAGTGCAAGAAACAGCAGCCAAGGTGACGATGTTTGCGAATTTATTTAGGAACTCGATAGAAACAAAACAGAAATTGTGTGATGTCGATCGCAAGCAAACCACGAAAAGAGCTGGAAAAACAGCAAAAGATCACCTTCCAATACACGTGATCGCCACGTTGCCAGTAAGAGAATCGCGTTACTTAGGCAATTAGATCTGCATGTAAACTGCTCTCTTTCTTTCTCTCTCTGTGTCATTTGCCGTGCATCGTGGCCTACTCAAAACACCAACAAAAAAAAAGACACTTCATTTCAGTAGGAAGTACACGAAGCATAGCACGCGTCCCGATACAACCGCAAAAACCACAAGCTCATCATCAACTCGGTAGACTAGAGTCGCGAACTAGACATCCGGAGTAACGGGTAGCATCACGACATGGGCAAAATGGGGAAGATACTCTTGTAGTGGTGTGTTTACACCTTTCCTACATCCCCGTAGATTTCCGGCACTCGGGCGCAGGTTCAGTACCGGAATCCCAACCCAGCTTCTCCGTTCGCCATCATTTTCCCACAGTTGTCCGTCACCCTCGGCGTGTCCCATATATTGCCGGTGCTCAATTATCACACCGGTTGACGTTAATTAGTTCCAACTGGTTGTGTTGGGTGGCTGGTCTAGTCGAAACGTGTGGCGGGTGCGTATTGCTACCTCCGTACGAGCGAGCTCACTTTGTTACATCCGAATCCACAAAACCATTAGCTTGCCGCCACCGCGATCCTCCTTTTTACAGTGCAGTGAGTGAGTGTCGGCAAAGCGCGGCTTACTGACTTCGAAATACGGTTGTCAATAATTTAGCAAACAACTCGACTACCTGTCGAGCTACCAAGGTTCTGTAGACCTGCTATGTTCTCTTTGCTGTCCCGATTAAGTAGGGCAATGAAGGGGCTAATTTCGTACCCGTGCACTGGAAGTCAGATTCGTGACGGTGTACAACCAAGGGGATTAAGGGCAGTCACACAGCCAGTAGCAATGGATCGTTCAATGTTGCTGAAATTGGTTGATAATTTCGGAAGGACTCCGGCTCTTGGCCATCAATTCAAACGAGACGACGAGGGCCCGACTTTTAGAGGGGGTTGAAACAATCTCGCTTAAATAGGCTTACAAGACCATCGGCAATAGATATGGTCCCCATGGCGGATGCATGCACTTCCCGGCATTCTGTGCGACCTCCATTAAAAGGGAGAGCATTGAGCAACGGAACATTGAGTCTCATTATTCTATTACCCCTTAACAACAGTGTACATCGTCGCGTGAAGGACGATTTCCTAGACCCATGACCCGAATATCTCCAATGAACCCAGAACACGAAGAGCTTCTCGCAACCAGCACAGCATCTTCCATCGGGTGTGCGTCTCTGCCGTTAAAGGTGATTACGGGATGAGACACCCCGGGTCAAAAGGGAGAGTACGCTAAAGCCAACGTTGTTGAACAAGAGCTTATCTCCAGCAGCGGGTTAAGAGTGCTCAGCGCTTTGTAAAGCCCTAATTAAACATATGAGCTCACATGTTTATCTGCATCGTATATCTCCAGCGCACCGTACACCTTCGGCCGTCCAGCCGCCCAGCCGTTGTACCATCATATCACTTTACCCTTAATCGATACGCCAATCTCGTTGTCTCGTATACTTTTACCCACCCGTACACCCCACGTGAGGCAGCAGCTTCGTACGGTTCTCCCCGAAGTACATTTAAATCGATGCCCATCGCCATTGACGCAGTTGGTCCCGTCGCAACTGCGGTGAGGTTGGACAGAGCGGGCCAGAGGGATAAACCTAAAGCAATGCAACCGCTATTAGCACACATTGCGATATGTTAGCACTGTCTGGTGCCTTACCAGATATTGATTTACGCTACATTCTCTTTCCACCCAAGCGCCCGAGACGAAACCTCAGTAATTCCAGCTTTCCCAGCTCTCGAGGGGGGGATATAATCGAAGCTACCGGCCGACCCGCAGCACAGGCGACACACACAATGTGAATGATGAAGGAAAATCCCGATAATGGATTGTTTAGTGCATGTACGTGTTGTCATAATACGTCCGCATGCTTGTCCGTAGGCATACCCTCCCTCAACATCAACTCTTCCCCCCCTCCCTCGCGCCCTTACCAGTGTATGCAGATACTCCAACCCCAACAGTGCGTACTGTCCGAAAGCTGACCACATTCCACGTACCGCATCATCAGCAGACCATGTTCCTCATTGCGTATCAAATTCTACTTATGATAGTCCAATATAAATTAATTTCCACCAATGCAACACAAAAGCTCGGTGTGCGCGCCAAACCGGACACGGGAGGACCGGGATGCCGGTGAGCAGCTGCTCTACCGTTCCCGTTCTTCGTGTTAGAAACGAAGCAACCCAAGTGGCATCTGCATAGCGGAGAGATCGAACCAGGCATGCGGCATTTTAGGGCATGGTGCAACATTCTCTCGCCATAACTAAATGGTGATGATGGCGAGGTGGTGCAAGTTCCTGATTGACTTTACAGAGAAGTTGAGTGTTCCGATGGCTATACCTAATTCCCAAACGCTTCAACCACTTCGGTGCTTCCCAGGGCAGGATTGAAAACAAGGATTTACGTTTCCTGGAAGCGTTACCTAAATCAACATGTTTATGGTAACTAACCGTACTAGGTTTCCACTGCTGACCACCATAGGGATGAAAATTACTGTGCCAATTTTCATGTTATGGAGAGTTTTCTCATTAGTGATCTCACTCTTATTTTTGAGCTTCAGTCAAACATAGGAACAACAACAAAAAAAAACATTATTCAAAAAATATCTGAAACTTTTTTTCTCGATCAACTCATTGTTCAAAATCTAACTAAACTGAAACTGAGCAGTAGATTAAATTTTGAACAAAATGCGAAAAAAAGGTATCTCCCAATGTTTTGCACCCACTTTGTTTTCTAAACCGGTACCAGGAAACTGTTAGCACACAGAAATTAGAAAACCTTTTGCAGCGAGATACGTATGAACTCTGCTGTATACGTTGCTATCTTAATTTTCCTTCCGATGGCATACCAGTTTCAGTCGGTCCTTGGTCAGTTTTCCTTACGCAAGTGAATGAAATTTCATTTAAAAGCATATTAATTTTCATCACATGAACACCTTTTCCTGCACACTTCTCACTCGTACGCTGACCCAACACACCAGCGGCGTTCAAGGTTCTTGTGCACCATCTTCACTAGGATGATATCAACTTAACACGACACCACGCGATTGTTACGGGCAAACGCAATAGGCGGGGTAGTTAAAGAAAACTGCCACCGGTTACAATTTCCGATGCATCGGAATATTACGTTGTTCTTTGCACGCTTTGCCGGTTCTTGTCGTCGTGTTCACAATGTCCACATAAACCTCACATCGGTTACTTCGCTGTTGCTTGACCGGCCCTATGCTGCCTTCACGGCGAACAAGGACCAGTCCCATTAACACACTTCCACAAGAGCATGCTTGTAGCATGCCCTCCGTAAACATTGACAATGTGGTCAACCGATAAAGGATACGAGCGTAAGCTGAGAGGCTGCGAGAACTTAAAGAGGCCAATACGATGGTACGATAGTGCCTGTTGTTACAACCTTCATACGATGGAACCATACGACACCACTTCGACCCGAACACCATCATAATCATCAACTCTTTTAATGCACCCGGGGACCAAAGGGTAACAGGGATGGGCCATGGGACGCAATGGCCACCCGGGACAGGCACACGGTCAGCAAGAGCATATCGAGTGCATGTGTGGTGCGCCTTTCGCCAAGCAAAGTGCAAATGCAATTGTGCGAAATGCGGAAGTACATCGAACCCGACACGATATTGAACCCGACAATGAGGAAAACTGCAACCGAAGTCAGTGTTAGCTTACAGGGAAAGTTTATATTCCTCACCATCCCGCACGCAAACATTGAGCAAGGCAACGGCCCAAAGAATGTGGCAAAAGAAGGATGGACATTGCAAATGGATCAAGAGTTCGCTGGGGAAAGCGTCGTAGGGAAGGTGTGAGAGGCTGGGGAATATGAAGGAAATATGGGGCAAACCTTCTCACCACTTTGCTATCGATGATGGAGATTTCTAGCCGTACGTGATGAAAACGAATCTCAAGTGGTAGATTACTTCCTCAATTTTCTTTGTCCCGATAGCGCTCTCCGACATATTTGTTGTCTATCAAGTTTGATATTGGAAGAGCCTGATGTTAGAATTAGGTTTTTTTATTTCATACAAAAAAGATCATCAACGTCTTACTTCAGTGTTCAATATTTCAAAGTTTATCTACGAAAAACTAATGAGAATAATTAATTATGTTTCTTAATCGTAAACCTAACCTGTTGAATAATTTACAAAGGAGTAATATTACTTGTCAAATTGAATTATTGCATGATCAATATTTAATATAAAGTCTGCTAATCATTAATTAAATATTTAAGCGTTATAAATATTGACATGGGCCTTTCAGAATTGCGTAAGGCACATCTATTTTAAAGATATTCCACCCGACAGGAAAATATCTCAAGCCTACAATTCTAGATGCGATACAAAATTTGCTCATATTCCGTAGAATCATCAAGTTGATTTAAAAAGTACTACAAATATGATTCTGCATGCGTAGATGGCGCACAGTACAATCTCGCACAACGATTTCTTGGAACCAATCTTTTCCATCCCACAATTATCTTTCGCGGCTCTCGCGCCGTGATAAATTTAGCAATGCTGGTTCTGCCTTCATATAGTGGGTGGTACGTTAACGAGATTTTCCATTGCCATAAAGACCCGCAACATTCGACGACATTAGCTCTCGCAATCGCACAACATTGCGGTGTAAATCCATTCTATGTTCACTCCACCAACTAGCAAGCGCAACGACCTGGACCATGATACCGAAGACCGAATGCAGAACAGCAGAAGCTCAACTTGCCACGGAAGATCTCATAACTTGTGCGCCGCCCATCACCACGTGACAATCGTGCCAAGGTTTCGTACGATAGCGCACAAGTGCAGAGGTCTGCGAAACAGGCGAAATATTGGTAAGGCTGTTCAGCGCACCAACAATAGGGATTCGCGCATTACAACAGCGATATGTTGCAGAATGGGCGCAAAAAATAGGAAGACTCTCAACGACGTTCTGAACGATGGAAAGACATTCTTGATACAAAGAGGACGCGACCTTTTTCACGACTTACATACGATTTTCTTATTACATATCGAAAATGGAAAAAATATATTTATTCATCGATAGCCATTAATGGTAAGAGAGGATGAAAGCACCCTGAATCTAACCCAACGGATAACGTTTTATCCTTATCGATCAACAGCAAATAAAAAGGGCACCGTTTTACATCTGGTTGAAGGGCTTGCCTTTGCAAAACCCGACACAAAAGAACGCTAGCGATTATCGGTCACACATTGCCATTTCCAACCAGCTCAAAGGAAGAAAAGCGTACACGGTACGGACTACACAACCGATAGACAGAAGACATGCAAACACATAAGTTTATGGGTGAGGATACAGTGCAAATGATATTCGCTTTCGCACACACTCATACACACGACGCTCATGATATGGTCGCATAGATGTTCGGTTTTGAACAAACTCGGAGACGTTAACTGCTGTGTTGCCTGCCACCAACAGGCATGCAAACAATTTTACCAGTCAAATATTGTTTGTCTCGACAATGAACCGGGAGGGGGAGGCTGATTTTGGGCAACAAATTCCAGTTGGCATTTTGTGAAAATGTGCAATTTGGATTTTGCTAACCTTTCCTGTGTGCCAGTGCCGAGGATAGAGCAGATAGGAAAATGATAAAGCCCAACGGAAATAGAACGCGACGGAGTAAGCGGATTTCCCACTTCAATACAAAACCGGGCACGAATGCCGGGGTACATGAAATGGATAAGAAAATTGACCCTTGCTGGGCAAACGGTGCAAAAGATGCTCTCAACGACAGCAATAATGTTCCGGTGCCCGATAACAGGCTGACCAAGACAAAATATATAGCGAAAAGAACCACTGGCGCTGTACTGGTGCGAGGTTCCACGCGGTAATCCTTTCCGTCCTTGTACGTCCACCGTATGGGAAGGAGGAAATGTCACCCACTTTGTGAGCGACTGTGAGCGTGTGTAAACGAAGCAGGGAAAAATACAATAACCACACTAAATGACCGTTGTCAGGCTGGTAAAAGACAAACTGGACATCCGAGAAGATTCCTTCTTTACTTCCGCCGTTGTTCGCAAGTAGCATATGGTTCGATATGGGTTTGCCTTTCCAACATGCCACTACTATCAGCGCTTGTTAGAACTATTTTTCTTTTTTGTTTTGTACTTTTAGATGAATGCTTGTTATCTACCGTAGGAAGGACAGTCTGAGTAACAGCCGGTTCTGTAGTAAATAGTATTGCCACATACCAAAAATGCTGACGAAATAAAAGACTACTGAAATTGGCATTTTAGTTTTGTTAACACAGAAAAAAACAAGAATAATGTTTACTTAAATTGCTCAGATAAAAAAAAAGTTCGACTGAAAAACACTGCACGAATATGTATTCCCATCAAACATTATTTAATAATGTTTGCATTAAATAAATATACTATGAGCACTTCCATAAAACGATCGGAATTTGTGTTTTGAGAATTAATTACATTCGAATGAGCATTACATCTTATCATTTCTGTAATATCCACCAGATCGTAACGATAACAATTCAAATCAATTTACGATTTGGATTTAATGTTGAGGGTTTAAAACATCAGAGTACGAAATGATAAGAACTATATTTAAATACTACCTAAACTCCACCAACTGTAAGACAAATTAATTAATAGCTTATGCGAAAAGAAAACCAAACCACAAGTACTTTTAAAGTCAAATACACCCCATTAAACCTACCCTATCGCCATCCACCAGATGGTGATAAGCACCTTCACTGCACTAAACGCTTGCCCTGGATGAACTGGGAACGTATTCTGCTTCGTTATCACAAATACGAATGTAGTTTCCTTCCTTTTTTCCCCGCGGGGAGCCACTGAGGTTAAACTTTGCCCACCCCCGATCCCTGTCTAGACCCGGAGAGCACCAGAACACCAATTAACAACTCCTTTAGTTCGCCCGCACAGCTGCTATATACGCCCCGTGCAACGGCATATAGCATCGACCTAAACTAAAGAGGGCTACTAAAAGCATACCGATACGTGAGCCATATAATGCAAACTCTCCTTTTTCCAGCAAATACCCACAAGAAGAAACAATACCCAAAAGCTCTATTAGCTGCGTTCCTTCCAGACGGCTTAGTGGTCAAGAGAATTGGTCTTTCCCCGACCGTGCGGAACCGGCGTTGGCGCTTAGCGGGCGAAGCAACACATGCATGCTAAAACCGGAAGGTTTACCCACTTTAGCATCTTTATTTATTATTTATTGCTTTAATTAGTTCCAAATCATCGAGAAAACGGTGGGAGCGACAGGGACATGCGGAAAAGTGTGCCGAGATTGTATTGAACGGTCCCTTGGCAAAACTCGGAAACTTTAGTGTGTTTAGCAGCAGGTCAAATTGAGCTATCAATAGCTTAGCGGCGACGGTCGAGGATAGCGAAGTGCCGCCAATTGCATACCGGTGGCTTAGATGGCGTACGTGTTACAATGTTTTATCTATTGTGAGATATTTAACAACCTGTTCGAATCAATATGTTTTGCAGGTATGCAGGTTTTTACATTTATTTACTTTCATTCAAATACTTCAATAATGTACAAATACATTCCTGTATGAGTGTAAATAAATACACTCCTAAAATATAACTAATAATTAATGATAAACGTAAAATAGCATCAAAATTTCCAATAATTTGCTTAATTCGACAGACTGGTTTTACGTATTCAATACTTAATGTCAGTACTTCATGTAGACACGAAGATCCCCACTTGTCTATGGCCTCCTCTTTTGAAAGCTAGCTACTAATATTGGCAATACCCACTAAAGGTGCAGGCATGAGGATTTTATAAACGATTACATTTCACCGCGAATAAATAATTCATTCCCTCTATTGTCGATACCACGATGCTGGAACAGTAGGCAACAGACCGATTGCATCGAGCAATCCGAGCAATGCATTTGCAATGATTTCCGAACGAAATGCAACCAATACTAGACAGTTGTAAGCTGCCACCGCGGAGCGAAAAGTCATCGCACAACTTTACCCGCAAACACACAACGTCACAAACAGTACACAAACACACACGCACACAGAGAGAGATCCGTCGTCGATTGCACGACCAAAGTTCCCGGCAAACCACGACCGTAAAGTACTTTACACTTCAAAAGCGAATCCTTAACGACATGAAACCGGGTGACGACAGGATTACAACAAATCCTGCGCACTCCCTGTGCGGGAAGCACGGCGGTAGACGTGGGTCGGGCAGTTGCAGAAAAAGGTAGAAAAGAGACTTGCGACTTGCATTATGGTGCTTCCATTGCATGACCTTTCTTTCTTTTTATACATCGTCAACGCTTCTCTGGTACGAGCAATACGTGAAGCGGCGGTAAAATTGTGTCAAAAAGATGTACCATTTCTAGTGGTCTTATATTTTGTTCTACTATTTTTCATCCACTTCAGTCTCATGCATTATTAAAGCTTTTCCTAGCTATCGATTCAACGCCGTTACCTTGTTGCATACTTCGCTATCGCGTGTGTTTTTTTTTTGTATGGTATGCCGAAGAAAATCTGCAATTTATTCAATGGACTTTTCCCTCAGCATGCGATACGAGACCCCTCTACACAGTTGGGGTTAGGAAGGGGAGAGGCTGGGGGTTGTGGAAGGATTTTTTTTGTATGCATTTTTATTTTCTATTTCAATATTTTATCCGAACCCTAAACCTTTCCTACACTTATCGTCACACGCTCGTTCGTCCAAACCTCGCCAGCAACGTAAAGGTGTTAAAAATGTTCGCTCTTTGGGGAGGGAAATTTAGCAGCAACTGCATCTAACCGAAACGTTTTCAAGCGAGCACTCTCGAACCCGAAATGACCTTTCCAGTGGATGCTATCTTGTATCCAAGGGGACTTACGAGATGTAGGACGCTCGAGCCCTTCAGTATGAGTGCGCAACCCCGAAAGTGTCGTATCGGTGTAACAGCAGCGTTTGTGATGATGATTTCCTACGAAGACGTTGGCCAACTCAGTGCATAACGTCAGCCAGTCCAGTAGCGTTATCTGAAGATATGCGCAGTGATGATGAATTCTAAATCCTTACCTAAAAATAGAATAGAGAGAAAAAAAAACAACTACATTAGAAAACACAATCTCAAAGCTTGACAGTCCGAATCCCGATCACTACAATACGTAAAAAGTTGGTGCTCCAAACCACCAGGGTAGCAAATGTTTCATGATACGTCCAAACAAGCGACACAACCAAACCACCGACTCAGCATTCCACCTCGAAGCTGGTGCACAAAAGAGAGGAAGAAATAGAAAAATAACGCAGAATCCCCGACCGTTTGGATGATGATGGACGGGATCGGGAGACATTCCTGCCTAAATAATGAGACCACAACCTTCTGAGGAATGGTCCTCGGGGTAACAAAAAGATTCCACACTTTGCCGAACAGGAAAACCCTAAGCACACTGTATGCAAATATGCAAGACCAACGACAGGATTCGAGGTTCGCTCGTCTAGCGATAGGTCTCTCCCTCTACTAAACCGACCGAAGGATAAGGATCCCTCGGTGGTAAAAGTCCAACAACCCGAGCGCATTCCCCGTAAGTTGGTACGTTTCATTTTAAGGAGAGGATTTTTCTTTTACGACCAGGGAACAATATACGGTTTTCTTGATTTTCATGTCCTTTCGCCATCTAACGGTGAACTTAACTTTACGGGTAACATTTTTTTTTTTTGCAAAGGATAATACAACATTCCTTTCCGCTTCACCAATGATTTCGTATAGGCGCAGGTACGATGTAGGTACAGGTACTACTCCGGGACGGCACAGGAAGCTCATCATCCGCTTTTCCCTGTTGCACTATTATCCCGGGAGAAATTTTATCTCGTCTCGTAAAATATGCCTGCACGCCGGATTGTTTGGCCAGGGATGCGGAATGGTTTCACCCTCATTACCTGCACCGAATGCAAATGGAAGCGAATTTTATCGTTCGTTTGGTGCGAGCAAACTGGTGACGTTTGTGAACCGATTCTGGGAATTGAAAATCGCATCGCAAAATGGAACGCTCGCGAAGGGTTCCCCGAGAAGGTGTTCTACTGGGACACACATTGTTACGTGGTTACGTTCGAAAAAAAAAACAAGATCGAGATTCGTTACGATAAGTTTACAATAAAATTGATTCCCCTATCCCAGCTCCATTCAGTCCATCAGTCGTAATGCATTTCATAGCCTTGAGAACATCTACGTTTTGCAATGTTTAACCAGATGAAAAAGTAGTAATAGAAGCATATTTTTTTCCATCCACAGAATAGCGACTGACGAACATACTGCTCCTGAGAACTAAAGCACACAGAGAACTGCATTCCAACAAGAAACTACACTTCACTCGTTGCACCTCATGATGGCGATGATTTTGAGGCTACTATAGCCCGTCATGCAAGGCACGAAATTTGCCGGAAATAAATGTGCGCTCCTGCTGGTCGGTGTGGCTCCCCAGGCTTAGCCGACGACATGGCACGCGATAAAAGGTACTACGTCTATCCGAGGGTGACTTTCCATTCCGCTACCACCGAATGCACGGTGTTCCCAAGGATAACCAAGGAATTTTAACTAGAGATTTTACCGACACCACCGCCAGCGAGGCATAGTGGCCGCCGCGCAGGGGTGAGTGTGTGGGAATCAGCAGTGATGAATTATCTCGGTGGTTGGTTAACACCAGGCGTTTGAGTATGTGTGGCCTTCCCTCCACGGGTCTTTTTTGATGGGGAATGAGTTGGTGCGTTGCCCGATGACAATACCGTGCTCCATTGGTCGCCGGTATGCCCGTAGTTGTGTCCGGTTGCGGAAGTGCCGAACAGAAAAGCTGCTCAGCAGGAACTACACCTAGCCCAGCATCATCAACAACGCGTTGCGGCGAACCGTTGGACGTCGATGGACCTTCCTACTCTGGACACCGAAGCCACAAGGAAGTGGTCCCTCTGCCAGTCACGGGCACCCGGTATGCCTCTTAGCACATTCCTACCTACTCCGTGTATGTTCTCTACGCCCGACGACGTACTCAACCACCGCCCTTAGTCGCAGCCCAAGGAAGCAAGCATACACGCAACAACTCACACACCGGGAGTTGAAAAAAAAAACAACTGTTCATCCAACAATTCAGCACCTCACACAATGCCCCGGTGTGGCTGTGTCGACTGACTAACGAGGCACTCTGATGACCACCCACCGAGAGAGAGACAGACACACACACAGTGCGCTCCATGTGATGGCTTCTCGAAAACTTGTCGCGTTTGCTGTGACGCGCCCAGTTCAGTGGAAGCTGTTCCCGTGTCCCCACGGAAAATCCTTCCTTTTTTCGCCACTCCAGCCGCTGTAGAGGGGCCTTTTGTCTTTTCGGCCATGTACCACGGTCATATACTGGGGAGTGTGAAAAGCATATCGCAGCTGCAAATTTCCATAACACCCGCGTCAGCTCAGGCAACTCGCCAGCTAGACTGGGAAAAGATTTTCCCTTCCGGCGCGCATACAATGCGCTAATGAACCTAGAGAAAATGTTGGGCGACAAAAAGCCGTAGCTGAATGCTCACACATTGGGAGGGAGCCGTCGGCACTGCGCGAGCTTACAAAAACAAATTTGCACGTAAAAAGGACCTCGTGCTTGCCTCGTAAAAGGGACGTGTAGCGCATGTGATTTGATCGGAACCTGACCGATACGGGAACCGAACTGCGGGACAAGTACTTTGTAGCTCAGGGAAATATAGCACGCCAGTTGACAGATTCCACAAATTTGTGAACTCTCTTATTACATGCAGCTGGTATGCAAGGGAATTTCGAGTATAAAGCAATTGGGCTCGATGTCAACGACGTTTTTTATGTCATTCTGAAAGGATTCATTGTTGAAAGTACACGGGAAGGCATTTGACAATCATAGTGTCAATTTAAAGTTTACATCATTTTAATATCCCTATCCTTGTCTGACTGGAACGAAATAAGATTATGGAAGAACAAGCCCAATAAAAACACTAGGAATAGATGAAATTGTAGAGGGGTTTTAAATGCGCTAAGTCGACCCAATCCAGCTAAACCCTGTTAGAACAAACGGGACGACGTTCACCTTTTACTCTTGCGTTCACGGTACTTATCGGTGCGGTGATAAATTAGAGACTACAAGATCATCACCACGAACACATCGTCTGGTCGTGTGGTTCCCGGGAGCTTTCTTGTCTCCAGTTCCTGTTGAAACACCGTCAAAGATCCGGTTCACCCGGAACCGGAAGCAACATACACACTTCACTCAAAAAGAGCAACACCGATCCTGTTAGTGGCGCTCAGCCATTTGTCGCGGTGGTTGTCGTGTATGCAGGAAACGGCATACGGATTAGCATGGACTGAACATGCGCGCTCAACTGTACGACGGTAAAAGCGCTCCATTCAACGGACGGCCAGCTGGAGTTACTTTGGGGGTGGCAGGATTGTAAGGACGAAGCAACTAGCTGACAGCTTTTTAGTGGCTTGTGAGAAAAATACCCACTGGCCTGAGGTTCCCCGAAGGTCCAACGACCAGCACCTCTCCCTAACGCCATTGTTTGCTGTTAGACGGCAGCGGCATGGGAGATTCATCCCGCATCATCGTTACCGAGCAGAAATGGGATGTTCCTGTGCAAGTGGCCAGCCCAGTTCGCGCCACGGCCCACACGGTCCGAGCACACGTTTGTCAGCTTTCGCGACACCGATTGTCTCACATAATTATGGTGATTGCAGACCCGGTCGGCAAACAGTATGTCTCGCTTCCTATAATTCCTATGCAGCAACTCAAATTTCGGTCGAATGCGAGAGCAGTGGACCGTGTGCAGTGTTCGGTGTGCTGGTAGATTGGTTTGCAAATTATAACATGATATGCTCAGTGTTTCAGCAGCTGTTACGGGGGAAAAAAGTAATGTGCACGAATGTGGAGATTCGTTAAAGAATAGTTTTACATGGTTATTTAACAAACATACTACAATGGTCGCTAGTTGTAAATTATTAACCGACAGTTTAAGTACTAATTTATTTTATACAGTTTGAATGAACTTTTCTCTCATGTCATAGCTACGCAGTACATTTACGTCAGCTTAATAGCAACAAAAAAAAATACAACAACCGCTGATCAAAAAAGTTCACTAACTAACGATGAAGCTTAGACCCCATTCTTTCTCCATCTTTTCGTTGTAATAAAGAAGGATTGTTTTGATGCCTTTCCCGAGACAAACTAATTTTCCCTTTTTAAAAAGACACGTCACTCGGGCGATTGATGCCACATGGACGTGGTATAGAAAAAGTATCCACTGCATTGCATGCACGGCACCAAAAATAGGTACCTCAAACATACAAAAACTACCTCCACAAAAAAAAAAAACAAGAAGGGGGGCACAGAAGTTACCAATGGAAATCTGTGCCCGGTGAGAAATCCTTCGAAACGCGAAACCCGTGAAAACTTTCGCACATGTGGCAAACATCACCCCCGTGTGTGTGTATGTGTGTGTCCTACTCATCATTCGACTGGCAATGAAGCCGTTCGGTTTGTTGTCATCATCGTTACAGTTTGGACGATGATTGCTTCATCCATCCCATCTTTACAGTTTGGGTTGGAAAATGCGATACAACAGGAAGGGTGAATTAAGTGGTTTTTGCTTGGAAACTATAACAATAGTCTCTTTATTTTCAATGCTAAACGTGAGATGATTCATCCAATTTTTGGAAGATTTAAACATAATAAATTTGAAGAGTGCATAATTCTTTTTATATATGCAAAGGACTCCAAGATTTGTTCGACAAACTATGGTGCAAGTCTTTCTAAAAGTTTCATAATTTTACGCAAAAAGAAAACAAGAAATTCGGCTGTTCCTGTTCGCTACGTACTGTAGGGAATAAAGCAGTGCCAGAGATCCCTATAAATTGCACCAGTTTCGTGAACGACCGCGCCAGAAATTCGATTTGTGGCCAAACGCAACCTTTTTCTTCCCGCCACAACTCTCGTGACAACACACAAAAAGAAAACACGGTTCGTCGGTTACGTATTTGCTGCTATTTTACTTCGAAAAAAGGCCAACCTGCGGCAGCGAACGTGCATCGACGGGCCAAACGAGTAACAGCAGCAACAACGACAACCACGAAGGATCCAATGCTTCGAGTGTAATGGATGGCAAATAGGCGAACCGTTGCCCTCACTGTCACGACGGCGAGGAAGACTCGTGGAGACTTATGCAATTTGGAACGAATGCAGGCGCGTTGTGTGTCCTTCCTTTTTTTTGCATCTCACCAACCGGCACGACTGACAGAAGAGGAGCTTGAACTATCGACGGATGAAATTCTGTTACCCCGCCGTGTTACTTTTGCACTTCGAAGAGGGATGCCTTTCCGTGGCTATATCGTTGGTGCTGCGGTCGGGTGGAATGTGTGTGAGCTCGCGTATTTTGTCGATTTTTGTCAAAACTACCTCCTTAACCTTGGACTTCACATTCGTAACCAGCGAAACTAACCTCAATTGCACAGGATCATCGATCGTTGTGCAACTCACACCCACCATACATGCACCACCCAGTCTGGGGACTGCGGGACTCCCGTACACAATTCGTAACCCGAAAATGGCACACCAAACCAGAGCTCCGGTCTAATGCACAAGGGGAAATCGAGTCTGACAGCACAACAATGTCGATCGATGGACGCCAAAACGGTTCGTACGTGAGTGGCATCACTTTTTTTGCGCGACACATATCGCTACTTTACAGAGTCACAAAGAATGGAAAGCAGATTTTGCAACGAAGAATCTTATTGCAGACCGAGAGTTAAGGAAAGTCCAACGTTAACGTTCAGAAAATTTAACAAATTAAATAGTTTCGTAAAATGTAAACTCTAACAAAAAATCCAATTTCTGTTGAGTTTCTCTTTCGGTTGGTACTCTATTCCGTGTCTACAGAAGCTGTTGGACGGGGAGAACAGAAAAAAAACCCTTCCATCTTCCGCCAAGACTGACGTATTCACATGCGTATTGGTCATAGAACGGAAGATCTCGCGTCACCTTGACGCCGTGGTATGCGCCATGTGGCAGGCCGTGCAACACAAACCACAACCCATCGGCCATGGATGACGAGCAGCTGCTGTCTGATGCCGAAAATGACGATGATGATGTTCAGTGGTGGAGTCAAACCTGTGCCCGGGGGTACTACACTGCGGCATTGACGCAATTTCGCCAACAGTCCACAAGAACAACGAGAATGCGGCTTTGCGTTTCGATGTATCTTTCTCGGGTGATGCCGATGCGTTCTACCTTATTGCCAATGGACAGTCAAAACGTTTTTATTGTTGCTGTTTGTTTAGCGAAAGATGTGTCTAAGATATTCATTGTTTGAACTGCTGCTACTGGTCGAAGGAATCCTTTAAAAGAGCTAAACGATTCGGAATTAAACACGTATACGTCTGTCGACCTACACCACAAACTATCGATTAAAAATAAAACATTGTTAACAGCATCTTAACAACCCAATCAAGTTTATCTTTATCAAATAAAATCTGTACCAGAAAAAAATCATTGATTAAAAAAAAACGCATTCCAACAATTGCATCGTCAAACAAGGCACTTGACCACAATGACATGGTCGATAATACAAACAATAAATATCGCTTAATGCACTCACCGTTCATCAGCATCATGCAGGGCACGGTTTTGCATTTTCACGCGGTGACACGACGGCTATGGGGAGGATAGTGGGCACGTTTTAATACCGTATCACAATCCATTAATCCCATACGCAAACACAGACGGGCGTGACCGCACACCACGGGAGGTTGGTGTGGCGTTTGCAGCATACGCAGGGCGGCGTGTGTATGAATGTTGACGATACATTTAATTAACCATTTTAGTAGCGCTGTATCATTAACTGCATTCATATAAAATTCTACTTAACTCGCGCTTCCTGTTTCCCTTTCGCCACCAGCAACCATTACTGGGATATAATTATAATATTGCAGCAGTACTTCGAAACTGTAGCCGCAAATGAGTGTCACGTGTGAGAGAAGGTGTGAATAAATTACCGGCAATAAATGGAAGAATAATGCGACTTTAAACAAGCATGGAATGATCAGAAACCCTTCCAAAGATCAGAAGTAATTTCGAAATTGAATGATATTGACTGTAATCCACTCAGCCCCGAAATTGCTTCCACACAAAGAACAGCATCGCACACGCAGGCAACGTGCCTCAACACTATCTTGCGCGTTCGCCAACGACAGCATGACATCGTGTCGGTTCACGGGAAGGCGTGAATGAAATTACTCATCCGTCATCGACGTTGCTGACTTTTGCGACGGAAGACAAACCGCACAGGGCTAAGGGACACCAGTGGAAGCGCACGAGTGATTAGATATGTGACCCCTTTCCCCCCATGTCTGGGCGCGTCCGATGTATCGAGAAAAAGGTTTTTAAATGCATCCGAAATACAAACCGGGCGTCATCCTTCAACTTCTCCAATTAGACTTCATCTCTCCGAGACAGGTGTGTATCTCGAGCGTTTCATCTGTCTCGCCGGGTGCTAATATTGCTCGCTTTTAGTGCGGCTCTTCAAAAAGCAATTATTTTCCAACCGCTTCATCGGTTAATCCTAACATCCGCTCACTAGCGGCGCACTGGCACTACTCTATGCGGATGATGAGGATGAGAAATCAGAAGTATTGGAGTGAGTACGCTCCCAGCCCCCAACAACGACATCTTAAAAGAGAGACTACACATCTGGTCTGACACACGCCATCCGCCCTCGTTGCAGTCGTCGTGCAGCGCTGTATAATACTTTTAGCACCTCGCCGAGAACGCAACGACCTCCGGTACAGATTTTTGGGTCATCAGTCATTCGAATGCCGTTCGAAGAGTCACCGAGTCACCGTACGCGTCGAGACCGAAAAACGAGAACAAACTCCTCGGTGGCATTAATGCAATCACACTGCACTGTCCCGGCACATTTGTTCGTTCTGTCTCGCGTGCTATGCGAGTTTAATGCCGTGCAATCATTTTCTCATTCTCACACGCCACTCACACCGGATAGTTCCATCCAATATTTGCCATTCTGGATGATTTAATGGGAGGGCGTTGAGGTGCTGAATGGTTTGGCGCAAAGGTTACCAAAAAGTGCACATTTACACACACGCAGGTTAGTAATCAGACTTGGGAGTGGTGGTTAATTCATCTATTGCATCTTAATGGAAAATTGATTTACTGCTCAACATGGCTGAACAAGTGTTCAGATCACTCTTCCTAATGGAACGAGTTGCTTCTTTGAGCTGCATGCAGACGTGCGTTACACCACTTCTTGCCATTTTCACACGAATTTAATATAATCATCCGTAGGATAGGGCAAACTGCTGCCGAATTCCTTTTTTCTTGAAACGTGTAAGCCGTTAAAAAACATAATACTTGGCACACCAAACACAAACCATACTTCCCCCATGTGATCCCATGTGAGAGCCCATGTGATTTTTTCCTTTCTTTCCCTAGATGCCTGCAATGCTGTACGCCAATACCTTCTTTGAGCATGTCGAAGATACATGTACCAAAACATCACACAACCAGCGTGGTCAGCCACAGGAGCTCCAACTCCACCATCTACCACCAAAGAGCATAGACACCAACGGTACGATGCAGGACAAACATGCGTAAATCAAACCGGAAGATAGCTACCCATCATTCACCCAGTCAAGGCCCAGTCAAACGGTGCAGAACAAAAAAAAAACCATCAACACTGTGGTAGACTCTAAATCTACGTTCCCAATATAGACTTCTCATCATCATCAACATCACCGGCACATGCAATGGTAACGCTATTCGACTGTTTCATTCACACTCCATCTAGCAGCAGTACGGCACTGCACTCTTCCCAATGGTTGTCTTTCAACAGTGCCCTACCACCCGATCGGATAGGATGATTTCGCAAACGCAACAATTTGCATCCGGCCAGAATCTAGCAGCAAATATGTTTACTACTTGTTATTAAAACCGCCCTCATTCGCAACGATTTTAACGAACAACCAGTAAGTAGACGGCCGAAAAATGATCAATGTGCCTATATGGGTTTAACCTCGAGTCATTTATGCAAACTAGACACATAACGTGCCTATTGTTCATTAGCTTGAAAGGTATCTTGCTACATGAATCTCTTTTTGCTTCATAATTACCGAGCTGATGGTAAATGATTGACGTGAGTTCGTTTCTTTCTTTTATGAGTAATCAATTTATGAGAAAGGCTTCGGGTGTAAACGATCCTTCGTGTTTTTTAGAAACTTTTCCAATGTTTTCAATTTAATATGTTTCAAACTAATATACCTGTGGAGCAATATAACAAAATCTATAGTCAATGGTGGAGAAAGTTATTGTAGACACTAGGTCTAACACAACAAAGGACGTAGAACCTCATCTGGATCAATTCCAAACTATTTGAAAAAAAAATATTAACGAATTCTGAAGTATACTTTACATCAGATGTGAATCGTCCTGATAAAAAAAAATCCCCCCTACATCCCAACGTGTCCTACTCAAAGAAAACACTCTTCAAACTCACAAAAGATAACCATCCACCTACGCTCGTCGGTAGCATTATCTTTTCATTTGCCAGCAGTCAATGATGGCAGCGAAGAAAACCAGGGATATGTTGAGATTAAATTACATGATTAATGGCTTTCCGGAGGATTATAAATTCCCATAACTCTTTCCCGAGGGCAAACACGCGCGTTCCAGTAGGTTCCTGTGTACAACGTAGTAGTAGTGTAGCATCTCAAAGCACGGTTCACACTTTTTTCCAATATCGTGTATACTTTCTATATGGATCCGGACATAATGGGCACAACAAGTCATCCGTATGAGTGTGCGGTGTATCCCAACCCTAACATCCCGCGGCTATTGGTAAAGTAAAAATGAAAAAACCATTGATTGTTGTCAGAATGCGGTCTGGTCAAAATAAACAACCACCAAAACATAAAAAAGCCACAAACACCATAGAATAGGAGAGGCTTTAGGTGGGATCTTTTCCTATCTCTTCCTACCGTACGGAGAGCAACGAACAAAGGGAAGCCACCCTTCATATCAAAAACGTGTGCCTAGAAAAATAGAGGACAAGCAAAGCGAAAAACAAAAGCAAATGGGACAAAAAAAAGTTAAAGGCATTGTGCCTAGTACACAAGGTGTAACTTTGACGTCGTTACGCGTAGCATTATCATGAAGCTATCTGTTTATCACACTTTTTACAAAAAGTTGAAGGAATTTTTATTAACAAAGTTTAGGCCGCACCAAATTGTCCGACGAGCTTGTTTCCTGTGAGAAATGGAAAAAAGTATATGGGTAGTTCATAAATACATGTTTACACAGGGAATTGCCGAACGTGGGTAGTTACTCGTAGCCTGATACAACCATGCCTCCACGTTGCTATAAAACAGCTTAATGATGTGGTTTTGAGAATTTTTGAGGTTCATAAATATCAAAGCTATTTGTAGAACAATGACCTGCTACTTTATTGACAGTTAATTAAAGTCGTTAACCAAACTAACAACACGATACATGTACAGAAATGATCGTCAATTCAAACGCATCATATACTGGACAAAAATAGTTTGGTACCAATTAGATTATTTTTACCGGCAAAATAAAGGATGGTAAGGTTAAAGCATATTAACCCTATTAAAGCAGGGTGTTCATAGCACTAGCCTTTACCATCATCGGCATATTGCTGTGGTTTTCACCGTTGACCAACCTGTAATAGTGGTGGACCCAACGTTCGAATAGTGGTAAGGCTACGCACCGATAAAAAATGCGCAAACTTTAAACTACATCCAATTTTTCCATTTCCCACTAATTTCCCACACAATTCTGGTTCGTGGAAAATGTTCACCCATTCACTTGCGATCATTCGTGAATTCTGAAACCTGTAGTGTTTGGTACTAGCTGCAGTTAAGATAGTAATGTGAGCAGAGCAACTGGTAGTAAGGTTTAAAGACCACGGAAAATGTAGTGCGTTACTTGATATTGAGAGTGGCATGATACTGTTTGGATCAGTGGTGAGCAAACTATTTGCTTATTAAGGCAACTTAGAAACAAGTCTCTTCAACTGAATGTGTTGCAAAAACGTTAATTAATAATGCATGACATAAGAATAACAATTAAAACAGTTGCTCCCTGTAGAAACCCTCTAGAAAATGATCAGTTCTCTATACATATCCTTTCAGTAAACCAAGAGTACATAAAGATATGCAGAAAACATATAACCTACCGACCACTGACCTCAGCATCGTTAGGAGAAGAGGCACACACCATACTGGCCACAATCGATGTAACCAAATCCAGCAGCAGACTCCACACTGTGCACATAATTTCGCAACGTTAACCGGAAACAGGAAGCGCATCGGACCAACAGCAGCTCGTTGGTGCAGTGGAAAATGTCGAGTTTCCCAACAGAAAGTGAACAAAATCGAAAGCACAAAAAAGGGGCGACCAGCCGTTTGCTGGACCCAGAAATAATGGCTACCACGGACCAGGGCCAGGTTTCATTTGGCCACCCACCGTTTCCACCACGAAAGCCCACACGTGCACAAGCCAAGCCTTCAACGCACAATCCGGGTTAAAATCTGAGAAAATCAAATGAAGCAAACAGCGAATGAAACGCTCTGCATCCATGGACATGGATAACACTTTTCACGTCAGTTGCAGATCCACCAGGGTGCGCTTTCTATCTGCCTAACCAGCCCCAGCAGCAGCTTACTAATAGTTGACAAAAAGGCTCTGGAAAGCGTCCTTTCCGATGAAACAAACGGCTCGAAACTCCGGAAGTGCCACCGTTGAGCGGAAGTGCCACACTCCGACTTTTTGGTTCCACATTTTCCACCTTTTTTACCCCTTACACCACGGGCGCTATTGTTGTCGCGAAGGAAACAGTGTTTTTCGCGTCTGTTGGCGGGGTGATTTTTTTTATTTTTCGACTATAGAAAGTTGGCCAATTTCCACAAAATCCCAGCTGGGGATTTAAAATAGTTAGTCAACTGTAATGGGTCCTCGGAGCAAAAGGATTCCGACATGTACACCAACGCCGCCTAAATCGCTACAACGGAATGATGGTGACAGTGGCGGAAAGATGGAGAGAAGGGCTACAGATGTCGCATAACGCAATGGCGCATTCACACATACAGCTAGGAGAGATGCACAAACAAGTCAAACTACTGCGTTTTGCAATTGGTTTGCCTCGTTTGGTACCACGGTTGGAACCCAATCATCCGTGTGCAGGTTCGCGTGTGCTCGTCTCCAATGCGCCACCGGTTTGGATTTGCATTTCCAGTGGAATTCAATGATCCATACCACAGAGACATGTGCCTATGGGTCGCTCTTAAAGCACGAAACAGATTCGACCAAACTTTGGCTGCCACTTCCATTGGACTCACACCAAGGAAATGAAAGTCAATTGACTAAATTTCTATTCATTTGACACTACGTACCGAAGCCTGCAACAGATAAGATAAATACTACCCTTATAGCGGAGCACTACTGTGATTCACTGCAATATCAGCTCAAATTGCGAAAGTACGTTAAGACGATAATTACTATTATTATTCTGCACAATAACAATGGATTGGCAGATCTGCTTAATTCGAAAATATATTACCAAATCAAATAAAGACACTCATAATATAAACCGAGAAAATGGTCCCACCAAATCGTAAATCCTTTCCTATTTATCGAATATAGCTAAGATTCAGCTTTGGAATGTGAAAACAACTTCACTATCCCAGAGTTATTGCGTTTTGTTTAAAGAAACCATCTTAGATTTAAAACTAAAATTAAACCAACAGTATATACGCATATTTATTTAAACCGATTGAACGCATTGGTGTTCTAACCTGAAGAACGGGCCAAACAAAATATTAGTTTACCAACGTTGAGCATATGGACGTCACTGAAATGGCCGGTACCAACCAGCATCAAGCATCATCAAGATTAACACAAACAAAACCTATCGACCAAAACAAAAAAAAAATCATTAACCACACACACACATACACTTCTTTGTCGGGTTGAATTTTAGTGGGCATGGCAAGATTATTCAACAAGTGCGCCGCAATAAAGTTTTATTATTCCACAAAACATCTATCGAATAAACATAGATCCCTGCTCTGGTACATCTGCGAACCGCTCGCACAACCACCCAGCCACCCAGTCTATGGGGTTGATTTTATTTCCTACCATCACGTTTCGATTCTACCATTACCACACGATTCCTGCACTGGTATCATCAACAACAGTCCCACATCAAATATGTCCATATTAGCAACACAAACTGTCTGCCGATGATCACCATATCACACACTGGCGCACACAATAAGTTTCGTTGGTGTACCAATTCAACGCCAACAACACCATCGCCCACAAGTGACCGATAAAATTAAAGCTGCTTTGCAGAGATGGCTCATTTTACTATCAAATTACTCGGAAAAAGCCCAAAAACCCACACCAAGTTTGGAGCCCGGGGAAACTAGATGGAAATTGGTTTGCTCGTTTCCACAGGGCAAATAGTGATTCCGAAGCCTGAAACCGATTTGAAACCATTCGAAGGGATTTAAGAGCGAACCGAACGGATCAACCCATCATGGCGGTACAGCGATAACATGCCACGCGACCTCGTCGGCAATGCGGGGGAGCAACAGGGAATCTTTTGTGGTGGCGGCCGCAACAGCAGCAAACCATCAGCAAGGGTAGACTATTCGATATTCTATTTCTTCCTTTAAAATCCCCCCCGATATCCGCACTGCGCTCCTCTCGTATGCCAATCCGACTCGATGGTTTGTGTTGCCAATAAAAATCAAAACAATCTCAACATTTCCTCCCAAACCGAAGGACAATGCCCATCCTAGCTCGAACCTGATCTGACACACAGAGCCTCTCCCACTCCTTGTTCCGATAACAATGTTTATAGTCTGGCATAGAAGGGTTTACTCTCTGGTTAACCACAAAATTGTACATGCAAGAGGGAAAGGATTACCTCCCGGTCCAACCGGGATCAATGAGTTTGCAGCTTTAAGCCTGCACCACGCGGCAAACCAGAAGGACAGGGCTAATTCGTGTGGGCTTTGTCTGTCGTGTATGGGTTGTGGGACATTGGCTTCGATAAATAGTTGTTTGCTATTTTCCGCAACTTTTGTGCCCAGTCGAAACAGCTCAAGCTGGGATCTTCCAGCATGCGGTGGATGTTCATTAGTTTCCAAACCAAACCCGGACAGAAAGATTCAAACAATAAAAGTTGTAAAAGTTTGAGGACTTTAAGCAATTTACATCAGTGAATGATAAGCTTTAAGTTTGATTTAAATATACATAATGAAGTAGGGTTAAATAGATAATGAGTAGGCATTTCTTTATCGTCTATATCCAAATGTAAGAACAATACGGAAAAATCCGTTCTTTAATGTGGAACATTTTATGGTAAAATTAGAGGAGCAGAAATTAATCAATATCTAGAGATCCAACGATCTTCCGATATAGAAGACTCAGAACCCAAATGATGAGAAGGATATTTTAAAAAATATATAAATTCGTTAATAAACATACGAATCGCAACCAATTATTTCATATTTCCTGCTGTTCTAAGGCATCAGTCCAGAAACTCAATCACGCCTAACTCAATTTTCCCTTTAATGTCATCATTCCGAATCTCGCGCTTCCCATGACGTGACATTTATAATAGCATTATCCCGGGTATGCATCCCTAACGATGGCCACCACGCTATTCCCATGCCGGAAGGCTCGAAACGGCATCGGAAATGCAGTAAGCTGCAGTAACCAACGAAAATTCCAGCTAGCACCAAGTAACTTTTCCCTTCCGTACCATGTGGCTTTCTAACTTTCGCTGATAACTAGCGGCAACGTTGCCTACGTCCAACCCAAGCATAACAAACGCTTGCACCCTTTGCCGAGAACTGGGAAGCTTGCCCAACTTCAATTGCAATGTTTACCTTCCGCTGAAACCTGGGCATTCATGGCGGACTGCTGTAACGATAAAGAGGACACCTCCATCGCTTCCGGTAATGACCATCCTCATGCTAGAAGGAACCATCGCTCTGCTATCGGTGGTACCGAAGCAATAGTTTTGTGCGTGGTTTGGTATAATATGACAACGTTCAGAAGCGACCACAGTCGACACAAAATCAGTGCGTTGTGTTGCTCTGTTTACACAATACTCACAGGCCAAAGAGGCGGGACTCCAGTATGATGAACCAGACACACGACCCCAACACACCAAACATCCAGTGTCGTTTAACGAACGTGCGCATGCCAAGCTACGGCCAAAACAGGCCTCACTTGCCGTCTGGACCAAACTCGCATTGTCTCGCAGACCGGATGTTTTGAGTGAGACTAAAGCTGGTCTAGGGGCCCGGTCTCGATTTTACAGGACCTCGAAAGTTAGCCAAACCAAGTGTAAACTCACGCCAGTGTATGCGATTCCAGCAGGGGGGCTAACGTCGTTGACAGTTCGACCTTCGTTTAACCGAGCTAACATGGTCGGTGGTTTCGGAGACCGCCGCAAGGAGGGTAGGCGGAAGGACATCACCAGCACTTCACTACCCAGAAAAGGTCGTCCTGTGCAATGCAGCAGCAGCTAGAGAAAACGGCAAAGTTTTGTATACAATTTAAACACTTCATCCCTTTCCATGCTTTTCACGCCAGGGACTTTAGTTTCGATGGGGTCACAGGATGTTAAAAGTACCGCCACCATTGCACATTCAGAGCGCACTTGTAATGGACGAATGGACGGCGGAGGAAGAACCTGGTTTCCTGTGCACCATACAGTGTGCAAGGTTAAACTATTCGAGTGAATGGAGCAAACTTTTACCACGATTTGGCGGATCTCTCGAAGCCATTCCTTTCCGACGGTTCCGATCGTCTTCCCTTCGCTCACCGTTAATCCGTGGACCGACAACCCGGTTGTCCCGCAATATTCACAACTCGTTCGAAAAGTTGCATTATGGAATATAAATATTGCATCCCAAACTATCAAGCAAACAACTATCATCTGCTGTCATTCTGGTTTTGCTAAGCGTTTGCAATGGAATTCTTTCGTGTGACAATCCATTACCATGTTACGTAATTTGTTCGGTACAACATCAAAGAAACTGTTGTAGATTTTTTTTCATACATTAGATCTGTCAGTGTCCAAACTCTTTTTGGGGAAATAGTGAACGAGCATGAATAGTGCCATCCGATGCCTAACTTCTAGTACAAATTCTCATTCTCTTATGTAAAGCAGCATATTTATTGACTTGGCTCAATTGCTTGTCCTGCTATATCCGGCTTAGATTACTCAATTATTTACTTACTTTCTGGCGGACGCATCGGCGTCATCACTCCATCTCAATTTGGACCTACCACGCCTCCTCTATCTATGTGGACGACTTCAAAGAGCTTTACGGGCTGAGTCGTCCGGTGTCATTCTCATGACGTGAACAGCCCACCGGAACATGGCGAGTCTAATCCGCAGTACGACAGCGCCGTACAGCTCATAGAGCTGGTCATTGTAGCGGCACCACCATTGTCTTTCCGCACATACGGGACAAAAATTCTTACGAGCATCTTCCTCTCGAACGCGGATAAGAGAGAGTTTCGTCAATTTTGGACAAAGTCCATGTCTCAGAAGCATACCTAAACCAACCCACGATCAATAGTGTAAAAATTCTGTTATTGCACACTATTCATTATTTTATAAATTCTACTATACAACAACATTCATACAGAAAAAAAATACAAAAATATACAATATTCTGTTGATAGAAAATACATTTTTTGTTTAAAAAAAACATTAAAAAGAAAACATTTTTTTTAGCATTATGTTCAGCAATCCTCCCTGTAGCCTTCGGTCCATATTTCAGCACCACGACTATTAACTTCGTTGCATAAATTTCCATTTGAAAGAGAAACTTTTAAAGTACGTGGCAAAAATTAGACCACAAGCAATCAAATAAGCTTAAGAAACATATTTACCACGTACCTCCGGGGTCAAAGTTCTGCACCTGAGCTAAAGGTTTACAAAAAGGAGTTTACAAAACATTAACACAAGAACTTCTCAAATGTGCGAGACCAAACGACGTCTTTTTTGTGTTGGGACGCAACTTCTTCACACAACGACAACAACAACAACAAAAAGTTTATCCGCAATAAGCTAAAAATTAGCACCCCTTCACAGTTCCGTGCACCGTTGACCGTGAGATGCCACGAAGTGAGTGCACGGAACAACGCTGATCTCGAAAGGATTAGGGACAGAGCGCGCATTTGTTGGTTGGATGACCGGAGATGATGCCGGATGATGGTTCCGATGACGGGCGATGAGCGAAAGTGACGTGACGTGGCAATCAACTACCTGCAGGGGATTTGTGCTTGCAAGGTGTGAAGCATTCCACCCGCGAAGAATGATGTCATCAAGCCGCACAACACATTTGCGCTTGTTTAGCGGTTCTGATCTCGCTTACCTCGTTCCATCCACATACCTTCAGGTTAAAATTTCGGGTTTTCGTTTGTGAAACATAACGAAAAAAAACCCTAGATAAAAGGAAAAGATGTTTCCCAGGATCTCTGCGACACATTTCCCTTTCTGGAGGGTTGCAACAAAACAAAAACTCCACAATTTGTGTTCGAAAAGGAAAAATGTGCCTTTCGCTCTTCATCTCGCAAAGATAAAAGCCATCGCGACGTGCACATCCCTAATGGGTTAAAATCATTACAAACAGCGTGACGGAAGTTTGTCTTTAAGGAAATTCCTGCGCCACCCAAAGTCCTAAATCGGTACCTTTTTTTTTCAAATGTTGCTTAAACCAGGCTCTTTATGGTGGGGCTTCACATCGCGTTTATCACACCCGTGGTTGTTGCCCGCGCCCGTATCGCGTGGCCGTACTTCATTTTCCGTGATGTTGTTTGGGTGTTATCCACATTTTTATTTTCTCCCGAAAAAAAAACCGAAAAGTTTTAAGCTCGGTACAAGCCCATCCATACCTTATTTCGTTAAGCAGAACAAAGTAGAAAAATAAAACCTATCTCCAAGTTCAAAAAGGGAACCGCCAACGGAAAGATTAACCGGCCTATTAAGCCAAACGAGGTGAAGAATTGCTCAATTCGCAGAAAAGGAAACCCTTTTGCGCGGAGGCAGAAGGCAGCAGTTTGCCCTTCCGTACGCTGCTGGGCATCAAGAACTGAATTCCCAAGGAACTTGGAGGCAGAAGCCGAAGCAATTGCAAAGTCGTCTTAAAGAAATAAGAAGCGGCAAAAGAACACGGTTGGGACAGGGATAACACTGAAATAATACAACAAAAAAGGCACACATTCGCATACACACACACTTTTCTTGCTCATTAACATCTGCTTAGTATTCCTGCACCTGATGTCTTAAGAAACTTGACCCTTTTACCATCTACCCAAAACAACCCTTCTTCCCCCGACCGAAGACCGAAAGGGCGTTGTTCGTTTTCGAAAGTTCGTTACAAATTATGCAAAGTTACATTAGTCATTTGAGTGACTTTGAGAGTCGCGTTTTCTTGACATTAAGTCAAGGGAAGCCTACCTGCTTGACACCACTCAACCACATGACGCATTACTGACTCTCCATTCGCTTCACACAACCTGCTGAATCAGGTGCAAACGGTGTTTTATGTGAGATTTTTCCCCATCATATCATATAAACACGTTACTTCCCATTGCACGTACATCCTTCGATCAGGTGAGTGACAGTTTGCAGTGAAAGAAAATCAAAACATACGGCCAAACACAGAAAGGGAAGACGGATTTTTGTTTTAACAACGCTCAGCGGGTTGTTACTCATCCAGTAAAGTTGCCATCAACATGTTAAACGTGAACCAAAATAAAAAAAAAACAACCACTGTTCTCAAAATAGCTCCACCAGGTACGCAAAAGATAAGCGCCTCAGTTCGCTGCACCTTTCACTGCCATTTCCGTCCAAAATGGATGACCGTGTCCTTGTCACACGGATTGCCGCAGCTCGCATCAACTGTCAACGCGAGAATGGGGATGGAATACAAAACGTACATAACGCAGGTGAGCTAAGAATGGTACGATTCATTCACAAAAGCTGCTGCGTTGTAGGTAATTCACGCACGATGTGACTCATATTTGTTAGTATCTTGATGAGGAAGCACTTAAACTGGTTTCTTTTTAACGTCACCAAGTGTAGAACGACAGGTAACCGTGTGCCGTGATGTGTTTGCCAAATATCAGGGAGAGCCTCAGTTCGAATCTCGTTAGTGCTTTTAAATGACAGTGCAAACGTGGGTATAGATTTGTCAACTTTCCACCCACTTGTACGGCATCTTTCAGTGAGGAGAAGATAGCATACATTAATCCTCCTGCTGCACCTTTAAACCATATTTGTTTGCTTTTTGCTTGCAGAAAAAAGTACTTCCACTTGATATATAGCAGTCATCACCGAAGGACCTTACTAAACCGTCCCCTAAGAAGCAACCCAACATCCGAAACACCGAACGGAGACAGGAAAGGATGGACGTAATCAACCTGTTGCCCGGATGTTGCGATCCTTTCCACTGACCAACGAGTTGTTCGCCTCTTCAATGGCTTAGCCTGCACCCTCTTCGCGTCATGCTTCAGATGGTAAAGAATAACGCGTGACACGAAGCATCGGGATGCGAATGGCAAAGGATGGATGGATACCGTGAGAACATTACAGCAAAAAAAAAAGGGAACCACACCTTACACCGGTAGCAAAAGGGTGATCCGGGACCGAAAGGATCCGTCCCTAGCTTGGGGTTATGCACACAACAGGTGGCGGTGTTGTTGGCTTCTCTGACAGACAGGGTGAGCACATAAAATGGATACGATCGTCCTGACAAGGGAAAATATAAAATATTACATAAAAAAGCGTCATATAGTGGATTCATTTGAGGCAAGAATTTTTTTATACACACAAAACCCAAGATATCAATTTATGACCAACGACAGATTGTGTTGCGCATAAAAAGTTTAGCGTGAATAAAAGTGAATAAATTCAAGAATCTTACTTCAGGTGTAAGAAAAGTTTAATTAAAACATTTACATATGCTTTAAACAAAATAAAAATTAACTTCAGAAAAATCAGCTAAGGAAATAAATCCAACTTGGAAGCCGAAATCATGACATCATACGTTAAAAATCTATGGCAAACGATTTTTTTCCTGCATAAGCTTATCTTTCCCATTTTCTATTGATATTTGGCACGGCACGTCAATTGAAGTCAGAATGTGTTTCGGGCGGAATGCGAATAAATGTCTGTGTACATGAAATAACGCAGAATATCATCTTCAACGTACCGTGACGTAAAAGCGCATACATACAGCTTCAAAATTGAGGTTTTTTTTTTGTTGGTGTGGTCTCTTCCCGAGTTTGATGTGACGAGTGTGGAGCAAATTCCCTAGACTACGGGGAAACCAAATAAACAACAGCTTCGCAACGCACTGGATGGAGAAGATGGGACCAGTGGGAATGGCTTTTTCGTCATTTTCATAAAATGCTACGTCAAGTACAGATCGTTTGACGAAAAAGCATTATTATCGTAAAATTATATGCTCGAGTCGATTATTCATATGGTAAAATATTAATTGATTTTGTATATGTAAATGTTGACATGTAAATAAAAATGGCATAAATATTGTTACTAATGTCCCCTTTAATCTTTCGATTAATTTGATTCAGTCAATTTCGTCGTGCTAGACGTTCGGTCATGTTAGACGAGACATTGTCGTTATCCAATAAGCGGATGTTCGTGAGGAAGGATTTCTGACCAAGCTTCACGCGAGTTGGTCGATGAAGTTAATGTTGTTCCCCATTTGCACAGCAAATTATACTCGCCAGGCTCCGATGGACCGGTCATGTCATCAGAATGGCACCGAACAACTCAGCCAGTAAAGTCCTTTTAGGTCGTCTATATGATCGGAGGGGGCGTGGTTGGCCCGAACTGAGTACAAATGATGGCATTGATGCATCCGCCACAAAAATCCAGGATAATTAATTGACTGACGACGGCGACTCCCTAATTGGGAGCCCCAATAAGTAAGTTTCTCTCTCTCTTTGTCTTTTCTCTTATTGGCGTAACGATCTTCTGCTCATCATGGCTGCCATTTCTGGCTTACTAAACATAAGTTTACCACGTAGCCAGACAATCAGTCCTTGCTACAGAGGATTGGTTCGGATGGGATTTTGGACCGGTCCTATCGGGTGAAGACCGGCGCAGCTACGAATACACTACCAGCCGCCCCAATAGGTAAGTACGTAGATGTTTGTCGGCAAAATCTCTTTGATAAGTAACGAAAGTTCTTCCCAACTATTTCCTAACAAGTTTCATGTAATAGAAAATTGCATTAATACTTATTGAACAAATAATTATTTTCAACAATTGATAAATTGATTTCTTAAATAAAAGCAAAATCAACAAACATAGAGGGAAACAAGATATGAGCCAACAGACAGATAAATGCCTTCCTTTCTCTTTTTTACACACTTCGAACACTTCAAACAAACAAATATTCTTGTATGTTCTTGGCATGCTTGATTGAACATACTTTTGGTTCATCCCTCTCCATCTCATTGCATATCACTCACACCAAACCGTTTTTGGTTAAAAATCGTTATAATGTAGAGATTCAAAAAATGCCAAAATCGACGCTCGATGGATGTCGATGACTCAACAACGGGTGTCGGGCAAAAGAAGGCATTGCAAGAGAAACAGGTTAAAGAAGATACCGAGAATAAGTACGGTCACAAAAACGGGACACAACGCAAACCGGAGGAAGCAAACATGACCAGATGAGGGAAGCGAGATGGTACAAACGGAAAGCAAGTAGAAGCACACCATAAAATGTACAAACGGCCTGCGAAACGGGATGGCAAAATGGGAATAACATGGAAGCACACACACAGAAATGCCCTCTGAAGAGACAGCATGAAATCATGCGATGATAGGAATGTTGTTATGGTAACGCGCACACACACACATACACATGCGTGCTGAACATGGCAGACTGGGGGTGATCAGAGGAGGCTTATTTTTAAAACGATTGTCCTGAAAACTTACCTTCCACATTTCCTCCGGCTGGCGGGTGCGTCCCACCACAGACCGACTGTACCGGCAACTCCATGGTGGCGGTATTTTCGATCGGTTGTAATGGATTCTTCTGGCACACTGGCAAATGCGTGATCGGGATCAGCTTCTTATCGGTTAGCACGGAATCACCTGCCCCACCTCCAACGCCACCACCACTCGACATTATGCTGACCTTCTCATGCAGCGATAGTGATTCTTTCATCGTTCTGTTATGAGATGCGTAAGTTGATGGTAATGTTGCCGGTTGGTAAAGAACGGCAAAAACCACAATTCTTCCGGCGGGTCAGTTCACTTATCCCACAAGTCTCACAAAATTGCAATTAAAACCGGTGATTCTTGATCTCTTCTTTCCTGGCTTACTAGATTCGTTTTGTTTCACTCTGTTTTTTTAGCAGAAATTGAACGTTGATCTCTTCAGGAATTTATGGACGAGAATCAATTACTCTCGATCATTCGCGAACAAAGAGACAGAGCATTTGTTATGCGCAAGACACAGCATTAAAACGGCATGCTTTTAAATTATGATGCTGAACTAGTACTGCTGCTTGCATACAAATACACAACACACACCTTCAAAACAGTTCAATCACACACACACGCACTTGTACTGTGGCGCCCCTATTTCCGAGAGGCTCGGTGAGGCTTATGTTGCGCGCGCGGTCGCGTTTCCTTTCTTCCTTTTTCCACACCCCTGGGTACAACCACACACACACACGTACACAATAAAGCCTTTCCAGAAACAGGTTTGACTACCTCGGAAAAACTGTACACGCTACGTTTGCGGGAAGTAAAATCGAACACTTGTTTGAACAATTATTCAATACCTCTCAGCCGCTTTATCACTTTTACCACAATGAACAAACACATTACTCGCACACCGCCTCTGTATGCCCTCTGTAAAGGAAGCCCTACTACGACCGGGCACGCACTTACGCGCTTCTCACCTGCGGGAGCCTACTTTTGCACGCACACCCAAAATCAAAGCAAACCACGGCACACTGGTGAAGCAAAAACTACATACAGACGATGCCTTCGCGTGGAAAACTGCATCGTATTGGGATTTTCACGAGACTTTTCTTTGAATTCACATTCGCAACGCCGTACCGGAGATCACCCGCGATCGTGCGCGACGCACTCTACGAAAGCAATTGTGTCGTCTCTGCCGTGCGTCGTTCCGGCTTTACGGTTGTTTTTTGAAAGTGACAGCTGGATGCGCACAACGTGTTGTTAAGCGGACAAGAAATGAGTGTGGTAATATTTTTTTATACAATAAGATTGCTGGAAACTATGAAAATATGAGGGCAAATTAACATAAAAAATATAGAATTCTTTAGCAATGTTTAAAGCACGAGGCATGTTGTTCGTGTTTCTTTATATGATTGATAAAGAAGGGGTTTTTTTTATTTTTACATTAACATTAACCACTGTGAAATTGCTCTAGTACTGCACAACTGACAGTCTATACAGCAGTGCTGCCAGCGGTACTTGGCTTCGAGTTTGAAATAACGGCTGAATCGGTTTTTCTCTAAAAACCTAACGGAATGAGGATGATTTCATTTTTTGAAAAGGATAATTTTGTTCTCATTGATTAAATTGAAATGTTAAGAAAAGCTTCATTGTGTCTATTTTATGCATATTTATCCAGTTTTTCGCACAATAGGAGAATAAAGAAAATAGTAAAATGAATCAAATTTCACTGCGACGATGCTCCATTGAATAGTCTATGAGTTAGAATAAGAATGGTTAAAATTGGTTTATTGTGAGTATTCATTCGACAAAAACAAATAAACAAACGCAAGAAATCGATTAATATCACATATTGAAGTTGAACTGATACAAACTCTCCTTTTTTTGGTTAAAACTTACATAAACGTATGCATTCCCCCACATTCAATCCATCCGCTGATAGCTGCCCATAATTCCACGCGCACAGTACAAAAATGGTGACATGGCGGCGAACAGTAATCCACCACCCAGCCACGGTCGGTGTACAATCCACGCAATCGAAACAATCACCAGTGCGACCGAAATTGACAACATAACATTGGTCGAAAGCGTAAAATGGGTATCGGGAAAGAACATTCGCATAAACCGATGCTCCCTGGCAAGGTGTTGCATTATCGTCGCACTGCAAATCGTGGCGAAAAACAACAACACCCACCCGATGAACCGTATGCCCCAGGTGGCTTGCCGCTGTTGTTGGTGCTCTAGGCGGAAGATTTCGTGGAGTTTGTGTTCTCCCGGTTCGAGCAGAAGTACTTTGCGAAAGTGAGTTGATTCGTACGGTACTATCTTGCCATTCTCCAGCTTACCCACTACGGTTACGTATGACCCTTCGAGACCGGCGTACGCAAACTGTATCCGTATGTCGCCGATTTCCGGATTCCATATGTCGTTGCAATGATAGTAAAGTCCCGCATGCATCCTAACCGATGGATCTTCGGGACGCGTGTCAGATGTAACTTCTTGGAAGGTTTTGAAACGTTCCTTTGCTACGGTGCCCAACTCGTATGGCCCAACATGAACATGCTCGGAGAGGTGTACCGTGGAGTCGATGGGAAATGACGTAGGATTATGATGACCGGTGCGTATGTAGAAACTGCGAGAGTCTATTAAATTATCGCGCCACTCTCTGCTGTAAAAGTAGGAACGATCTTCGATTTCAATAGTGGCCACGGATTCTCCAAAGCGATTTTCACTATAAGTAAAAGTGATCACATTAGAACATTTCTTGAAATACTGTATCGCATGTAAGCTTACACCGATTCCTCGACCCACTGGTACATCTGTACGCGTCGTTTCAGCTTCACCGCTTGCACCTGGATGTTGTAATCGGGTTCCGTTAGCGGTTCTCCCGTCGATAGCGCTCCAGTCAGGTGAATTAAGCGCCCTTCGTATTGCTTTTCGTACGGCATATCGGCACTCACTGTGATTGCATCGTTGAGGGCTTCGTCCAACGATAGAAGAATGCGTATGGTACGACCCTGCCGGGGGATGAAGTGTAGGTCATTTGGTGCACAACGTGCAATCGAATCAGATGCGTTCAGACTTACCTCGTTCCAAATGAGAACAATCGATCCGACCAGCAACAGTACTGCTCCAAACAGTGTGGTTACCCAGCAAGATTTAAGGGCCTCCGTAAACCTCATTTCAGGAAGACTATTTTTGTGTACAAACCCAGCCGTTTCCAAACTACAGCTTCGCGTTCAAGGCGTTATCGTAACAATTTTCACCGGCCCGTTGTTTATTTTCGTTTCCTTCCGAGCACAAATGACACTTCATGTTGACAGCGGTCGAATGCTATAAAGTAGTGGCACAGTCGTACATGTGACGGTAATAATTTGATGATAATGAAAAGATTTTTTAAAATTACGAATTGGTCTTCATAGTGTACAATCGAAAACAGTTCAATAAAAGAAATGATCGAAATCATTGTTTTATGTTGCATTCCTTGTATCAGAATACAAGTAATATCGATTCTATTGCTCTAATCGTTGATTGAGCATGGAAAGATGTTTAGCGGCGGTAATGCTTTGGTAGAATTATTGAAAGGTTTTGAGAACAATGATAGATTCACAATTGTAAGACAGTTACGCCACCCGCAGTTATTGAAAGCAATTGAAAAGTACAGAAGATAATCTTGTTTTCCTTTTTCTAACGTCTTTTTTTTTTCAAAACCACTAATCGAAAAGGCTTTTTTTTGAAGTTATGACCTGTTGTTGATCTTCCATAGTGCCAAAAAATTGAATCTCTTTTTCTTGTCATAGCATAGAGGTAAAACGGGACCACAATACTGGTGGTTTTATAAAATGTACCGAATATTTGTATGGAGTTGCTTTGAAATTATTGCTAAATCTAAACAAAATGACCTTTTTACTGTCCATAATTTATCAAAATTTCGAGTAAACAGTGTTTTTTACTGATATTATTGACTGAAGCAACTACCTAAACATTATAGAAGGATTGTGTTTTTTTAATCGCACAGCAAATCTTTTATCTTAAGCAGAATTTACACGTTATCCAACGTTGAGGCATACAGCATAGTCTACTGTCCGATTATGCAAAGACCATAGTCCCAACTGTTTGTTCTACATCTCACTCACTCTCACGCTTTCCGGCGCTCGGTTTCACATTCCCTCAACTATGGGCTGGCAACGCTGGCAATCCGGCCATTGCATCACTGCACATAATGCGAAAAAAGGCCTATTGGTGCTATAGTTCAGCGAAAAAGGTGAACCGGGTCGGAGGTGTATTCTCGCGCTCGCGCTCCGGCGACTATTCTGCGTGTGCTTTAACGGTGTGTGCGCTAAACCCACCAGTAAACAGTTTCGGAACACTCTTCGTGACCGTGCGGTGAACGGATTGCAACCCGGGTGGAGGTCCAAGAAACGTGCGGCCGGAAGGTGAAATATCTTGAAGGTTGTTGCGAACGTACAGTACGCACGGACGCACTGTCGGGCACACCGTCTATTTGTTGGAATTGATTGATACGTGTCCTAATAAACAACAAGTGCAAAAAAGTAACAACACAGCCGCAGACGGTTTTGTTTGCGGGTTACTCTAGCAAATTGTGATGAACTTCACCATGTTGAGTGCTTTAAAAAAAGATTAATTAGCAAAGTAGCGAAACAAGAACCTAAGAGAACATGTGGGCGACAAAATTATCTTTGCCGGCAAATTTGCTTAAACACCTTCTGGCAGCGTGTTTGTAAGTTGATGCATGAGAGTAAAAAGAATACTTCAGTAGGTGCAATATGAAGCTAAAACTGCATCTAGCAAGCTGTGTCTGATGCTGATGGATGCTGGAGGCTGTGGGATGATGGAGTATAGAAACGAGAGCAATAACAGCAACGAAAAAAGGAAAAGAAAAACGTCATCTTCATCAGCTGATGCTGCACAAGTGGTTCTCGTATAGGTGCGCAGCTTCAATGCACTGTGCAGTAAGGGCTGCTGCTCTTGCGTCGGTAGTGGTGTTGTGTTGTAGAGAGGATGATTGAGTTCAAGATTTCGCTGTTCGGTTTATCAGTGTGTCTCCATGGCAGTGCAGTTCAGGCCAAAGATTACTTTGATTTGCCAGTGCTGACTAGATTGATGTTGTTTCTGATATGTCGAGTTACTTTTCTTAAGATTTCCAGCTTTGTTGTTTGCATTGTTTTAATATTCTTCTATGTTTTATTCAATTAATCTGTTGTTTCATTTAACCGCAATTAGCATGAACAAAATAAAACAACAAATCACCTTCTTCAAATGGTAGTGCTTGTAGGGGAAAAAAATTCAAAAAAGTGTTACAATTACCTTCCCTATACACAAGGCAAGGAAAAAGGGTCCATTGCAGTGTGTAATTCTGTGTGATTTGGAGGCGTCTATCTGTGGTTGTTAGTTCAGTTAGTGTTGTGTTCTGTTTCGATAAAGTGTGCAGTGTGTGCGTAAGTGTTGTGTGTGTGTGATAAGCATTCCGCTACCCCACCGTCACCAACCCCTTCTTTACCACATGAAGTTCTAAAGCAAGTGTTGTGAGAAAGTAAAATCTGTAGGTGAGGTCTGTAGGTGAGCAAAAAGTGCATAGAAGTGAGAGGTAAAATAAAAAAAAAGTGTGAAACATCCTGGTGGTTGGAAATATGTGCCGATCGCATGGATTACGAAGCTATAGCCACTGTACACCGATGTCTACCGCCATGATACTGCGCCTTACCGTCGTGTGTCTGGCACTGGCCGTCACCCTAGCCAATGGATCCTCGGTACCGTCAACCTGGTCCCGGGTGCACCGGACGGCCCGGGACACTATGGGCGGTGGTGGTGGTGAGCGGGAACAGCCACCCCACGTCAGCGCGCTCATGTCCTGCGAGCGTATCAACAACTTTTTCTCCTCCATCAATGTAACCGTCAGCCCGGCAAATCAAGGTAGGCTAAAAATAAGGACAGACACATCGCAATATCCCAAAAAGCAACGCGTAATACGCCTACAAGTAGGCACTCCGCATTACATTGGAGTGCTATTTTATCAACTTTAGTTCCCAACAGCAGCCATTGCTCTGAATGGCGATCGATCGGAAATTCTATTTCCACGGGGTTTATTTTCTTTTTTCGCATACAACCCCTGTTCCTTGGTTATGTCGTGCGGGCAGTGCATTTGCGAGTGTTTTTTTAAAGGGAAGAAGCTTGATTTCCCCGTGTAAGGAAAATCGCTTCCCCGAGAGTTTGGGCGATTTCCGGGAAACTCTTTAACCCTCTGTGAGTGTGTGTGATTTTTTTGTTACTGTAACGGTAATGCGATGAGGGGGAAATATGGAAGCGGATATGACTCATACTTTCTTTCTCGCTACTCCTTTTCACAACTCAACAGTGCGGGGCCGTGTGCGGTTGGGTAAGCTTGTTCGGAGCCCTTAAGAATGTTTCCCGCTGTTGATGGCTAATGTTTTAACAGCATGAAAAACTGCAATCATAAACTATGCCGAGGAAAGAACGAAAATGTTCCTCGAATCAGGATATGAATCACATTATGTTTTCGATCAAATTTTTGATACACTAAAAACTTAATTTACTGGAAAGTGTTCGTTCTGCGTGAAATGTGAAATGGAAACGGTTGTTTGTTTTAATGTGAATAATTTGCAACCTTTAACCTCGCGTTTCACATGTTAGTTGCAAACCGGCTCGACACTGTGCTTCATTACGATTACGGCGAACAAAGTGTCAAATTTGCACGTTTTTGATCGATTGCGTGACACCGGGGAACGACAGTCACGAGCGTAACCTAACGAAATCCCAACAAATCTCAACACGGGTAAAATGGAATGAAATGGAAAAGCCCTCTCCGCTCTCCGTCTTTCCATTATGGCTTCGTGCTGGTCGCACTGGATGATTGATATTGCAAAAGAACCCTGATTTTGTTTTATATTTTATTTAACGTTCCCCAATTTGTTTGAAGATCCCTCGTCCTTTTTGTTGGACTTAACTAATTCACGGTTGCAATTGGCCCCGTTGTAGCTTTGCTTCTTCATAAAATAAAAGGGGGAAAAGGGCTTCAAGTGTCAATTCCGAGCAATTCTTCTCCTTTACACTCCTTACAATTGATTGCCGTCACCCGTTGCCTGTTGGAATGTTTGGCACGGGGAATGTCTTTTAAAAAGTTTCCGCCATTTCGACGTTTCAGTGTATCGTTTTAGAAGCGGGGTTTAAATTGGAATTAAATGGCGTTCGGATTTTTATTATTAACAATAAGTGTCGTGTTTAATAGAGCGTGTAGGGTGCTGACAGGATTTGATTTATCCAAGGTGTTTAGCATTAAAAATTGGTGAATGGAGGTCACGCTTTTTCAAGTAAATGTTGCTAATCTTTTTTTATTGTCTTATTATTATGTTAAGTACAAGCTAGAGGACCTTTTATTAATTTCCTCACATTTTTAATAATTAAAATACTTGAGAGTAAAAACATACTAGAAGATATACTATCATCATATTCAAAAATATTTGTTTCAATTGAATATATGAAGAATTGGGAATTGCTGTTAAAATTTTTACATTAATAGATAATCAACGAAGTACCAGCCCGAAGGATAAACTTATCGCCATTTTATTTTTATTCAAATTGAGTGTGACATTGTCGAATCACATTTAATAATTTTTTTAGATTTTTGGATGTTACCAAATTTACAAATGAAGTATTTGTCCGTTGAAAGGATAAAACAGTCCTTTTTCACGATCTTCTGAATGTATGCTCCTTATGCAATACTGACTGTTCCACCGTGTCAATCCACCGTGCACAGGTTATGAAGTCAAAGAGAGCCAGAATTGCCACGTCCGGACCTCTTGAGCTCGTAGTGCCACTACACTTCCTGTACTACACTTCATAGTTTAACGTCCAGCTGTATTGTTTGGATTGTTGTAATCAGGTGATTGCAAGTTGTGAGGTCCGATTTATCATCAGCTAATCGTTGGCGCAAAAGACGCACGCAACACTTTGTGTGGACAAGGCGACACCAAAGCCGCGCGCACGCTGGCGATAAGATGTTTGCTACCTTCTGTCTGGCAGCAGTACAATCGTAATCACACCGATTCAGATTAACGCCTTATCACCACTGTCTTACACTTTGCCGGATATATCGGTCATGATTAGGATGACCGATAGAAATCGCACGACGACAGGGGTGTGTTCCGATCCTGGTCCACTTTTTTCGCTACTCGAAATAGATTTAAATTGAATGAAGGCAAAAAAAGGTCAATGAAAACATTCAATCTTGAGGTAACTTCGTTCCTTCTTGCAAAACTTTGTGTAATATAAACCGTGGTAAAAAGGAAAACGAATACATTAATCCTTACAGTGAATAGGGTTCTAGAGGAATGCCAAAGTAAACCCAACAACCTACAAGCGAGTAGTCAATCGGAATGGATCAGTTTTTTGTTTGCTCCAATACATAGCTAATCCCGCTATCCCAACCAATGCGCAATTCCCAAAAGGTCAGCCTCTCGGCAAGCAAATCCCTTCTTAGTGTCTCTGCCTTCGCGCTTAATCAAAATGTGCTAGAAAGCTTTCCGGCTGCCGATGAGGATATCAATCCGAAATTGATTGAAAAAAAGTGGAATAAATAAAAAAAATCCCTCCCGTGCAAACACCAAGGATCAGTTTGGTGGTTGGGTCGAAGCTGGAATCGCTGATCCTTGCCGGAGCTCATCCGTGCGTAAATCTCGCAAAGCACAAGCGTCCCAGCTATTTCGATGGCGTTACCGTGTTCCGTACCGTGGGTTTCTTTCAACTTGGCCTTCAAGACCTCACACGGTTAGGTTCTGGGGAGAGAATGAATGGGCTGTTTCGGGGGCATACCGAAGCGTTAGATAAATGTCAACTCCATTCGCTCACTTTGGACCGGTGTGGAGTGTTAGCCGTTTGATGCTGCTAGAATAATGAGGGAAAAATGGTACACCTAAGCTGATTGGTTGACCTTTTTTTCCCTCCCCCCTCCCAACGGCCATATCCTGGACATCTTTCTTAACACCCCAATTCTTCGTACCGGGGTTGATCCAACATTTATCAAAGACGGGTGGCGAATTTTCATTCCATTTGAAACTCTCGCCAGGAACACAGCTTACTGGCGCGAGTGCGTGTGAGCTTTCCTGGGTTTCCGTTTTTTTTTTCATTCAGAACCAGCCAACCGTATATCTGTGTGCTGACTTTACACAACCAAGGGGTCAGGGTTCAATCGAAACACGAGCTACCTGAGATCCAATCGGCAAGACGATGAAACATACGGTCACCACCGGCGTGTTTCTGTTTCCCTCTCGAAACCTTTCCTTTTCTACGTTTTCTCTTTGGTTCTTTATCGTGTTTTCCCAATCGGGTGCATTTTCCACCTTTAAATACACTTGTTTTCGATAGATAATGGGCAACGGGAATGGTAAACTACGATAGAAAAGGATCCACGCTTGGTGTGCTTATCTTGGTTTACCTTTTTTTTTCTTCACCACTCGAGTCTCGTACCACTGCAGCTAGCTTACATACAATAGTGCCCTTTTGCTCACTGTTCCGTAGCAAATGTGTGCCTTTTTTTTTGGTTCCATTCTTTGTTATGATTGTTTGATCCCATTTCTCACTCTTTTGCCTTACAACAATGCGTTCCGTACGACGTGCCTTCCGATGTGGGTTTTGTTTTCTTTGTTAATTAGAAAACTACATTGTCGGTATTGTGCTTCTTGCACTTTGCATAAGGACGATTTCATTCAGTTAATTTGGTACAGGTTTTTCAATGTGTTCTTTCTTTGTTTGCTTGAGTGTTGTTTGCATCATGTTTTTCTGTTTTCTTTACAATTTTTATTTATTTTTAGTTAAAACTTTATTTGTTTATCATTTGCTTTGTTTAGTTTGTTGTGAAGCATTTTATAATTTATTTTAATTAAAATTTATAATGATAAATTTGACTAAGTTTTAGTTATTGGCTTTCAACAACGTTCTTCTTAAGAGAAACATCGTGTCCTTATAGTTAAATTTTACTGTTTATGTACACGTTTTTTCATAACATACTTCCGTTAAACGTTTCTACGTAGATAAGGTAACAACACTACTTCTGCAAAAGGTTGTTGTTCTCGGCACCCGTCCCAGTCTGGGTCTAGCTCGGTAAGCTGACCACTCGAATCAAATTCGCCTGCCACTTGAGTGCACCGTTTTAATGACCGCTTTTCGGCACAGGTCAATTGATATCGTCTAAGGATATGGCAGGTTCGGAGGTTGTTTTTTTTTGTTTTGTTCATGACCTAACTGTTGTTCTTTTTTCCCGTTCATACCAAGAATAGCATCGCAAACGCAAGAAGGGTGAATTTGGCCCAGCACAACGACGACAACACCGAGGACTCGCACCATTGCAGGACCTCCCGGTGTGCGTACCTTGGGCCTTGTGTTTTCTTCCTTGCAGCACGAATCGAATGAATAGGGCGCTCTTGCTTTTGCCGTTGTAGAAGCCGGTCCATTTCGGCCCGCTGCCCACCGTCGTGGGAAGCACACGGGGGAAATAGAGCAATAAAAATTGATTTTACGACTTTTTTGCAGAGCACTCCTGTGGATGTGCTGGACGATGATGCGCTGATGATGATGGTGCGCCGTGTGCACATTGGCCGGACAATCTCGCCGGGTCATCGGGATGGCCTTTGTTTTTCGTTCTCAAGAGATATGTCGCTTTACGGCGGCGCATAACATAAAAGTGCCGGGGTGTCTTCTGTGTGTGTGTGTGTGTGTGTGTTTTTTTTTTTGTTTTGGAGGTAAAGTCATACAAACATGCTGTCGTATCTGCCGAAAGGTGTTCGAAGGTGTGTGCTCGGTGTGTAAAGTCATGAGAGGCTTGTGGAAAAAAAGTGCAGTTTTAGTCATAAAACAGGCACCTTTCCTTCCAATTCCTTTTAGTTCCTGGGAATATGTTAGAATTTTTCAATCGTTCTGAATAAAATCATTTTAATTTTGTTAGGATTTTTAGCAGAACGCCTCCATTTTCTCCAAGCTTTGAAGCTAAAAGGATTTCATTTTTCGGTTAAGAATAGATCTCAACTGGACACAATCACATAAATATCCTTTTATTTCCGGTTAGTGAAATAACACAATAGCCCTGGTTTCATTTGTGTGAATGCCTTTAGGACTTATTGTGGGATCTTTATTGTTGAATTCATTGTTGACCTTACTTCATTCGTATTCTCAGAAACAGGAACCTACCCTGGGCGAGATTTTCTCTCCCATTGACTAATGTAAATCGTTTTGTTCATTTTGCAAAATGCCTCACTTCTGTGGACGATGATATCATAAAGAAACAAACGTTTCGGCTGTACCTAACCTTCACAGAAAGTGGACAAAAATACAAGTTGGTACTAGTAAGGGTGAATGGGTGCATGTTATTGGATTGTGAAAAGGTCCATTCATGAGAAAGCATTGAAGCGTTAGAAGCATTCTCACTTGACATACTTGATAATAATTAAGACATTTTTGATTGTCGTTGGCAACATGTTACGCTCCATCAAATGCGGAACGCGTCTCCATGCCTGTCGTTCTTCACTTCACTTCAGTGTAAAATAAAAATAAACCGACCAACAAAACCCCTTTCATCCGGTCACATCCGGGCTTTCGGTCGGGTGTAGTGTGCAATGGTCGCTAGACACTCTGTCGGCATGCTAGAGAGCCAGAGCGAATGTATGTTTATTGACATGGTACCAAAAATAAATATGCCAAGCGCATGGGAACTGAGTTCCGGTTGTGAATCATCGTGCCGTGATCGTTGGATGATCGTTATGCAGAAATGTAACATGCCAAAGTGAAAACAGGCTGGGTGCAGTACCATGTGCAGTTGATTAAATGCTACACCAAAGGGGATGAGACAGAGCTAACATATGAGACCTTACCAGGGACGTTCGCATGTGTCGGACGGGTGCTGATGTTCATTAGCCCCCATTCTAGCTGAGCCCCATGCTGAAAGAATAAACCTTGGGAGAAAGCATTCTTTTAAGCAAAATGTGTCAATTTCTTTCCAAGACTATCGCTTCCATTCATAGCGTCTCGGGGAGGTGCTAAATTAATGGAAGTTGATTGACGGCCAAGAAACAGCCTGTCGTCGTTTTGATATCGGCTTCGATGGAGAACACGTGCGGAAACGGAACTTCACCTCGAGAGTTCGGCTTCGGTCTAGTGTCCCCTGGGTTGTTCTGTACTCGCCGCAGATATACATCTCAATATCAGGTTTGATACGACTGATAGGACAACTGTGTTCTAATTTCCACCCTTTTGTTGACGCCCTGGCCGACCCACCCGTAGCCGATAAGACACCGGCCGACAAATGTGTGTGTTGACCCCGGGCGTCTAAGATGTCTGGGGAATGGCGTGAGTAAGAGTAATGCCGTACCCGTTGCTCGGTAACAAACGGGTTGACGGAGGTGGGGAGAACATACTGATCGTATCGTCCCCTATGGCTTCGTCCCCTATCGTCTTTCGCCATGCAAACATTGCCACGCAGCATGACACATGAAATGTTTGTAAACAGTGCGCATCAATGTTGTGATTGGAGCAGGTCCCAACTGCAATCAGTGTTAGTGGCGTCCCACTGGCCTGTTGTTAAGCGATGGGTAAGCGGTTCGGACTGCCTCGCCTTTGGCAGCTTTGCAGCGAGGCGAAAGTTTTGAAGGTTGCAAGGATTTTTTTTTCTGGGTTGAGTAATTAATTTATGTATTGCACTTTTTTTTATAAAATATTTGTCCCACCAAAAGCTACCTAGACGAGTGCGAGCAAAGTTCTCTCATCAGCTGGTCTTTTCGATTAGCCGTGAAGGAGACTCCTGTTTGCGTGCACGTAGCATGCTTTTTAGCTCTTATCGACATACTTACTGATAATAGCGCACAGGCGTTTGTTTACATTTAAAACCGTGCGCTGTGTGTGACTGCTTCAGCCTTAAACTGCTTCTTCCATTCTAAGAGAGTGGTGAAGTCTTCAACGCATCGCTCACAAAGCGAGAAGAAAAAATAAAACAACACGTTAGAAAAAAAGGGATCACGCATAGAAAGTGGCAGGGTTGATAAGGGCCGTATAAAGCGCCGCAACAACGCCGACAACTCGAGCTATTGATCGCTTGTCGTAGGTCATCAACAAATCTGTTTACAGCAGCGTGTAAGTGGGTGTGTGTGTAGGAAACGAGGGCATTTTTTGAATGCCCAATGCGTTTCGATTATGTTGCATGGGGGGTCATACACCATTCCGGGACGCTTTCCGCTAGATGGAAGGGTAGATGAGTCACATATCTCTCCAGCACTTTGAGCTACCCGTTCCAGTTCCAACGCTGCTGTCGCTTGTCTCGCGTTCATTCATTACGCGGCGTGTGCCCTTTGCGCAGTGGTGCAATGTACGAGGCCGGCTAGTTTGTCCGCGGTGACAACCTTGTTAAGGGTGGGCGAAAGATTCGTCGCCGGCCTATGCGGATTAAGGGCAGGTGCCCACGATTCTAAAACCGAACTCGGGCACGGTCGTTATGGTGAAACAAAGCGTTCGTTTGTGGCAATAAACTGTGTACCGTACTATAAAGCGTACGTTTTGTGCACTGTGGCGGAGGCTGAGGAGCATTGTTGGTGCCATAAATTCCGCCGTCCGAATGGCAGGAAGGAACTTCTGTTGCCTAGGCCTCGGTTCTGATAGTTTTGTTATAGTGTCAGTCCTGCAGGCGAAGCACGATATATGATGGGACTGTCCAATAAAATAAAATAAAAAGCGCTTTCCTATGTGAGGTATCTTAATCTGCGTTACCTTTTCGGAAGGATTTAGTGAGCTTGGAACGCGGAGTATTGGAAAAGAAGACTACGAGCAGATAGATAACACTGATCATGACTTTAACATACCGCCGTACACTACAGATTCTTCAATCCTGTTTGTTGCAGAGCTTTGCTCAACTGATGCAACAAATAGTTTTTTTTCTGTTATAATAAAAACATAGATTTATTATTAAACCTTCGCTACTCCCTGGAATTCCTGGCTGTAATCTTCCTGCTAATCAAAACAACCATCACCAAGGGAAAATGAAATAAACACCAATGGTGGCGGACTGTTTGCCGGGGTTTTTACTGGCCAGCGGTAATGGTACTGCCAGTCCCCAACCAGTCGCGCCAGTTCCTAAACTGTTGGCCAACTACACCGGGCAGCATTAACACTGTTTTCAAATAAAATCAGCAGCAGAACCACGGCCAACGGAGCACACCGGGGGTGCAATGTATTTATATCAATTTATGAGTTGCGAGCATAAACATTTATGATCTCGTTGTTTTATGGCGCTCCACCACCATCTCGGTAAGGGCGCAACGCGCGCATCGAGGTGTTTTTGTGTGTGTGCTTGTGGATTGTGTTATGATGGTGGTTGCTAGTTTAGGCCTACCGCCTATCAGGGTCGATGGCGTCGAGCGCAACCTTGATTACTTCGCCCAGCTGGGGAGTCGCGAACGGGGTAGAAAAAGGATGCAGGAGCACCATGACCTTCTTCTCGGGATTTTTGGATTGGGAAAGCTTCTAACCGGGTGAGTTCTCAGGCTGCTTGAGAGAGCTTTAGGATGGGAATTAATTGCTCTAGTGAGAGTAGGTTTATTTTGCGGCTTTAAAGCGTTTCTAGCCTGCTTAAAGAGTGTGTTCCAACACCTTTACAGCCACAGATGGTGCACGGCCAAACTGGTTGAGTGATCCGAAGGATACGTTGTAAAGTCTTCTCGGTTTATCGTAAATTATGAGTCATTTGATTCTGTCTCGTCTTACCCTAAGCAAACGGCAGCGAACAAACTTCTTGCTATGAAGGTTAACTTCGTCACTTGAAATTTTCATTAAAAAGAGCACGTACCTCATGGCTTTGCATATCTGAGATGTGTCCCAGACATTCTTGTACATCTCGGAATATCTTCCCAACTAAGTAGGAGAACATGAGCATTTTATGAATTATAGTTCCACTCACTACCTACCGGACTTTTCGCACAATCAACCAAAAATCCTTGCACGCACTAAATTATGTTGCCGATTATGCTTCATATTCAAAGCATCCAGCTTTGCATCCATGGTGTGTGGGCGTTTAATGCCCGTCCATTCATAAATCACTCCACCGCTCCACATCGAGGGCTCGAGATCGCTCTACAGCGAGGGTTTTGGTTTTTGGGGAAGCTGTAAAGTAAAATTGGTTAGCCTTCAGCTGGTACCGGCCACTGAACCACAGACGTCACGTGTTGTGTACGGGTGTTGCTACAATTCATACAGCCCGACCCGCGTGTTGATAGAGCTAATGGAATTCTCAGCTTTAGTTTCCGTACGCTGCGGAAATTAGCGTGCGTGGGGTACCATCATTGATTTGGCTGGAATTCGCGATGGATTTTGCGAATAGTTTTACCATGGAGGTTACCAACAAATGGATGCTTAATGTTCGTCCGTTCATTAAACCGATACACACGCAGCAATTAAAATTGATTTCGGCCGGGGTTTGGGTGAGCAAACCGGTGGGTGGTGTGGTGCGGGGTCTGTTGATCTTGTTTCTTGTTCCCAAACAGTTCCCTCCCCATCCGTTGCGTGTGGTCTGTGGATGCATTAGCACCAAGTACTTTTGGTGCCTGCCAAACAAATCCATCACGCTAGTGGTCGAAAAACACAGCTCCCGAAAGCATAAATTTATTCATTCGCACCTCCGGGTAGCGCCGGGTGATGGAGGGTTTGAAAAATCACTTCGCCCTTTCCAATTCCAATTCGATTTCCGTGAATTTCCATCATTGGAAATGTATGCTCACGGCGCAGCACTTCTGTTCGCAACCGGAGAGTGTTGCTCGGTTTTCCAAAAACTGTTCTAATTACCAAACCTCACGCCAGCAGAGCAAGTTCAGTGATTGACGCTATGTTTCGCCACGTTGAAATGTCTCGGCAGCGGTATACGTTGCTTCATTCATGAGGTGGTTTTCGCCGTGTACTACGGCGCGTGTGTTTCAAGTGCAATGGTGGCTTAAAATAGAACTTACTCAGTTCCCATTTGCCGCGCCATAGTCTTCCATCGATTCGCCATGTTTGCTCAATCGGTGCTGAATCGAACGGTTGGTTTTAATTTTTTCTTTGTGGTAATGTGCCTTTGTACCGAAAGGCGATTCGTTGCTAGAAAGCACGAGAGTGTACGCAAGTTTATACGCCACATCATCACACTGGATTGACCGAAGCCGGATGAGATACTCCTTTCCAGGAATAGATATACCGGAGCACTCAGGGCTACGTGCGTGTGTGTACTTAGCATTCCCCGTGCTGTGCGGAGTGGATGGTTAGTGTCGATGTTTACTAAAGTTTATTTACACTTTTAAACCGGTTTTGTTTCTAACTTGCGCTGTACGGTGCACATCCGCTCTGTTGGAAGGTCTTTTCGGAGCAATCGGCAACAGGAAATGGAAGTCGCAGATGGTCCATTTCGGTGGAATAATAACAAATTTAGCCCCCGAAGTTCTTTTTACCTCTTTACAGGTGCAAAAGGCTACCAGTTGTGCTGCATGAGAGAGGTTTCTGCTAATTTAAATCTTTTTCCCTGCAATTCGTACCAGTAAAATGGTACGTAAAAGGTTACGTGTTAAGTGGAAATTAATCTTAAATAAAACAAAATGCGATATGGAAGAACTGAACTGCAAATGATTTTTCGTTGGTGCATTCTCCGCGAGCTCACTGTTAAGCTTTTTTCGCAATTGAAAGCTCCGTTCCGCTTGATTTCAACTTAATGCTCTGGGGAGATGGGAAAACGATGCGGTTTCCGGTGGGAGATGATAGTAAAATCACGCTCGGCATTAAAATTAAAACATTGTATCGAAATGAAGACTGACGTTTCGCTTAATTTGTGTTGTGGGAAGTCGACCTCCAGGGTCGTACATTTCTCCCCTCGCTGGCTCTGAGCTGAAGCTCAGCCAGGCACGGTGCGTCTCGGTGGTTATGGTGTTTGGGGCATTTTGGGATCCGGGGGGGGGGGGGGCATTTTTTGTTCTGTTCTCCCGTTTGTGTAGTTTATTTACTCTCATTTGGATTTACTTTTTTGCGTGTGTGTATTGTCTGTTTCGGCAAGCCTCCTGCACACTTGCTTTTGCAAGGAAAAATGATAAATTTGTATGTGTTTTTTTTTTTTATTATACTGAAATGTGATATTAGCGTTCAAGAGAATGGGCTAAAAAGGGGGGCCAGAAAAATAACAAAACATCCGAGATATGCTGCTATGCAGCATGGTTTGGTTTGTTTTAAAATGAGGATCATAAAATTTTAACCAAACACCGTTCTTCGTTTCATTCTGCCGTGTGTGCGTGGTTTTGCAGTCAAATTGTGGACGTGTGGCATGCAAATTTTAATTTGTAGCTGGTCTCGTTCCAGACATTGTCCTTTGTCCAGGGTGGGGATTTGTTGCAATTTTTGCCATGCGGCGATCGATATATTTCACGGATGTAGATCAACAAACCGGCTTTTTTTGGGGTTAGAGAGAGCAATACATTGTTGCTGATCGCTTGCCTGTTTTTCCTTTCTGTTTTGGGACGCACCACAAAAAAAACGTCACAGTAATCTGAGAGCAGCTCGAGACTTGACAACAGAAAAAGAGCAGAACATAGTGAGAGAAACGCACGTACGAACGGCACCCAAAATCATCATAATCGGTCGCAATCGACGACCAATTTCAGATTTTGGAATAATTTCTTCTTTGCCTAATGAAAAACACAAAAAAAAAGTAAAACAACAACCCGATCCCCAAAACGAAACGAGGATTTGCATTAATGATTTGCTGCACACAAGCACAACAGTGAAAGAAGCACGTACCACCATGCGATCCGGTTTTATGGTGTCGCGATTTTTGAGGCTCGCGTTTTTTTGTTTTTAATTTCCTCCCATTTCCCTTTGGCCTTTGGATAAACAATATATGTATTCGATAGAAAAAAAAAAACATTTCGAAAATGAAGCTTTTTACCAGCCAGCTATTGTTGTTGGGTGTTGATTTTGCACTCTTTCGAGTTTAGATGCAAGCGCACGTTCCCGAACAGGGCAGAAAATGTGATCGAAATTGGTGGCCAATTGGGGAAGCATCTCGTTTTGGGAGCTTGGAGCTGCAATTTGATATATCCCCCCCGGTTGTGCAGATTGAAGTCAAACGCGTCGAGCAAAAGGACAGGATTGGAACGTTTCGTACGCCACTTCAGCATACTTTGAGGCTGGTTATCGTACAATTCCCATTCCTAACTTCGCTTGTGCCGTCATGTCCTGGTAGAGGAAGATTGAAAGGTTGTCACACAAGCGCCCGGGATAGAAGGGCTGCAGTGAATGCAATTTCGTGCCATTGAATACCCCACAGGAGTGCACCGTGATGCGATGAGATTGATTTTCCGGGTGCGTGTGTGTATGCATTGATCGAATGGTTCGGTGCTCTTGTTTGAAGATGACACTCGAACGACACACCGGTGTGTGTCCTGTGAAGGAGTGGGTGCTTTATGCTTTGACATCGTATCGGTATGCGGCGGCCCTCGGAACAAAAGACCGGTGGTTTGGTGCCGCCCAGCGGTTGGGTGTGTGTGGGGGGTTGGAATTTCGTTTAAAGTTTTCCCCTTTCCGCCTGCCGGGATGATTGTTCATGAACGAGAATCTAATCAATGGCCTTTGAAGGGGTGTCTAGAATATGCTGTCTGTTATTGGGTGTACCTTTTTGAATCGTACCGACATTTACTGGTGTATATGATGCAGGAAAGGAGACCCGTGAGGAGGTCCTGCTTGCCTGAGAGGACAAACCTCAAGCATTGTAGTTTTTGATGAATTTCTGTCCTACTGATCATTGTGACTCACGGCTAGTCATTCGGCTCGGGCGAGATAATGCTGTGATTATGAAGTCGAAATTGTGTCCTCTTTGGTTTCAATGAAATTAGATGCTACTTACTAATAAAAGGGAACAAAACCCAATTTGAAGAGTTCGTGGACAAATAGGAGTTTAGTTTCCTTTTAGTACGATGTTTTACATCAAAAGGTTCATCGGTGTGTAAGTTAAATTTCGTTCAGTTCCTTCCTAGCCCAAAATTCCAAACCCGTAGTTATCCAACTTTAAGTGCTTTTGCTTTCGATTGCGTGTCTATTTCTGGGGCTCAATCACACACAGACACACACACACACACACGCCCAAACGCGTTCCAACACAGCCGGCCGGCATCCGGAGCTGTTAACAAACCATCAAAACCGTTTGACCGAAGCGGTACGTTAATGTGACGCTTAACCACACGACCACTTTAGCGCCAGCCTACCATGGCGTGCCGCTTTAACGTGACACCTACTTTGTCTAATGTTTCACGGTTGGTTAACTTTGCGCGCTCATCGTTTTTGGAAGGCTATTATGAGCAAGGGTCTAATACGGGGTGCTTATGGGAATGATATGCGCGTGTGTGCGACATACTCGGGTCCAACAATTTGTTGCAACAATTATAGTGATATATTAAATACGGGATACGTTTAGTAGATAGTATGATTTGGTCACGCAATATGGTAGCTTGCGATGGATTTATTATATGAGGCACATACGATTTATGCTACGATTGTATGCATTGTTTGAGCTGGGAAATAATCGTGAATTATTTAATCAATTAAGAGATGTAACAACAATGCAGCTTTGCGAATAACATTTTCGTTTTTCGTGCCGATTTTATCATAAAAAATTTACTTAATCTATTAGACACTTAGAATGGAATTTAATCCAGAACTGGTGGTGTGCTAGATCAATATCCGGAACAGAAAACCCTAACACCGCCTCAGTGTTTCATTGGCTCATAATATACTATCTCCACTTGGTCCCACCTGATGCCTCCGAAAATATTTTTAGCCATAACTAGCAGAGTTGAGTAATGTTTCTTTGAGTTGAAAACATCCAAAAAATGATCTCATGAAGTGATCAATTCTGCTGGCTGTTAAATCAATTAATTCATCAATTGATCCATTTTTCATATCTAAATTTCATGAACTTCATGAATGTTCCCCCGCAACATATTGTATGCGTATAAATTTATGTATTTTGTTTGTTAGATTCTTTATAGATTCTTTTAGGTAAAATAGACCAGGAATAGCTCTTCGTTACGTCGTACGGCTCTAAGTGTACAGTCTGACGCCCAAATATGCAACGCGTTCAACATGTTTTTTGATAATTTTATTATGTTTTCACTTCTGGCTCATTTAGCGTTATGGATGCGTTTGGGAGCGCTTGAAAATATCATCCATAAATATGCCTCAAAACTACGACCGTGCATAAAAAATCCACCTTCCCCCTGCCAATTAGTATATCTATCAACATCAATACGCGCTGTCAACATGAAACATCAACCGCTGTTTGTATGGTGTATGGCGAGAGTAGTGTTTTTTTTTCTTTCGATGGACGTGTTGTTTTACTCGAAAGTATGCGCACGAAATGTCGGTTTAAATTGAGAGAGAAATATGCGGTGCGATGATTTGTGTCCTCGGGTACGCTTGGGTGAAAAATACACAAGATCATGATGTTATTTTTTCGGGGCAGCGATTGCGAGGAGGTAGAGTTCGACGTTTGTTAGCGCAGAAAAAGTTGTCTCTAGCCTTTCTGCTTGTTTTTGTTTCCCCTTCCGGTTGTCCCAAGATTGGCTGTGGGGAATCATGGGTAGGAAACATGTTTGCTACTGCGTGCGTGCGCACGATCGACGTCAGGCACCGAAGATCAATGCTGGAACGTAAAAGTTTATTTATGGCGCCCTGATCCACTGTGTTTGGTATGTAAATAGAGTTTCGATTTGTCATCGGAATGGGCAGATCTTGTGTTCTATTGAATTGAGGATTATCGGCTAAGAACTCGATGATGCAGTAGTGCTGAAGGTCGTTAGAAAATTGGCTCACTAATTTGGCAAATTTTCCTTTGTCAAGTTACATCATCATGTGGTTGAAAATTTCCTCCCAGCATAAACAGCTGTGCAACGTCGGCGAATTGCAAAAGTTCAATGACTGCGTCTGCTTCTGTGGCTTTTTCTTACTTTTATTTAGCTTCTCTCATCCCTTGGTGAACGCATTGACGATCGTTGGTAGTAGTATTGCGCATCACGTAACGTACGTTCCAAAAATGTCTTTTCGCAATTTGATTTGTTATGTTTTTCTTCTGCCTGCGCTACTACTTCCCGTTTCAGAATGTTACAAATGAGCGAATAATTAACGCAACGGAAATGGGAAGATAAACGAACGATTTGTTGTTTTTTTTTTGTTTCGTCCTAAAAAAGAGCATGGGCATGTAAAAACATTCCTTAAAAACACACTACAACTACACGCCGAAGCTATGTGACCGTGGGCACGTTTTTCTTTGCTTCCCCACACATGTGCTACGTGTGTCCCAACGTGGGAATGTTTCGGGATAAAAATAAATAATCCGAAACCGCGTACAGTCGTCGGCGCACACACTGCCAGTGGTTGAATTTTGCACCGGCAAGATGTTCTCATTTCAATGCTCATGTTCCACGGTTTCTTTCGCCCTTCGCAAATAATATGCAATAGCCGGTCGAATGATGAACTGCCGATGCGTGACTCGGTGGCCACGTGGCGCGTGATTTGCTGCGTTTACATTTCTTTTTGAAATGTCCGTAATGGGAATTATAAAGTTCTTCTAAATTTAAGTGGTTGAAGGATGATGCGAAGTTACGTATTACTGCAGAGAAGCATAAAAGAATATTGCAATAACGTAAAAGGTATATCACGAGATCAATTGGTTATAATTTACTTGTTACCTGTATTAAATGATTCTAATATGTCGCTGATACAATTCGGCTTGCTTTACAATTTGCGCTTGAAGTCACGCCTCAAAATAGATCGCGGTTGTTTGCGTTTATCGAATTGATTTAGATGGCGACAGTCATTAACACAACCTTAGCGTAGCGGAATGGAAGCATTAAGTGGAGCAACATTCAGCCGAGACTTGATGGGTTTTTGTTCACATTAAAATAAAACGCCCGTATTTTGAAACGAAACTATCGCCAACACTAAACTCAGCGATCGGTCCGAAACAGTGGACACTTTCGTATCACCATCGTATAAACATCTTGCCAATTCATCCCATTCACGGGCGAGCGTACGATAAGAGCACGCCCCCCTCCGTTCTTCACCGTGAGGTATGCTAATTTCACAGCTTTTAACCTAATTTACTGAGCTGCTTCAGCGGTGGCACTGTGGTGCGCTTGTGTGTCAATGTTTGACTAAGGACCAAATCCAGTTTGGCCGGTGCCGAAGAGCGAGTGACTGCAGAAATTGTTTAATTTGTCCATTAAATAAAAAAGGAACGAAGGAAGCTCCACAAACCCGTCTCGTATTCCGAGCGCGAGTGTCTTTCAAATTTCTTGCACTGGTCGTGCGCGTTTTCTACAACTCGTAGGACTATTTCTGTGCTTGCTTATCGCAGCCGCACTGTCTAGGGTGGTTTGGGTGGATGTATGGGGCATTTTCCTCACATTTGCATTTCAAATAGAATCAGAAACTAGCGTCGCGGCACTGACGACTTCCAGTGGCAACCAGTTTCGGACAAGGACGCTACTGATCTGCCCATGATGCGCATCGAGTTTCGGTGCTTCTGGTGGCGCTGAGCCAAACACTCCGCTACCGGAGATATAAGTAATTCACAAGATTTTTTGAGTCAATATGTTAAAAACCAAGGTGTAAATCTTGCTTGTGCGAATTACTCACTGTTTTATTGAATCTATGTTATGTAATCTGTTTTAGTTCCTTCTTTTTTGGGTTTCATCGCGCACTGCCGCAAAGGGCGTTGACAGATGACGAGAACTAACGATTCCCGTATGTCATATGGTGCTAGACGAGCGGATTCGCATCTGGTCGCAGCTTGCGAAGCGAAATAATCTAAAGGCGCAGGCACTTGTACACCCGTGCTCTCACCCGGTTCTCAAGATTGCGGAAAGTGCCATTTAAGGAGATTCCATCGACCTGATTCAGTCCGGCAACTGATTGTTTTTTTTTTTTGCGTCGGTACAGGCGTTTTGAGTCCCTAGCGCAAAGGGGAGGTGGTTTCATGCGCGGTTCGACTTTTATTTGTTCTATATACGTGTATCGAAAGGGAAGGGCACACGGAGTTACGAACCGTGCCATTTATCGATATGGCCTGTATAAACCGCCTGTCACACGGTGGAGACATGAAGTTTTCCTTGCCAAGTGTGTACGCAGTTTCGCGGGGTGAGCGAAACCTGTCTCCACAGGAAGGTGTGTCGTACCGTTGGTCTCAATAACTGGTGAAGGTTTTTTTTTGTTGTTGCCAGTTTGGTGTCGGGTTTATTTACATTACCGAGTGGTTCAGATGGCGACAGAATGGTGGTCACTTGGATCTTGGATGTAGCAGCAGCTGCTACTACCGCTTTTGTGCGAGAACGATTGCTAGATGTTACTTTTCCCGAAGAAAATCACACTAAGCTACCGGTGGTGGACCACTCACCCACTGTGAGTTCAGTACAGTTCAGTTTTTCGTTCGGTGCGTTTACAACGCTCTACTGTCGCCTTGGTGGCTGGTTGGGCTGGAAAAGAAAAGCCAAAAAAATAAGCAAAATATGGCGCATATATTTGAGCCGGCATCATGTGTAAACCGAACGTGCACAGCATAAAAGTAGCGCTCCGTGCAGCGATTGCCGCAATGAAGGTTGATGCTGTCCAATCGCTTACACTACGCTGCCGGCTCCAGTGTATGTTGCACTCCGTATGGTTTATGGGCGATACTACGCATGACTACGCTACGACGAGTGCGACTAGCGGACACTGGAACCTCACCAGCAGAGTGGCGACAAAAAAGCTGCCAAGCGACTGAGATCCGTAAGAAGGAACACAGACGCAAGAATAAATGGAGCGACTCACCCCACGCTAGAGTCCGTTGCGTGCCAGTGGCAAGTGGTTCGCACGAGACTTGGTGACGACGAAATTTTTGCGCGAACAAAATTTATGCTGCACGCACACACACATACATCCCGCCCTCCTTTCCTCCACTTCTTTAAGACACCTCCAGGGGGCAATCATCTTTAGCTGTGACCGCCTTCCCCTCGGTGGACTCGCGAGTGGTCTGAAAATGAAAAGTAAAGTAATCTCGGTTACTAGGCGAATAATTTGCAAGTGAAACTGTTCTCCAATCCCCAACGCGGGGACTGTATTTGGGGAGATCGTGCGGAACTGTACCGCCATTGCCTTTTCCGGTGGTACGGAATGATTCCAAAATTGTGCTGGGTGGTCATACCCCCAACAGCACAAGCTTACATACAGCGAGAGCAGTAAACGGCAACGATCATAAGCATAATTTCCATGATTATCGCTTTGCTGCGAAGTTAAACAACACATTTTCTCACATTCCGGTTCGGTTTGCTTTTGGGTTGACTTACTTTTTATGCATGTATGAGCAGTTTACGCTTCCCCGTTTTGATGAGGCTCGGTTACGCTTTATGGAGAACCATGGGAGGGAAGGTCGTTGGGTCGGATGGGTTGGGATAAAAGCTAAATAACGAAATGTAAATAGCATAATTATATGAACCCGGCTGACCCCGAAGGGAGAAATAACCTTTTGCTGTTGCGGTTGGCTACCGGCAAAAAACGAATGCCGATTGTGATTTCTTGAAGGGCTTTGTAGGGCCCCTCCGAACCTTCGCTCCTTGAATCAGATTCCGATTTGCCAGATTTTTTGGCGGTGGTTGCTATTTTTTTATTCCTTAAACCATAGAAGCATACGAAAACAATCCTCAGGTATCGAACCGCCGCCGGAAGGTGGCCACCGGTACAACCCCATCAATGCAAATTCGCCGCGACGGTATGCTTCGGATACGCTGCGGTTACGGTTCACGTTACGTGTAAATCATAAAAAAATATGACCCAACGAGAGGATGCGGCATTTTAAGGACATTTAATATCCCTCCGGAGGGTGCGCACGTTCCGACAATCCGGCAACTAATGCCGCCCCATTGCTCACTAATGTGTGCGCGTATGTTTGTGATTGCAAACACACTGGGGGTGGCGCAAGGAACAGGGACTTTAGCATTTTATGATTTCGTTTGTTGTACCAACGGGCGGCACCATTTTGTTGACTAACCGAAATTGGAGTCATATTTCCTTCCGGAGCTACCTTGTTCCGGTGTTGGATGGTTCGGTTCCTTTCAAGAATTCGGTTATTTCTGTCGGTACGGCAGTCGTTTCTTAATCTTGCTGTTGCAGGAGTTCTTACAGAAGGGCCGACAATCGACAAGGTGTCATAAGAACGCTTGAACTTCTCCTGGCTGGGTCTTCTTTGGTGTATTATGTTACATAATTTTCTGTTCATCGTATTCTGCCGTTTCAAAACCTGGTGCTCTGTTTGTGTCATCCAATACCTGACGTAGTTTTTTTCCGTTCCTAGTCTTATTGATACGAGTAACTGTAATGTGTCATATTTGGAGGATTATCTATACTACCAGTAAGTTGATGTAAGACTTCATAATTGTTACCGCAGCTGTATTAAATTGCCCGGGATTTAGAGCTTTTAGCGGGGTTTTCTCATTGCAGCTACCGATCCAAAACATTAATCATCATTTTCGTAAAATTCTTTAATTGTGTTATCTGTGTTGTGTTAGAACTGTTATCAGTTCTATTTCCATAAATGATAATGAAGTTACAATCAATCTTTTGAAACAGTTTACCAAACCATAGTCCCTCACATAAATTTCGCCTATTATGCTCACTGCTCAGTACCAGATCGCAACAGATTTCCTGGTTCACGGCAAGATGGAACCAAACTGTGACTTTTTCTATCCCACGTGACCAAATGTCAACCGCAGACTGGCACGCCACAAAAAAGAGAGAATTCAATTGTATGTCAAAAACACACGCGACCAAGTGTCAGCTAAATTCAAGCGAATGATGACACCAAAGGTGAGAGGTCGTTCGGGTGTCCACAATGTCAAGGGAGCTTTGACAGGTAGGTTGAGAAACTGGAGAGGGAAAAAAAAAACATTTCAAATGCGATTAAAGTTTGAAAGTGACTGAATTAGTTCCCATGGTTTATGAAACGAATGTAGAAAAAAGTTAAATCTACATCCAATAAAATTAAAGCCACAAGAGACTTCAATAGTCATGTTAATTTTAAGCAAATTTTGTGAATAATCTAACACGATCGCGTTCGATTCGATTTAGACAGCTGCATCAGCTGTACGACGGTCGAGTTTCTTTGGGGAATTGGGATAGGCGGTTTGTTCGCCTTCATCACCCACTAGACGGCAGTTTCGTTTGACGAACGATAATTTACGGTGTCTTGTAAGGTTAGCTCTCTCCATCCATCCGATTCGCTTTATGTCCCGGTGTGGTTCGTTATATTGGTGTTTTTGGTTTCGTTCCCTATCTTCCACAACACTCCACCACCCACTTCATGGTGTGATCCACATGCCGAAAACAAACTGGCTAGGACCCAGTTGCTCGACCTCTAGCGCTTCACTCAGCGAAAAGACGAACCAAAAAAAAAAACATTAAACGAAAAAACGTCAGACCCGTCAGATTGGTCGCGAATTGGCTCGTCAGTCATCAATCAGGCCAACCCGCGGTTGAACGCGGCAACACCAACAGCTCCATATGAAAGAGACACATTGAAGCGAGAACAAATATAGCAGAGGGTGTGTAACGATGCCCTCCCACCAGGGCGGTTCGGTTTTAGGGGGTTTCGCGGTTCGAATGCTCCATTCCACAGTTCGATGTCGCGTGTGACAAGGAAAAAAGAACCCACTACACACTGAAACAAAACTGTACCACGACAGAATTCCATTTTACTATGACCACACCAACAACAAAAAATAAAACCAAATCACCATCTCGCAGATCTGTCTTGGAGTGGTTGCGTGTTGTCCCGTTTGATGCGAGGGTGAAAGTGATTACACGAATTTAGCACGACCACAGTACCCCGCTATCTCTTCGCGTGCCCTGCGTGTATGGGTTTCACCACATGCGGCGTGGCGGTCCATTGCCCTCTGCCGATTGACCTTTAAACGAGCAATGTAGAAATGATTGGGAATATTTTTATAGCAGTTCCCACACGGCATCTCTGCAGGCCGGAAATTTTCTTCCCGGAATGTTGCATCGCTGGCCGTCCGTCGCGGACTGGTGATTGTTTAATATTTTTGTTTGCGTTTACTTTAATGTTGAATTCGGATTGTTTGACTGTTGGCTCTGCTAGTGCGGTGTCTAACGCTAGCACGAAGAATGCTCTTGAAATCGCACTTTTGTGCTTATTTTTTTCGCTTATCAAAATGAGCAAAAAGTGATTGTAACGCATCATTAATTACTTTGACTACTGATAAGTGACGCCAGTACAGCCCATTGCGCCAGCCCATCAAAAAAGCATCGCGTTTCAAAGTTTTATATATAACTGGTAGAGCGTTTTTTGTGTGTAAATTTAGCAACCACCCATGTTGTTCACCATGGCCAAAGTATTAATAATACGGTTATGCTTTATCAGCGTGAAGTAGTGTTTTTCGATCATTGAATGAGTGTTTTGACATTTGTGCTTCTTCTTCCTGGCGTAATGACCTACAGTAGGTGTCATATCCTGCAATGTAACGACACTACCGGATAGTCAACTCTTTATCCGGCCAAGATGAGTTACAGTTCATGAGCTTTTGTGTATTAGACAGACCCCCGCCCCGTATTCTACGGGGAGAATTAAAAAATGTCATGCTGAACAATTGTGTTAAATTATTTTACTTTAAAGCTTTCTTTAGAAATGAGTTCAAACTGTACAAGTCAAATCCTTCGATACCTCGCACACGCCACTGAACAAAGCACACAATACTTTATAAAATCAAAAGCCTCTAATCTGGATCAAGTCGTCTTTACTTTCCCAAAGTTTTCCCAAACACATCCGTATGTTAACTGTCGGATAAAGAAAATCCTTATCCCAAATGATTGAGGTAGCATTAACTCTATTATCCCTGGTATGTACGTACGCCGTTCCGGGAGGTCCTGTTCCGAGAGATCGGTACCGGGTGTATGCCCTGTGTAGTCTAGCAGCAGCAGCAGCAGCAGTCGATTATGTTCAACCATTCGGAAAAACGACAGTATGCGTCCTTCCGGTGCAGGCGGATAAAGTCTTTGCCGACGCGCTTAGGGAGACCAACGTGTGCATGGTACGTGCGCTTGGAAAATCCATGCATTTGCTGTTATCGGTGAAATTGTCTAGACGGTGGTAACTTTATTCCAGAGCGTACGAAGGGCAATTTCTCCTAAAGGGGGTGATATTTATGTTGCCATTTCTTGTGGCATCAAGTGAGCTGATGCTTTTAGCAGGTCGGTGTAGACCTGAAGATTAGTGTTAGACTTATGGTCTGCGTTTCATGCTTTTTGCAAAGGTACAAACGGGAAATCTTCATCTATGAATATGAACTCTCGGAAAGAGTTTTCTAAACCAAACGTCTCAAAAAGAAAAGCTCTTTATTTAAATTTTAGCAAAATGCACGTAATTCGACAGTAATCAAAACGGACGCACGGACATGTTTCATTGTTCTCCTTCAAAAGACACTTTCAGTACTTTCCAAACCCACCGACCTTTGCTCCACCGATGCTCAACTTATTATTGATTCCTTTCCAAATATTTATCTCATTTCAGGTAATGGAACACTTTTCCTCCTGGCATTCCGGCACATCAGAGCCGCTTACCATGCATGCGTACCGAATCGATTGTTCACCTTCAAACACCTTCAACGAGCAGTAGCCGTCGCAGTCCTTCATGCTACTGCTCCTTCGCCGGAAAGTGTTTTCACAGTGTATGTTCATCAATTTTCCATCGTAATTATTTACCGTTTTCCCCTTCGATGTCAGCCGTAAACGGTTCTCGAACATCCTCGGGAACCGGGCGTGTACATCGTTCCGTTACGTATATCGATCCTTAGGAGCTTTCGAGTTGAACAGACGGACATCCTGTGCGTGTGTGTGTGTTTGGTGCATGAAAGTCATACACGCGTGCCACCACAGTACCCTGCAGCGGTTTGGGGTTGTGATCAATTATTAAATTCCTAATCAAATCAATTCCCTTTTCTTACCTTACCAAGGTCCGGGAATGGTGAAGTTCCAATGTGTTTTTCATGGGCAATGTGTACGACAGGAGTGTACACCATTTGATGTAGAAAATAACTGAGTCTCAGGGATAGAATGGGATGCTTTCCGGTATCTTGAAATCATTCTAATGGAGTGGAGTACACACTATTGCTCCTGATGGTAATGTTGGATTAGGTCTTAATAAGATTATTTGTGATGAGTGATATCATAGCAGGATGTAAAGAACAAATAGAACCTCATTTAAATTCGACGATAAGTTTAGTTAGTACGATACACTTCAGATGATGGAATATCAAGTTAATGAAACGAAACTGGCCGAATTGACATGTTTAATTACTTTGCAACCAAAACGAAACAGTTTTTCGCACAAGAAGAAGCTTCTTTTTTGTGTCTTTAGCCGCATAACTTGACGGTCATCTTGTTTCAGGCCGCTTTGGTGGTCCCCCGGTGCAGGAATAAGGAACCTGCGGAAAAACCCGTTTTCCTTCACATAATTGCCGGCAAGCTTGCTCCGTGTGCGCGTGTTTGTGTTCGTGAGCGCAAGTGCGGTGCTGTCCGAGGTATGTTATGTGTTGTGTATTTTTTTCCGTGCACAACACACAACCAGACCAGGCAGCTTGGAGCTAATGGTGGTGGTGCTACCCGGACAGGTTGCGATCTCTGCAAACTCTGCTGTTTCGCTTTAAAGGAAACTTCCACACACTGGCGAAACCTGGCGTGTGTGCGCCTGTTGGTCTAGATGGGACGGATCCAAACTGGCTGGAACGCCGCGCTCGCGATGAGGATCATCGAAGCAACAAAAAAAAAAACCGGGGCAGCGTCTTAATAATAATAATGATGATACAAATAAAGCTAAAAGGCATCGGGAAAGCTGGAGAGCAGCACGGAGAGCAACATCAGAAACAAAACAAAGAGAAAAGAAAAACCGTTACGACGCATGCTGGGACGTCGTGTACGCGTCTTGATGTCCCTGGGGCGTGGTGGAGCCTTCGTCCAACGTGGTTATTCGGGAAGTGTACGGGATGACTACGCGGGTTCGAAGAGAAGCAGGCACGAACTGTGTCCGTCCGACGATGGACAGCATTCATTCATAGTGACGGACAATCAATGGTCTGGCAGTGTGATGAATGTATGCCGGTGTATGTGTGTGACCCTGGAAATACATATCGCAACGCCAATCGGATAGGTATGACAGATGTATGCTGCAGGCGACCGTTTGGCCCATGTTTTACGTCTTGTCCTGGGAGGTATGGTTGGTGGTGCCAGGATTTCTACTATCGATTAAGGTAATGATGTTTCCTTTGCGCACTGCTAAGCATTCAACAGAATATCGGGATGTAGAACTTCACCTAACTACGCTTAATTTTGCACATTTATCCTCATCCTCGTGGAGAAGTGTTGAGTCTCAAAATAGAAAACCGTCCATTCCTTTTAATAACTCATCGTAAGCTCCTTTTGTGTGACATTTTATTCTTGACTGAGTCAACAACTCTTAACGAATTAAAAAAAAAAAAACTAAATTAATGCTCCTGACGGCTGGTTCCGGTTAACGGCCATCATCAGCAACTAGGAAGGAGCAGATGGCAATTTAAACATCGATGAAGGTAATTATTATAATTATGCTATTTGTGTCTTAATACCTTCGCGAGGTCTCGCTCACCTCAAGCACGCAGCTGACGGGACGGTGCGAAGTTCTTTGTTCTCCAATCGACCCGATTCAGTCGTCGTATGATGGACGTAATGGATAAACTATAATTTGGTCAAACGTCTGGACGCGGTAAAGACCCTCCCGAAAAGGAACCATCTTTGGAGGCTTTAGTTTCACAAACCCGCGGTATTAGTGGGCTAGTTGACTCCGTAAGCGCATGCTGGATGACCTTTAGGACGTGAATAAACTTTACACTTTGTGTGTAGTTTATAAATGTACATATTTTATTACTGTTAGAACCTTTGCAACACGTAAATGGCGCGTTGAGGTCAAGAATGGAATATGAAATGTGGAATGAGTGGACACGGTAGTCGGTCTGTAGTACATTACTCATGTCGGTTACAAATAAAGTTACTCTCACTCAATGTTAACGCATTGCTTAAGCCGTGTTGATGGTATACCGGTCTGTGCGGCAATAAGAATTAAGAGCACATAAAGTAGTAACTTCTCCTTGAGGGTAGTTACTGTATAAGGAAATAAAGCATTCTGCGTCACTGGGTCACTTTTGCGAGGTTATAATTTGCAATGGAATGTTTTTGGAGCATGAAACTGCAAGCGTGATATTAGTTAAATATAAACAAAAATGGATAATTAAAATAATTGGAAAGACTCTAACTTCAATCCTGTTTAAATGGTGCGCTACGAAAGCGGTCGAAATGCACCAGATGTAACTGGGCAAAAATAAAGTAAGAAAAAAAAGAATTGAATTAACGTTTGCTACAATCGTGAAAATTCGACCAGATGGATAGCGCTCCTGCGCCCCTACGGGTGCAATCTGTAGAAGGGACGTATAATTATCGCATTCCCTGGCCGATTTGCACTTAACCCGGTCAGGGGGCACAACTCAGTTAAATTTGAGTTCCGCCTCCCGAACCGGCTCACTATCACCACCAGCTGCAAGCTTTGGAACCCGGTCTACCAATACTCTGAAAGTTTTTGGAGGTTGAATGCGCGGGGTTTCCTTTGCCCGTTGGTTTGCACCACACCCGGTACTCCCGGTGTTAGTTAGTTCGTTTTCCCCGTCTGCCAGTGTGACCATTCATGTGTTCTTTTCCACCGCAGCTACATTGGAATGTGGCCGTTTTCGCATATTCATGGAGCTATCGAGTTCGATCGACACGCTCGTACTGGGTAGGGCAATGTGTGTGTGCTCGATTGGCAGGGTGGAGGCAAGGGTTGCAGAAACGCAGCCACCCAGTGCCGCAGACGGTGGTCGATTATTTCGTTCGGTTTGAATTCGCGATATGAGCAATGAAATTGAGCAGTGCGAATAAAAGAAAACCAACCAAGGCGGGTGAAGGAGCTTGAAAGGAGCGTTCGAATGCGTACGTACCGGTGAGTTTTGTTTGGGAGATGAACCTAAGACTGGAATCTAAGGAAAGGTTGCGAGGAAACTGGTAACTGAAGAAATACCGTGCAAAAACGGAATGTACGAAAACAGGACCGTACAAAAGAGCGATCGCAAATGCAGAAAAGAACTTAAGAAGGGTACAAACCGGTTTCGGTTCGTTGGAGCTTTCCGAGCACAAGTTTATGCTGCCCCAATGTGACGTACGTCGATATGGCTCGCTGTGTTGCGCTTTGTTATTTTACGTGTGTCCACGCAGGAAAGAGAGATGAAAGGGAAAAGTTTAGTCATTTTCCTTTTTTTTTTTTGTTGCCCAGCGTCTGCTGAAGAATAACATACCGCGCAGGTCAAAAGGTGCGCGCATAAAATCGAACCTATCGGCGCTGGAACGTTGTTTAAAGATGGTCGCTTGGTAGATGAAACTGAAGTTTAACATTAAATGTTTACATTACCTTTTTTCACCATCTCAGTGTTGGAAATGTATTTAAAAATTACAGAATTTCTCTCTTTGTGCTAAATGAAGATTATGGGCTTACCCAGTAAAATAAAACCCTAATCATGTGCGGAGACTCTTATTTGGCGTTGAATAAAGTCGGATTATGATAATTATTCTCTAAAACGTTCATCCGACATCCCTTTGACCATGTCATCACTTACCACTGCATCAAATGTACATGGTGCTCTTGGTGGGACAAATTTTACTTGCATAAACGGTCTTATAACGGTCCTCGAACCTACGTTTATGTTCCGTTACATTAGAAATTCGTGTTCAAACCGTTCAAACTAAAATCCAACTCCAAAATAGAAACAAATTATCTTAAAAAACAAGGTGCCACTCATCAAACTACTAGCAAATAACTAAAGTCTTAGAAAGATAGGCAATCAATGAGGACGAAAAAGCAAAATTTCGTAAACCCAAAAACAGAATGCCTTTACCAACATACCGTTCGCCGCTAACGCCAACAACCCCACCGCAGTGTGGAGACATTTTATGGGACTTTAATTTTCGTTGTTGCGATTTCGGTACACTTTTTGATAATCATCGCAATGGGAGAAGGGGAGATCATAAAAAGGCCGCCGACCACGTTCCTTTCACGGCGTCTGGGTGGCTCCGGTAAGCTTCGGACCCGCGATTGATTGGCCATTTTGTTGTGTGCGCCTTTCAAGTCGTGAGGGCGCTGATTAGCGTTTGTCACCGGGGCGAAACCGGATATCGTGGGATCGCATCATCCAGGGTGCCCGGTGTACCGGCTTCGGTTCGGTTGCCATTCGACTATGTAACCGTGCCGCGGTAGAGACGGTGGGTTGTTTGATTGATTTTAAATTAAGAGATTTATGGGCTAACCCGTCCCATCTAATGGTGCCTCAATCCTCCACTGGACATTCGAGGCTTTCATGGGCTAAGGTGACCGTAGCGATAGCTTTATGTTTAGTTGTTTTTTGTTTTGTTATCTTCCCAAACCGGCTTGTCATATGCGAGCGCTGGGATGTACTATTTCGCAGCAGTGAAGCAGCAGCGCAGGGAGTAGCTTCGGACCAATAACGATAAATTTTATTGATGTTTCTCGTACGATTGGACACGGGTTGAGAGCTGCTGAAAGGGATGATCATCTCTGAACGAGGACTGAGGTGGCGCCTTGTAAATGAGATATCACCCAATGATTGGACTTAGCGACAGTGCCACCTAGCGGACTGTTTGTATATTGTTCGAGAGTTTTGACTTGCCCAAAATGGATTTCAAATGCTAATCTTACCATCGATGGTGAGTCAGCGTGTCATGATGCGAACTTCAAATACCGAAATCCGGATCCTGCTAAAGCGCAGGAGCATAAGCTACTATAGCATTCAATTTCAACGCTTGTTTAATGGGGATGATTAACTTCGGTAAAGTTATACATCCATTTCGACCTCTTCACGCGCGTGTGATTTGTGTTAATGTTTGGCCAAAAATTTACATACAGTTGGTGGTTGGCCGTGTGGCTCCTGTGCGTCGTAAACGCTGGTGTCAAGCGGCATTTTTTAAACATATGGAACTGATTGAAAGTGACCGGTTTTGTTCGCGTGTGCATCGTTTATTTATCCCAAATACGTGACACGGATCGAATGTTCCACGTTGTTTGTTTGGTGTTGGTATTACGGTTAAGCTGGCATGATGTTTTCGCTTTTACTTCACTCGTGACTCGTGCAAAAGGGGAGTCTCGTATGATATTTATCTTTGTGTTATTTACCTCCCTTGAAGTCTTTAGTTCCTAGAAAAGCTTCACTAGCTTGTGCTGATAGAGCTGGTATAGTAGAGCAAAGTTAGAAGGCTTATCAAATCATTGAATCATAAACTCGTATAGAAAGATATGGGTATTTCTTATCTGCGCAACACACTTGGGTACGCTTTAGGATAGCCACATATCAACGGACAATATTGTTGCTTGGTTTCTGGGTGCCCTACTGTACGGCAGATTCGTCAAACTATGGTTTTTTATACGTGTCGGGCACCATGAATGACCATTTCGCTGCTACAAGCGATTGATCAACCAATATCGTAATGCCCTTCAGATCGGCAGATCAAACGAAGAATATTTGACCGGTACGATAGAACAAGCCAACAGATTGTGCACGATGTCGATTCCAACGCCTGGCAAGCAAGCGCAAGGTATAGAAGTTCCGTTTATTTTGAGACATATGACTCAAGTTTGGCGCTCGATCGCTGGTGTTTTTGTTCCATGTTCACATCCTGCGGACCTGCAGAGAAGCGCGGCAAATAATTTTTCCATTTCATAAGCAAATCACCGACTACAAAAGCGATAAATTCAACCTCGAGAACCGGGTTGCATATCGTTTTTTTTTTGTATATGCCTTTGGTCACTCCTCTTCAGGTTCACATCTTACTTCAACCCATCGTCATCGTCAAGATGGACGCCGACTGGGCAGTTTTTGACCATCTGCGCAAGCAAGCAAGCAAACCAAGCATGGATGATGCAATTGCTAATCCAGCAAAGCAGCTCTAAGCAGCGTCAGCGGGGTGGTGGAATGGCGGAGGGAAGGCGTCGGTGGCGACAGTGGCAATTTGATCGCGAACGCGTGGGCCGTGACCGTGCCATAGACCACTCGGTTGCGATTTGAGCCGTCTAGTCGGGGTGATGCTCATCTGCTAGCGATTTATTATTTATTTTCATCAATATGACTCAAATTGCTGGTCGTCACCGCCGTCTCTGCCATCGCCATTTGTCCGCTGGAGGGATTAACCTTCGGCAACTCAACTTGAAGTCTATGGCGCGACTAGTAATGATGATGAGGAGTTTTTTTTTTGACCATCCTCTGCTGCTGTTGCCGAATTCGGTCATCAAAAGCCATCGGGGACGCACCCAAGGAGCCTTGGGCGTACTCCGGGGTGTGGGAGTGAAATTACAGATTATGGAGTCGGAGCGCTTCGAACCACGACTGTGCGAGGTCATATTGTCTAGGTTTATGCGCGACACAACTTGTTGTCTGTCCTGCACGGACCATGGGGGATAAGTGTGTGTGTGTGTGTTTAAATGCTTGTTTTGTAAGGATTTGATGTGACACGAGATGTTGTACACGGTTATTGAACTTACCTTTCCATGTTTTCCGATTGCCTAAAGAGCGGAAAAAAAAGAAGCAAACCGAGCGTGTCATGAAAGTGTTCGGTTCACGTCGCTATATTGAAGGAACCTAAACACATAAACGAGCGACTACCGCTCCGTGTCATTTGCATCCCACCTTTACTGTGCGAGGGAACGCGAATGGGTCATCGTTGAATTTATTAGTACTTCAAGAGACGTATAAACCGTGCGGTGCGGGCAAGATTTGCGCGTGCCTTCCCGACCGTCGAAGAGATCTGTGCTCGCGTACGGTCGCGCCGCCAGCACGACGCCAAACGCGACACGCGATCGCCGGATAAGTGATGCCCCCGATGTCGCTGACTGAGCAAATGAGAACGGCGAACCTAGGAGAACCTCTAACGGGCTCCTCAAGATGGTGCTAAATTACGTCTTTGTTTTACCACCGACTGATTTATTGACGTTTGATAATTAAAACCCACCGAACCGCGAAAGCCGGCCACAGAATTGGCTTCGGAAATGCAAATCAGCGTGCTTTCGGGCTGGTTTCTATTCCGTGGAAGGTTTTTTTCTGGGTTTTGGCCGTCAGTATTGACTTTAGGGCGCGGATACCCACGATAATAGCGATACGGCCACCAGAAAGACCCCACAGTTGGGTGTTTTTTTTTTGCCAACTGCAACCATTTGATGTGGTTTATTTTACGACGCACGCCTCACAAATCCAGCGATCGCTTATGGTAGATTGCATAGATTTTTCGACCACATAAACGAGCAACGTTTTGTTGAACATTTATTTTTATTTCTGCCTCCTGTTAGCTGCATTTAAATTTGCACTTTTCTTCTATCTGCGTCCGCAATGCTCTTTTTTGGTCATCACCCCATGTTGGGCTGTGAAATTCTGGACTATACGAACCAACTTCAGCCTCGTCGTCTAATCTCCCACGCTAATGGGATGCATTGGTGAAGGTGGATGGATTTATGCAGAGCGGCTAAAGGCCGCGGCCTCTCGAAGGCTCTCCAATTTCGCTACAGCGGAACTTGTACATATTTATATATGTTTAACATGCATGAGTGTAAAAAAATCCCGTACAGTAAATGGAAGGGTGAGTTAAGTTGAACATCTTAACCTCCCAAACAATAAATTTCTCTGTCAAATGGATCGATTTTCACCATTCCGGTTGGAAGGATTGCGGAGCAAAAAGCTTGGAACGTTTGCGGAACTGGTTGGTAGGTCGTATTTCTAATGGATTTTCCGGCCACACTCGCTTTGAAGATGGGGCAATGGTTGATGTCGTACAGAACAGGGGCGCTAAAACACTACAGCGCTTGCAGCATCAATCGCAGACGATGGGATCGCTTTGCGCACGGGAGTGTGACTTGCGAAGGTGGATTTTAGGTTAGTTTATGGGCTGTTTTAGCGCGACGATACTGCGTCACTGTGGAATGAGTCATTGTAGCCTTTGTTTTTGAGTATGGATTTAGATGTGTCTTCATGATCTCTAGGAGATCGTGCCATATATGGATATGCGGGAAAAAATGTTTTATATGCAAATGTCGTACGGAGAGACCATTTATTATCATTGATTTAGCAATCTTCCCGCTTGAACGTTCCAGCGGGAGCAAACGTGCGCCAAGAAAGCTGTTGGATCGATTGCACAGTTATCGCTTCTTCAACAACGCAGCAAAATAAATAATAGCTTCTAACTGCCCCGTGAAACATTTTCACCAAAAGGAATGCTCATTAAATGTCACGAGTCAACCGAACTCGAGGCCGAATGTCATAAAGCGATATGAGATGCAATTAGAGAAGCAGTGGTCGCGTGTATTAATTTTAGTCTGTTTCGATTTTGTATTTTTCGACTTTCGAAACTAATCGTAGTCCCAGATCGTGCATAAATCAATCCCAGTAATTTCCCAATGGCATCGGAGGGCCATTTGACTTCCAGTGTTATGGGATCGATTTAGTATCATCGCAAATGTGGTTTTTGCATATCATGTTCTGTGATTTTATTGCGCCCGAACCGGCCGAATGTCAACGGCAAATGAGCAATTTTGAGCCCCGAAATGCCGAAAACCGTCCGTTTGGTGCGGGAGTTTATGGGCAAAAGGTAAACTCATTTGCATACCCTCGGGAGGGTGGATGATTTCAGCAGCAAATGCGGGCGGAGCACAAAAAAAGTGAGAAACAAGCAGTTCCTTTGTGGAATCTTCTTATAAGAAGCTGTTTTCTCGTCGTCTGCGGGCCGAGTGTCGTACGAGCTGAGTAGGCGACCGTGTGCAGCACTGTTTCTGCTCGAAACGAATGGTTCAGCACAAAATATTGTTTACACTTTGCGTTACGAGTGTAGATATAATTACTTTCCGATAGCGATCTGCGCCGTACGCTGTCAAGTGTTTCTTTCGTCAGCGAAATATTACTAACGCAACTTCAAGATGTTGGCCGCACGCACACAATTGGACGCTGCTGGTGTGCGCTTACCGGACGGATTTGTCAAACGTCTGTACGGCGCTGTTCATAAATCATAATGTTATGATCGTTCCTTGCCACCAGAGAATGGTCGAAGAATTTGGTCAGACTTACGCGCTGGCGAACGACTGGTGTATGTGTTAGCTGTAATTTTCGCCCCCTCTGTTTAAGGCATAATTATTTATTGTTTTTAAATGCGCAACTGAACAGCAAGAATATGTTGCCACTTACTTTTGAGACGAAAGTACAACTCACTACGGGATACCGTACGACGTTTCTGGTCGGTTATCGCAAACTAATTAACTGTTTTAATAAGTTAAGCCTCAACGTTACTCGTTGATGATTACTGCACAACACGTTTCGAAAAACAAAACCGCACATATTGAATAGAGTAATCGAAATTGATTAACTTCTGCCGATGTAATTCATGTTTCATTGCGTGCTTCTCTAAAGCAAGTGTCTACAATGTAACGAACCTTGCGTAACTGCCACGGTGTCATTTTCCTTCATTTTCGCGCCATTCCAATGTCACCAGCAGAAGAAGATGACACAGTCCCCGTCGGTCACGTGGCATGGTTTCAGTTTTCCTTCCGCCGAAAAAAAAGTGACGTAATTTGTGTTGGACATAAATTTTCCGACACGACCACGATTTGAGTCGTGAGCTCGAAGAGGTCGAAAAACGAACACCAGTCAAAGTATGGGTGGCAAAAGTGTGCATCAAACCACCTCCCAACTAATCGCGACTCCCCGAGAGTAGGTCGGTTTGCCGGGGAAGCGACCCATGAGTGATGGCCTTCGGTAAGATTTTCCTCCATGTCATCGTTGTGGATGATGTGCGTTATATATATATATGCGTGAGTGAGGGTGTGCGCGCTCCAGGCAGGAAAACTTTTACTTTTTGGAGCAATCGAAATATGGGCGTCATAAGGTCCACCTAAACTGGGCTATCCGAACACACCATCCATCTGCTTGAGGGCGGAGTGGCATGGTTGGGAGTGTGGTGAATATAATTTATGATTTGTTCTCATTTGATGGAAAAACGCGCGAACAACGTGTTGTTGTTTTTTTGCTTACGTTCGAAGCTGCTTTACCAGAGAAAAGTATGTGAACGACCGGAAGAAGTGCTTCGACCATGCCTAGATGTTTGATGCTCGTGATTGAACGGGAAGATCGCGCGGCCCACGATTGTCATCGTTGTCGAGCTCGTGCCGTGAGGGAGAAAATCTTATTTCATTAATCATGGCAAAGAGAATTCATTAGACGCTAATGATATTTTCCACGCTGCTGAAAGCAAGAGACCTGGACGGTTTGTCAGAGGGGCTGAGCAAGAACGTCGATGTGGTTCTGTTTTCCCCGCATTTTCTTGTATACTAATGGCAATGTCGAAGGAAATTAGATTATTAAAATCTTGCGAAGATTATTATTTCCATTGAAGTGAGCATCATGCGTAGATTATTTTATAATTGACAGATTTTTTTCATTATCATGTTTTGATGCAATTTCTTTCCAAAAATGGCTAAAATAAGAACTTGCCGCACATAACTTCCAAAGTGTCCGAAGACACCGAGGAATAAAAAAATAGTAACGATTTGTGTTACAGCTTAGTAAGGATCATAAAAATGTATCCTTTCGTTACATTGTAACCGATTGTGGCGAGAAAGCGTCCGGAGAAAAACTATCGGCTGGCAAAGTTAAAAACTGTAACACGCTGACACTCCCAGTGGGCCATCAATCCCAAACCTCGTACGTCCTACTCAACCTGTAACGTTTGATCGACCCAAGGGGGAATTATCCTGATGGAGGAAAACTTTCTTCGAACCAGCATAGAACCCAGTACGCTTTCGCTCGTTCCAACCATCGGTCTTCAAGTTGTACCTTCTAAGCTCTCAATCTACCCAGAACGTTAGAATAAAAACATTTAATGACACCGTAGCGAAACACCCCAGTCACAGAAAATGAAACCAATCTGTGAAACTCTTGATTTTATTGTGTTTGTGTATGCTGCCCCGTTCTTTGATTGTTCTGCAGGCAGGCAGGGAAAAGGGCGAAAAGTGGATACTTGTCTCGTGGGACACAATCGTTCGGATGAGTAAAACTTTCCACACAAGCGTCACCGTTTCCGTTGGTTACGGTTCGGAGCGAACGCACAGGTTGGTGTTCGGTGCCCTTTGTAGACACCAGTGAGAAGAGGCGTTGCAGCCGGTGGAAAACCTCGAATGGAAGGAAAGAAACTTTCATCCTTTATTCGTAGCGTAGGAAATAGACAACCCATACGCCACCCCGTCTCCGTGTGTCGATGAGAAGGTCTGGCGCGTTAGAGACGTTTGGTTCGAGTTATACGCGTCTGTGGGGAGTTTTATGAAATTATCTCCATTTTTCTCGTTCAACCTCTCGGACCAGCCTGGATCCTGTCGCTTCTGGTGCTGCTCTTTGCCATAGCCAGACCTGGAGATGGAACGCCTCACTTAAGGAACTTCTTTAGGAAGTTAATGGGTTTTTCGCGGAAACAACACTATTACTCGAGCACTGTGCTTTTCTATTCGTTTCCTAGTCAGTTTGGTTCACACTACCACGTTTCGTAGGATCGTTTGGGTGTTGCATATTTGAAGAGTTCTATTTCAAGCAGCTATTCCGGCTTTTCCCCGTAGGAAAAAAGGAGTGTACAGTACACGAACGGAGAGTGTTAGTATGGTTAGCAGGGTTTGTTGTTCTTTGATTGGATTAAACACAAAGCTCTAGCTCTCATCAAAACCAGGAGGTTGCGCTTCTGTTTCCATTCGCCTACCCATGCCATTCCACTGTGTTTGGTGATGTGGTAGTCTGGATTTGCAAAACTTTGAACAAACGGAACGGAAGGATAGCTACCACATTGATAATTGTTACCAGACTTACCGGGCGCACGCTTTCCTACCTTCATCCGGCAAGGCAAGATTGTGGAAAATTGGTTTTAATCATCACCAACCGAGAAAGTGCCCGAGAGGATGTAACTTATTGCTCTCTGTTATCCAGGTGCTGCTGTACCGTCAATTTGTTCGCATCACTGAAAGGCACTATTCACGCCTGGTGAATCACTCTAATGATGGAGGTTTTTCTTTTCTGATGTCTGGAATCTTCGCCGTTGGTGATTGTACCGGGTTAACAGTTACCTGCTCGCGCGCTGGCAGTGAGAAGTAGTCCCGGGAGAATATTCACCAAGGTAGCTGATCCACACAAACCATGGCACCAATGCAACATTTATCGTTCGCTTGAGAACTCCAACAAGAAGCGGAAAAAAGGATTCCTTTTGTCATCATTTTGAAACAACAGCACGCTTTGAAATGGTGTTTCCCAGGGAACTTCGTTTGGGTAGGGTTTGGGCGGAAGACACCGGAGTTATCCCATCTGTCCCAGCTGCGCACGTGATCGTGACAACCGGAAGGCAATTATCCCTTTTTGCAATGCATCGAAGACGGGGAAATCCACTCTGTGCCAGCAATGCAAACACGTACGTCACTTTCGTCGTCGACGGTTTCGTTGGGTTGTGCGTTTTTTTTTTTTTTTTGGAGAGAGGGTTTGTGTTGGGAAAATTTGTGCATTCTTTCCTGCAGCTCCCCGCCAGTGGATCTTCGGACGATTTGTCTTGCGTGGTTGCTAGAATTCTCCACTAGCGGAACGTCGACACTGAGGAATGTGCGAAGAATTGCAGTACACGACGGCTGGGACATCGCTCCTGTCATCGTGGGTAGTTGGTGTTCGTCGGTAGATTTTCTTGGGCAGTGAGTTTGTTCAATTTCCCATTTTCCTAGCGGGTGTCTGACACCTACCGTCTGCCGGCGCCGTGCAGATGAAAATAATACGAGTACGTTTAACTTTGACATGTCGCATTTCATTGCCCTAGCGGAGGACATAAATTAAAACGGGCGGCCCCCGGGTACATCCCGATCTTCTGGTGCGAGTGCTTTGGCATGTGCTGCACCAAAATGGGACCTGTCCCGCGTATGGAAAAGGAATGATTAACGAGCTTTTAATTCATCGTTATGCTGCGTGCTGGAACGTCTTTATGGGAAAATATTGTTCTCATTAATGAGCGTGTTTTTCACGCTGCGAATCGTTGCCGTTTGCTCGGCTGAGGATTACTCTATCCAACTTGGTGGGACTTTCGGCACTACAGAAGTTGCTTCTGCCGACTAGAGAAATAATAGATGTCTTTAGCGGAACGGTGCACTCGGAATGCAATGCATCGTGTGTGGGGTACTTGCAAACGTTTTTTCCCATTTGCGCACAACTTCATAAATCTTTTCTCGTTTGTGATACGTAAATTTCAATTTCCATCCGTCCGTTGAGACAATGGCTAAAAGTAAAAGAAGAGTCTGTTGGGATGGTCGTAGTTTCCTTGAAGTTCTTTCTCTTTTATTCTCCCAGCTTATGACGACTGTAAGTGCTTCATCTGCATGCGAACGGCCACGGTAGATCGTCACTGCAGTCGGTACTAGTGAAGGAATGCGTCTTCCGAAACTTATTGAGATAGCTTTCGTAGTAGATTGTGACAGCGCTTTAATGGTTGTCGTTTATTTAAACGGTTTGCGATGTACTTTATTGCCATTCCATGGAGCCCTGCTGAGGCACGATGGAGCGAGTGAGGAAAAAAATGCTCTGGGACGGTACCAACAATTGAACCAAACAGCCCCATAAATATGACTCGCATAAATAGTCGTGTTCTAGCGGCGCAAACAAGCGTAAAAATGCTCCCATAGAAACACACTATTGTATGGAATTCATCAGCCAGATGATTTCCGCCCTTTGGAGCGTCCTCAGGCGGGTCGGATATTGCTTACAGACTACCCCGTTTATGCCACACCGTAGCATTTGAATCAAGCACCATTCCGTTGAATGCATTAATTCGCAATAATCTCGTGTTTGTGTGTTTTCATTCGATGACATTAATGTGGTCGCATTTCTTTTCGCATCTCTGCGCTGCACCCAGACACGCGGAACAGATACCTTGTTTTTATCACCTTGCTGAACATTATAATCGCCCCGAAATATATCTGCCTTATATTTCATCAAAACCATTAAAGTAAGTCTGACTAACGTTTATTGTGGTTTTGGGCGCAGGATTGAGAAGACAAACTGTAATAAACGAATTTGACAGCGGTTGAAAGCATCGTCGTGTTTGTATAGACCGTCAAATTATAGTCTCCCAGCCTTGTCCTTGTTGTGTGACTCGTAACAACTCCTCCACCCATATTCTTCACTGCAACTTAACTGAATGCAACATGGAATGCACGGTTGCACGGTGCTGAAATATGTGGAAACTTTCATGAAGCTGTTTTGCGGCGACCACCGGCGTGGATGTTTGGGAAGGTGAAATGAACGTATTGCCACTGGCGAGAAGGTGTATGAGTGTGAAAATTCATCACAAAACACACAAACACGCACTTGCATGTATCGAAAAACATCAAAGTCCTCGCCGTGCAATTCCCACCCTGTCCCTCGACGTCTCGACTATGGTGACGTGTCGCATGTTCTTCCACCTACCACACGGGATAACCTGTCCCATTCCCATTTAATGTCGGCACGGGAAAATTCGTACCTCGACTTAGCGCGGCATCGCACACAGCCACACCCCGGGATAGGATGGTTTTTGGTGTTGTTTCGGCAGCTATAAATAGGTGCAATTTTCCACCGGCTGCTACTGCGTTGGGTTGCGCTTGACGCTGCTACGGGGGTTTGTCAGGCGCAACATGTGGGAATTGTTTGATGGCTGCTGATGTTTTCGGTGGCCTGTTTTTACGGCTGTTCAGAAGGCAAGGAAACGAATTGGTACGGGATGATAGTTGGTGTGAGTAAAATCCAATGATCCTTTTAACTCTCCCGAACATGTTTGCGTCACAGGTGAGCTCTGTTTGACAGTGAATGGGAAAATGGCGCTGTGTCTTTGTGTGCGAGAAAGAATTGTTTGCATATAGCACATGGTGACATACCTGTAATTGAGTGTTGGGAGATGGTGAAAAACTACAGACTGTGGGTTTTAAATGTATCAATTGCAGGGGACCAACATGTCCAATATTGTGGGAATAACTTGAATGTTTATTTAATGCTGACGGTACGATTACAGATGTAATTCTCACGACAGCACTAAACATCCTGACTGGATTCAAAAATACGTCTGAACGTCTTCGTCTCAGACTAGAATAAGAAAGTAACAGACCATAACCTGGATCAGGAGACAAATAAATTCCCCTTTAATTCAAATCATTTTTAATGTTAGTAGCTAAGAACCCTCTCAGATCTAAATCCTTCTTATTCTAGCTGAAGATCACCATCAGTGCAATTG